>NW_024425230.1:36843018-36865296 GCF_017311325.1 Ursus maritimus
ATTCCTGCCTGGGGATGGGCTGGGTGGGAGACCAAGGAGCAAAAGATGTCTTTTCTTTTCAGATACCTAATGCGCAATTAATGATGACTCTAGCTGCAGAAACTCCCAACCCCAAAAAGCTTCCCCAGCGGGGCTGTGCCCCTAATGTGTCTTTCTTATGGGCCATCACTATACTCGACATTCCCTCCTTTCGATGTGGGTTTGAGTCCTGGCTGCAACTTACCTATAAGGTATACGTTGTCTGAGAGCCCATTCTCTCATCTGTAAAAGGGAGAATAATACTACTAGAAGTTAATGGTAGTAATAGTACTGGGGTTGTTGTGAAGATTAAATGAACAATGCAGGTAAAGGGCTTAGCTTAGTGTTTCGAACGTAATAGACTCAGTGAGAGTTAGCATCTCCAGTCCCCATGGGCTCCATTAGAAAACAGAGGTTCTAGAGAATGTCTTTTACACTCTAGTATAAATTGCTCATCGGCTGCTCTTTAGCCACAGGCGACAGGAGGCAGCCTTGAATCCCTTCAGTGCCTTTTAGGAAGTCAAGTCCTCAGGACACGTGGGTGAAAACATTTGCAGAGGTGGCATGGAAGCGGGAGATTCCTTGTCCGTGCCTCCAAGGATCCAGGTCCCCACTGTTCCCGATTGAAGGGGCAGCAGTATCTGATTTTCTTCTCAAAGTCAAGTCATTCATCTTCTCTTGTATGTCTTTACTCTAATGGGACATCAGGGACCATCCGCGGCTGAGCAGATCTGGGGTTCCCCAGAAAACCAAGTTTGAGGCAAAAACTGGGCACCAGTGCTTTACAGGGGGGCCGGGGATGGGTAGGTACGGAGGCAGTCTCGGGGCGAGGAGAGTGCGGGGAAAGGGGCAGAGAGACAGGGAAGGAGGAAAAGCAAATGTCAGCCGGCTACAGCTCTGTGAGGAAAGAAAGCTGGTTGCTGGGACAGGAGGGGTGTGTGTGGAGCCCGAGTGGAGCCACGGTGACTCAGGAGAGTTTGAGGGTGGGAAGGAGAGTTTATCTGCCAGCTTCTTGGTTTTCCCTGCAGGGCCTTACCCTTCTTGCACTTCTGGGTCGTCCCCTGAGGGTGGCCACTGGAGAAGCCAGCCCCATGCCCTGCGGCAGGACACTCGGCTGAGTCCGGACTTGGTGAGAACAGCCAGCCCCTCTGTGCGTCCGGACGGTCAAACCCGGGCCCTGGAGCTGCTCTGGCTCCTGGGGTGGGTGGGCCCAGGCTTCAGCCCAGGGGAGGCCGAGATAGCCCGTGGTCATCGGTGAGACCAGGCATCGCGGTAGCGGTGGCCCGGCTCGCCGTGGAGAGGATCGACGGTCCAGGAGGCAGGTGCGACCGCGCGGATCTGGGAAGGCACCTACACGGGGTCCGATCCAGCCACCGTTAGCCAATTAATTGGTCTACTGTGAGGGCCAGGTGCTGGAGTCTGGACCTTTCCCTGCAGGCAGTGGGGAGCCGCTGGCTTTCTCGAGCAGGTGCAGGACAGGGTATATCAGTCCGCTTCGGCTGCCATAACAGAATACCATAGCTCGGCTGGCTGGAACAGCACAGACTCATTTCGTCTCAGTTCTGGAGGCTGAAAGTCCAAGATCAAGATGCTGGCCCTTTTGGTTTCTGGAGCTCTCTTCCTGGCTAGCAGATGGCTACCTTCTCGCTGTGTGCTCACATGGCATTCCCTGGGTGTGTGCTCGCTCTCAGGGATGGAGGGAGATGCAGAGAGAGAGAGAGAGAGAGAGAGAGGGAGAGAGAGGAGGACTCACAGCTCAGAAGCTCGTGCTAGTGTCTCTTACAAGGATGCTAATCCTTTCAGATCAACGCCTCACCCTATGACCTCATTTGACCTTTGCCGCTTTCTTACTCCAAATACAGCCACAGTGGGGGTTATGGCTTCAACATGTGAAATTTGGGGGGACGCACTCAGTCCGTACACGGGTTATTTGGAGAAGGTCTGTTTTCATGTCTACTTGTCATTGCGTGGAGTCAGACGTGAGCTGTTCCCAGCAGTCCTGGCTTTCCCAACTCAGAGTAGGGAACAGAGATCACGAGAGAGTTTCATTCAGTGGTGGTGAGGCTGGGTCCCCCTATAACACCCACACATGTCTTAATCAGAGAGGAGAATGTTCTTTCTGGGTGAGGCATGGTGATTCAGAGCACCGACCTGCTCAGGGCCCAGGGTGCCTGGGGTTTGAACCCCAGCTCTGCCATTTAAAAGCTGGGTGACCTTGGGCAGGTGATGAAATGTTTATTGAACCCTTGATATGTGCCTGGCCCATTTTCGCTGGTGGGGATGTAGCAGGAAACAATACAAGACAGGCAGACTGAACTCTGTCCCTTGTGAAGCTGACGTTCGGGTGGAGGGAGCCAGGCTAAAATCAAACTCAGTTAGTAGGTGACAGCATATTTGATGGTGACAAGTGATGTGGAGAAATGCAGGAAAGGTGAAGGGGTGGGTGGGGGGCAGTTTACAATAGAGAGATTACGGAGGGTCCCAGTAAAGAGGTGACATTTAAGTGACAGCCTGAAGGAGGTGAGGGAGGGAGCGATGCTGGTATCTAGGGGAACTGTCTCCGTGCCTCAGTTTACTCACCTGTACAGTGGGTTACGATAGGACCCAATGCCCATGGCCGCTTTGAAGCCGAATCGAGTTAATCCGTGTGGTGGGCTTTGACCTGGCACAGCGTAAGCTCTCGCTGCTGCCTGTTCTGACCGTCACTGCTGCTCAGGTGGGAGCCTGTCCCTGCTGCCTCTGGGGGGCACGCCTGGGCACCAGACTACAGGGGTGTGGGTGGCCTTCATCTCTCCAGGGGTGGGAGCGGCTCTCCTCCAACTCTCCCTATCTCCTCATTAAAAGGGGACCCACAGCCTGCGGTTTGAGAAGCAACACATGCATTTCCTTTCTACTCGAGCATCTAACTCCCAGAGGGGATTGCAGAAGAGCCGTTAGCAAAATCCAGGTTTGGGAAGCAAGCTTCGAGCCTTTCTCCGGAGGATCTGCAGACCGGGCAGGTGTTTCTAGCCTGGCGCAGGGCTAGGCTGAGGCGGCAGGGGGTCACCCGCCTGGACAACCAGCCCCACAGCCAGTGGGACCTGGGTCCTGCCCTGCTTCCCCCTTCCTTGCCGCATGGCTGTTCAGCTCTCATCAGCAGGCACCGGGAGTCCCACCAGCAGTGGGGACACCATTATTTACTATTGCAGAGATCTTCGTGGCTGTAATTTACCACCACCGTGAAGCCCCGGGACCTAAATCCCAATAGCCCTCAGTGTAGATATTGCATCTAATCAATCCTCTATTACCATGCAAATGCATCCTATAGGCTACTGGTGTCTTTTCCTTTCAAACACTTAATACATAATTAATGATACGTCTTAATGCCACAGAAGACACCTACCCAAGAAGCTTCCTGCTATAATTCATACCCACCCAGACAAAAAGATTGGTTCATTGGTTCACTTATCATTCAGGAGTGTGCCTCTCCCTGCCGTCCCTGGGCAGGGGCCACAAAGTCGCCGGAGGCAGGAAGCTCCGGGCGGGCAGCCTGTCCTCCAGACAGCGTTGAGCCATGCAGGCTGGCGGCAGTGCGCGGCAGGGTATTATGTGCCGGCCCCCTTAGGGATTGTCTCATTCCGTTCTCACAAACCACCCTGTGAGGGAGGTCCTCCTGTTATCCCACTGTCCAGATGAGGAGGCTGAGGCCAGAGAGGTGATGTGACCCAGAGCCACACCTGGGTCTCTCTGCACGGGGGTGCCCTTTGCAGGCGAGCTTGGAGTTCCAGCCTTGAACTGTGAGCTGTGTAACTGGGGTAAGTGGCTTCGCTGCCCCTCCCTCAGGAGCCCTCTGCCTTGCCTCGAACCTTCTCCATCTTTTGCCGGTGATGGCCTCCCTCCTCCCTTTTGGTCCTTCCCTGGTCCATCCTCCCCCCGGCAGGCAGAGGGATCTATGTAACGTGCGGACTGGACCATGGCCCTGTCCTGTCGGAAACCCTTTAATGGTTCCTCATTGCCCTTGGGATAAAGTCAAAACTCATTAGCACCGCAGTCAAGGCCCCACTGCCTCCCTGGACCTGCGCTCTGTAATCCCCGCTGTACTCTCTGCTTTGGTAGCACCGACCCGCTTCCAGCCCTCCTCTGCCCCAGAACACGCAACGCTGCTCCACAGTTCCACGCCTTGGCTCGTGCTGTTTTCTGACGCAGTGCCCTTCCCTATGACTCTCACTCATCCTTCACAATTCAGCCCAGACACTGCCTCCTCCGGGAAGCCTTCCCTGAATTCCTCTCCCCCCTTCTGGCTAAGTGACCTGTGTTTCTGCTTCCCCACACTCTGCTTATGACAGTCTTACAACTTCAAGACAATGGTGAGAGCCTCAGGAGTAGGGGCCTGGTCAGGCAAGGACCCAGGACCCACTGCCATTCCTGGCATGTTGTTGGGCTAAAGATACGTTGTTCTACTGAACTGGGGGAGGCCTTGCCCTGGATATGAGACCCTGAGGACTGCCTGTGGCTCTCTCTGACCTGCAGGGAAGAGGTGGGATTTGGCAGCCAGTTTTGGGCTGGACTGTGCGGTGTGGGGGTCTCGGCAGGCCGCCTGGAGACCCAACCAGGGTTTTGTTAGGGGGATCCTGGCTCTGCTGGATTTTAGAGACCATCAGTGTTCTGAGTCCCCGCAGGGCTTGGGGAGTGTTGGGGTGAAGGGCCTCAGAGGCTTGAGGAATGAGGATGATTCCTGGTACTTGAGGCCCCTGGATGGGTAAAGTCATTTAATACCAAGTGTCCATTTTCTCTCCTGGTCCTGTCTCTGGATTTGTTACATATTTTGGCATTTGAATTGTTGTAATCAGCTCCCTACTTTTTGCCCTGGCTTGATCCCCCTCTTCTCACATGAATAAGTGAAAGGGATTTGAGGAGAGGAAAATCTTCAAAAAGTAGGAGACTCTGAAATGGGTTTTAATGGAGATAGTGGTGCCTCCTGTCCTGCTGTGTGCGGAGTAGGGGTTGAGAGGTGTGTGAGGACAGAGAGGAGCCCCTTATGTCTTGACGGGGACGGGGCGGTGGGGAGGGGGAGTAGTGCAATGACATCACCCGATCCTGAGCTCTGAAGGTGGGAAGGGCAGAGAGGGCCTGGTTCGGGGCCAGGAACGGCTCTGGGGCTCCCCAGTGGAGGCTCTGTGTCCTTCTGGGTAATTTCCACCTTTAATACCTCTGAGTTTTATGAACAGGGAGTAAATCAGGATCCGGCACCAACTGCTTCATGTAAAGGATTAATAAACTGGAGATTTGTGGGGCAGCGGTGGAGGAAGGCGGGAGGAGTGGAGAAGGAAACGAGACTTGGTTCCCAAGGGGCAGGGGCTGGCTCCAGGATCTTTCCACCATTACAAGGCGTCCGCTGAGTACCCCGGCTCAGGGCCTCGTTCTTCGGGGCTTGGAGTCATGGTTGGGTGGCCAGGCTGGGCCTGGGTCCTGGTTTGTGTTTTTTTCCCCCCTGGGATTGGATCAGGCAGTCCCAGGGTCAAGGGGACGGAACGGTGCTGGGTGTCTTGGTTGACGGTCTGATATCTAATCTTTATTCGTTTATATATATATTTAAATTTATTTTTTATTTATTTTCTGATGTCCAATCTTCAGAGTAGCATACAGATACAAGTTATGGATGGGCTTGGACTCAATCTAGTTTTGAGTCTAGAACCAGAGCGATGGAAGTTCACCTCCCCTTTGCCTCTCTCTGTTCGGCTGCGAGTAACAGAAAAGCATGACGTCAAGGGCTTAAACGAGAAGCAGCCAGGTCCTTTCTACCTCTCTGGCTGCTTTTCCTCAGCGTGTGGGCTCATCGTCGTGCTAGTGCCTCATGGTGGTGAGTTGGCTGCTGTGGTTCCAGGCATCACATTCAGAAATGACAATATCCAGTGGAAGAAGGGGGTGTCCATCTCTTACTGTGCATCTCCTGTTAAGAGCAAGGTAGCTTTCCCCAGAAGCCCTCCGGCGGGCTTTCCTTGTGGGTCACGTGCTCCTTCCTAAACCAATGACTGGCATGATGAAAGGGATTGCCAGGATTGGCTCAAGTAATGACAATTCACTCAGGTTCAGTTTTGGAGAGGAGTGGACCCCTCAACGAACGTGGGGCACTCTGAGAATGAAGAAGGGAGGTATGGCTACTGGGCAGGCATTTACTGCAGTGATTTTGGGTAATTGCTTTTAGCTCCCCATCTATTCAGCGGTAATAATGGCGCTTCTCTTCCAGTGCCGTGAGGATGGAATGTGATAATGCATGCTGAGTGCTTAGCAAGGGGCCTGGCGCAGAATCCGTGCAAAGCTGGTGTTCGTGTTAGTAACAGCGGAGTGTCTACCCTGTTTGGGTGTCAGCACCGTGTAGAATGGAGGTGGGATTCTCTCTCCCAGGGTCACACCTGCCTTTGTTGACGCTAGAGGTGGTGACTATGGTGGGAACACTGGGGCATCCTCATCAGCAGCGTGAGCCTTCGAGGCAGCCTGGTTGCTTCAAGTTATCTGTAGTGCAGCTCTGTGAAGTTGAACTTTCTGAACCTCAGTTTCCTCATCTGTAAAATGGTGATCCTGTCGCTCACCTGGTAAGGCTGTTGGGTGGTGAAGTCAATCAGGCAGGAAGTATGGCACCTAGTTGGCACAGGGCCTGGCCAACAACTCCCTTAATAAAACTCCCTGTCCTTCCCCGGAGACTGGAGGTGGAAGGGTCGGAATCCACTCCCCAGTGACCAGGACGGGGGGTGGAAGGGGCGGGGCACAAAGGCAAATGGTTAGGCAGGGGCTCTGGGGAATTGCTGGGGTCACTAGGGATGGTTTCTACAGCCTAGGGGCCTTGGTGTGTCCTGGCTGCTGCCCCTGGGGCCGTCCTTGCCTCTCCAGACTTGCCTGCTGGGGGAGGTTCAGCTCTGCAGGCTTCTGACCAGGAACTGCTCTGGGGGTCTCCAGAATCCCCCTGCCTGGGTTCAAAGCTCAGTATCACTCATCATTTAGGTGATGCGGGCCAAATCCCTTCCCCTCTGTGTGCCTCAGTTTGCCCATCTGCAAAATGGGATGTAAAACAGACCCTACGTCTCGGGGTTGTTGTGGAGCCGGTATGTGGGTAACTCCCCAGCACGGGGCTTGGCTCACAATAAGTGCTCCCCGAGGATTATAAACAGACGCATTTCCAGCTTTCACAAAGCAAGTCATATTTTCTCTTACTTGCTTTTCTGTGGCCCAAAACCTAACTACTGAGTGGGAGAGGGTGGCAAGGAAGATGGAAAAACCCGAGCTTCATTAGTGATTAAGCGTCCGTGTAGCCACCCACAGGGCCTGTGAAGCTGCCAGAGAAGCTGGTGTGAGCACAGAAGGGTCCAGGGGTGGAGGACCCACAAGAAAGGGGGAGAGAGAGAGCTTGAGTCAGCAGCTCAGTTCCTGGCTCAGGAGAAGGCTGGAGCATCTGTTCTTGTAGAGGGCTCAGGGGCCGCCTGTGCAGGAAAAGCAAGCCCCCTCCCCCCTCCAAAATCGAGTTTCATGGGGGCTCTGGCATAATTTGGGAGCCTAGAGGGGCCAGGTCCAGGGAGGGCCTCACGTGTCTCTTGGCGTTGTTGACAACTCCTGTTCTGACCCCGTCATTGTCCAGAGACCTCAAACCCCCCACCCCCCCCATAATTGCCCCCAGCTCCCTCGGCAGATTCTGTTTGATCTCCTTCTATCACCCAGCGCCTCGCACACACCCAGCTGGGCTCATCTCAGTACATCCTCTCATGTGGGTTTCGAGCTCTAGAAAGTCCTGCTCCGGGGACCAGTGATGCGCGAATAGGGCTCCTCTGTGCCTGTGGGTCTAATGCACCTTGACATCTCTCAACCGTGTCCTAGGGCTCCCTGGTTCTACAGAATGCCCTGTAAAGGCTCTGACGAGTCCTGCAGGAAATGGACTGGATTGCTCTGTTTAACCCTTTGTTAAACTTAGTTAGCCATGGGATCTTGGTCTCTGTAGAACTCTTTTAACATTCCGAGGAAATGGTGTTTGTCGGACCCACTTTGGGCAGCAGTGACGTAGGAAGGCGAGTCCTCGACAGGGGGTGGGGTTGCTCCTTGTCTAGGCTTCCAGCTGTGGGTCCAACAAACTGAGGGACTGAGCTTCACTTCCTGTATCGTAAATAAAATCCTGGTGATGATAATGCGTCTTGTTTTACTGACATACTAGAGTGTTTTTAAAAAACTCTTTATAACAGAACATTTCAAACAGATCCCCAAGTAGAGCCACATAATGCGCCCCCATGTGCCCCCATCCTGCCTCGTCGGTAGCTGGCACTTCACCTGTCTTGTTTCATCTATCGCCCCGGCCCCCCTTTCTATAAGGAGGATTTTGAAGATGATAGAAAATTAAGTCTGTGAAAGTGCTTTGCAAACTTCAAAGTGCTCTGCAAATGTAAGACATCTATCATGACTATTGTTAGGTTTATTATTTCTTCTTCCTCAAGTTCAAAGGGCTGTGTAAATGTAAGACATCTGTCATCATTAGTATTATACTTATAATTTCTTATTACTATCCAGTTACATCACCAAAAATGGCCAGTCGTGTGGATCCTGACGGAACTCCGTTCGTAAGAAGCTAGACCAAGCCCTGAGGGGGTGTAAGCCTTAACACCCAGCCCGCTGCCAGGGGGCTTGCAATCCAGTGGGGTGCTAAGATGGAAGACTGCCCGCCCTCCAAAAAACAGGCTCAAAATACTGGTAGCCTGGGCAGTGCCAGATGAGGGAAAAGACAATTCTGGAACAATTCAGGGAAGGAAAGAGGCAGAAAGCTGAGGAATGTCATGCCGGAGGCTTTTGCTCATTGGAGAGATTTTCCTCTCCCCAGCAAGCGTGGGGGCTTAGCTGGTCCTGGAGGCAGGTGGAAGGACAAGGTGCCCTTTCTGGGACATAGCCACCTAAGCACCCAGTGATTGGATGGCCCTGAAGGAGGGCAGACGCCGCGCCTTTGTGAGAACTTTGTGAGAACACCAATTCCCTCTCTCCCAGGAGCTAAAGAGGCTGCCATCACCTCCCCCACCAGGATGGGGGTGTGGACCACTGCCACAGACAGAACTTTGTGCAGACTCAAAAAACAGAGCTTGGTAACCAACCAACCCCAAGTAACCCCAAACTGTTAGAGGTCAGCTCGTTGGCCAGTGCGTCCCCCACTTCTAATCACCTCAGTCTGGTCCCCCATCGTGGCCAGCTTACTGCCCCTGACCTGGGGCCCTTGACCTCACTGCTGCCTGCTGCCTCCCTCTTCCCCGGAGGACTCTTGCCGGCCCTCTTCCTTCCCCAGGGCGGAGACCCAGAGATCCAGAGTGTGCCGCCTTGGCCGGGCCACCAAAGCTGTCATCCCTCTGAACTATCTACGTCGAAGATGAAATTTCAGCCTTAGAGCCTAACTGGTGGGGGAACAAACGACTCTCTGTTGGCTGTAGCTGCGTTTGGCTGACATTTTGCTTTTAAAACATGTGAAACAGGAGAAGATTTCACATAAAAACGTGCATTTCCGATTTCCTTTGCATACTTAGAAGACTGGCGGCTCCAGGCCTGCGTTCCTGCCTGGCAACCGTGGAGCGAGCTGTGTGGTGGCCTGCTGTTCTGCTGGTCACGTGCTGTCTGGGTTGCCATGGCCCCTGGGCATCTTGGACTCCCTCACATTCCTGGCTGGGTCCTGGGGGGTCGTTTGGGTCGGGGACCTCACTGCTGAGCACTCTGCTGTACTGAGAAGCCACAAGGCCAGATGACCCCAAGGCTGTTTCTGCCTGACTTTGTTGTTTCTGGTCCTGACCCTCTTGTCGTTGTTTGACCGAGAGCATTCTCCTTCCGTGATGTCTTGGGGTCCTGGCAGGAAGCGGGTGCACACTCGAGCTGGGGAATTTGATGAGTGCTTAATAAAGGGTTTGTTTCGGGTGTGGGCAGAGATTAGGAAAAGCAACAAAGGGTAGTGCAGCACCCCGAGGCTGGCAAGCCTGGGGAGCAGTTAGCATTCCTGGGCCACGGGCTCTGGGTTGGGGGGAGTACTGTATAGAGAGGGCTGCCTGACAGGAATGTGGCTTTCCAGAAGGGATGCGGCCAAATTGCAGTGATCGTGCTCCCTCTCCTCCTGCTCTGCGTTTCCCTTTGGGCAGCCCCGTTGGCCAGTCCCACCTGGAAGCCAGAGATCATGGGAACTCTAGGGCCATCTATCCCAGGAGGGGCCCCGAGAGAGGGGAGAAGTGTGGAAGAAAAATCTGCAGGAACAAATGGAAAATATCCAGCACAGACAACGTTCTATGACGTTGACAAATCCTGTTCCCTCAGCTGGCTGTGCTAGGGGATGGTTCAGTCTGTGTGGGGCAGCTGGCCGGATAGTGGGGAGCAGTCCCCGTTATGGCGAGGGGAGCTATTATTTCAGGGGGCGGAGGGGCTCCTCCCCTGCAGGCCTGCCTGGCCTGGTTTCTCGTCCTGTTGTGTCTGGCTCCTCTCCAGCGTGTGTCTGCCCGCCACCAGGCTACCCCTTTCTCTAGAGCTCTATAGGCTTCCAGAAGTAGCTCTGAAAGGAAACCTAGGATAGTAAGAGGGGCAGGTCTGTCTGTCTGTGAGGGCTCCCATGGGGACAGCCTTGCAGTAAGCCTGAGGGCAGAGCAATGTCCCTTTATTGACATTATTTGAACATCCTTTGTCCACAGCATCTTCTCAAAAGCGTCCTGCTGTGGTATGATGTGAAAGGCTCCTTCACCCCAGATTATTTTCCCCACTTGGATTTTGAGATTTTATGCAGCTCCCCAGCCTCAGAGAATGTGATAGCTTGAAGGACCGTCCTGTCCCCTCATTTGGCAGTGAGCAAACTGAGGCCCAGAGAGAGAGGAAGCGACTGGCCCAAGATCACAGGGTGATTCGGGGCTAGAGCCGGAAGAGGAAGCTGGACTAGCCCCTGGCTGGGGGTGTTGTGTCTCCATGCCCCAACTACCCTGGCCGGTGTTTCGGGAGTAGAGTCTGACGGGAAGGCAGGGCCAGTCCCAGAGGCTGGCCCTGGTGCTCTTAGGAAGGGGGGATCTGGAGCGTAAAAGCGTTTGCTACCGGCCCCAGGGTTAGCCCTTCCCTGGGGGCCTCAGGCGGAATGGGGGTGAAGGGACAGAAGGGTCATTTAGAGCATGTCACAAACAGCAGGACCCAGACCACATCCATGGCATGAACTGGGGAGGGACGGAGGACGCTGTCTGCCCCCGCCCTTTCTGCAGGGAGATGTTGAGGAGTGGCGAGAAGCTCCAGTCACGGGGCCAGGCTGGGTCTAACAGGTCCCAGGTGAGCGCTGGCCGTGGGGGACCAGAAGGAATCCCTGGGAGGTGGAAGGCCTGAGGCCAACTCTGCCACTTGGAGATGTGATCTTGGGCATGAGTCATCTGAAGTGCTGGGCTTTTGTTTTCATTTGTACCAAATGAAGAAAATTATACCTCACAGGATTGCCGTAGGATTTATGGATATTAATATCCAATCTTAATAATGCCAAGGATAAAAGCTATCATTTATCGAGGCTTACTATGTGGCCGGCACTGGGCTCAGCAATCTCCATGCATTATCTCATTTAATCCTCACAGAGACTGTGGGGAAACTGAGGCTCGAGATGCTTCGGGGGGCTAGCGGAGGCGAAAGGGGTGGGATGAGGTGGCGTAGGAAGACATTCTCTATACCCCGCGAAACCCTGGCCTGTTTTCTGATGACCCACCGCTGTCAACGTTTACTCCCCGCGGGCTATGGATGTCCTTGGAACCTTCTTCCAGAATGGGGGTTTTCAGAGCTCTCTGTAGACCCGTGTGCTTCCCACTTTTCACGCCACCTCCCTGGGAATCCTGCCCAGGCAATAATTTTCTGAAGGAGGAAAGGAGCCTGGCAAATGGGAAAACAATCTTCTGACTTAACCGTTGGCCCCCTGCGCCCTGTGCCGTCCGCCAAGCCTGGAGCGCTGGCGGGCTGAGGGACAGCCTCTCAGTACGTGCAAGAGTGGGCATGGGGTGAGTGTGCGTGTGTGCGTGCATGCCCGTGGGAGGATGCGCGTGTGTGTTTCAGGAAGCGTGAGGGTGGGTGTCGGTAGGAACGTGCGTGGGAGTGGATTTGCGGACGCGAGCGTGTTTGTGCAGATGTGTGGCTGTGGGTGTGTGCACGGGGCTGTAGACGTGTGGCAGCATGTAGGTGCGTGTGCATGTGCGAGTGTGTTCACACGAGTGCCCGTGTGTGTGAGCGTATCTGTGTGCTGTGTTCTTGTGTGTCTGAGAGCGTGTTGGGTGACTGTGTGCGTGGACGTGGGTGTGTAGGCGTGTGAGCTGCTTATGGGAGTGTGTGTGTGACCATTTGTGAGTGGACGCTTGCACACTCTATGCCTGTGGATGAGTCTGTGTACACGAGGTGTGACCACATAGGTCAAGCCCACTGGGTCCCTGCTTCCAAAGGGCCGTCATTAAGGAAGCATTTTAATTATCCAGACCCAGTGGAGGAGGCTGGTGGGGTGCGGGGTCTCCCACCTCCTCACTGGGCCTTGTACAAGCCATGTTGCCTACCGAACGGGTCCCTCAGCCACCACTTTCCTGGGGACGGAGCTGGTTTTTATGGCCTTTCTTAGGCAAAATGGAGTATGTCCCTTGGGCAAGTGCACTGTGGACGCCTCTCTCTTTGGGGCAGGGCTGCTCGCCTCTCCCCTGTGACAGGAAATGGCTCCTACAGGCTGGGCCTCGGAGCTGGCCCCTAATGGGCACCTGGTAGAGGTGCCGGGCCACGACCAAGTGTGAATCCACGCCAGGCCACTCACTGCGACCGGGAGAGCAGATGGCAGGGCTGGGCCCTTCTGGCCGGCTGCTCCACCATCCGGGGCCTCTCCCTGCCGCACACCTGCCTCCCCGTGTCACGGCCCGAGGACAGCCAGAGCACGCGGCCATGTTCTTTCTTGTGCCCACGTCCTCTAGCTCTCAAATGAGCAAAGACCGTGTTCCGTGAGGGAGCAGAGGGGTTGACATGTTCCGGCTGAAGGGAGAGAGGGCTGGGGAAGAGTTCTGTAAGTCAAGGAGAAATGGGCGCTTGGAGCAGTTGACTGAGGTGAAGGTGAACTTTGAGACTTGCCCATCGCTAAATCTATTCAGGAGAGTCACTCCCCGGTCTTGGGAAGTGAATATTCTAGCTAATCCTTGAATAGAGTTTCCACTATGACAGGTACTTTATATGTATTAATTCACCTCATCTACTCAACAGCCTGGTGCGGGAGAAAATGTTGGTAGCCCTTCCTTTTACAGATGACAAAACCAAGGCTCAGAGAGGTGGAGTAAGTTGTCCAAGGTCACCCAGCTGCTGGGTGGCAGAGCTGGGATTTGATACTAAGTGGTGTTGTTCTAGAGACTGCGCTTAATGCTATACGGTATCTCTACGTAGAAAGTTATCCTGTTGTTGACTAGATTTACTCCATGCCGACTGATTCAAGGGAAGAGGTCATGGTCAGCGTTTCTTGGGCCAAGCAGGGAGCTGACATCTTGAGGGAGTTTGTAATTGCAGAATAAAAACGAGCCTCAGTAGACGGGTGTCCAGGGTCTCAGGCTACTGGGGCTCGGCCCTTTTTGTCCTGCCCCTCCCCCACATAGTAAGTGCCCAACGAGTGGTCTTTAAAATGAAAATACTTTTGGTAACATCTTTATACGTGATATAAGTAGATTCCTTCTTTCAGATCCCAAATATAATACATACCATACAATTCACTATTTAAGTGAACAGTTCAGTGGTCTTTAGTGGATTATTATAACTTAGTGGTATTTAGTATATTCACAGAGTTGTGCAGCCGTCACCACAATCACCCCAGAAAGGAACCCGAGACCCATCCGTAGTTATCCTCATTCTTCCTCCCCCTGCCCCTCGTGGCCACTCATCTACTTTCTGTCTCTATGTGGATTTGCCTGTTCTGGACGTTTCACATGAACGGATTCATATAACGTGGTCTTTTGTGACCGGCGTCTTTCGCTTAGCGCATTTTCAAGGTTCGTCCATGTTGTAGCACGAACGAGTACTTGGTCCCTTTTTCTTGCTGAGTAGCAGTCTGCTGTATGGACGCGCCACACTTTTTAATCTGTCCATCAGTTGGTGGATGTTTGGGCTGTCGCTACTTTTGGGCTACTGTGAGTAATGCTGCTAGGAAGTCGTGTGCAAGTTTTTGCACGGATGTATGTTTCTATTTATGTTGGATACGGCACGTCGCGGTGGAGCTGCTGGGTCATATGGTAGCTTTGTGGTTAACGTTTGAGGAACTGCCAGACTCTTTTCCAAAGTGGCCGCACCATTCTGCATCCCTACCAGCAGTGTATGAGGGTTCCAGTTCCTACACAGCCTCATCAATGCTGATTTTTTTCTGTTCTTTTGGTAGCGGCCATCTTGATGGGTGCGAGGTGCTGTTACATCGTGGTCCTGATTTGGGTTTCCCTAATGATTCGTGACGTTGAGCCTCTTTTCATGTACCTATTAGCCATTGGTTTGTCTCCTCTGGAGAAGTCCGTTCAGATCCTTTGCCCGTTTTAAAATTGGATTCCAACAAGTTTGTTGAAGGAAAGAGTGAAGGAGGGAGGGAGGGAGGGAGCCAGCCAGCTTACCACATGTCAGGCACTGGGGGTACCAAGGTGAATAGGACCAGTCCTTGCTCTCGGAGAGCTCATGGCACAGAGCTGGAGAAGTGCCTGAATAGCAGTAAGCACAAGAGGCTGGGTCAAGCAAGGAAGGCTTCCTTGAGGAGGAGCCGTTTGAGCTGGATCTTTAAGGGAGCCGGCGAAGTGCGGGGCTGAGGAAAGGCCATGCGGGTGGAAGAACTTGCTCTGGGATGGGGAGGCACTGGGGTAGCTGCCAGGAAGTAAAGGGCAAGGCTGGGGGCGCTGGCATTCGGAGGCTGGTTTTGGAGCCAAGGAGAAAGGACGCAGAGAGGTGCCTGCGTGGCTGAGGGGTCTCGAGTGACAGCAGCTCGACGTGGGTTTAAATTTGCCATCAAAACCCGGCTTGTCCTCAAGCCTTCCTCCCAGAATTGCTGAAGCGGCGCCTCTGGTACCGAGTGGGTCCTTTTATGTTTCAGTAATTATCCTGTCACCCACCGAAAATAATTTCATCCCGGGAAGAAGGAAGGTTTGGTGGTATTGAAAACTGCTGCCGTGTAAGTGCGAGTGGCCTAATTGGGATTCATAAATCCACTTTTTAACAAGCACAATTAGGAATACTTATTGCAGGCCAGCTTGAGGAAATCAGGAAAGTGCTGTTTGCTGGAACGTCTTTTATGTGGCTTTATTTAATGGGATAGAAGACTTAGTTTGATCCTGGCATCTCCATTAGTCACGAGGGGAGGAAGTCTCAACTTAAAAGTGGAATTTTACCCTAAAGTTTAATTCTGAGTAGTTTATTAGGCAATGCTATAAGGGGTGGAGAGGTATTCCAGATTGTTCTTTGGGGGGACAATGCCAAATCCCCATAAGTTTGGGAAAAGAGAAGAGAGAGCCCTCCAAATCAGACTCATAGTATGGACAAACACTCCAATAAGGGGTGTTCTATCCCTTCCCCCTTTTTTGCTTTATAGTCACTCAGCTATGCCAACTGCTGTGAGGAGGGCAGAAGTCTGACCTGGGAAGGTTGAACTAAGGCTCGGGATGGTTGTGAAATCAGATGACATCTGGCGGTAGCAGGGGGAATGGGGATAGACTCAGATGGAAGGAGAGACCTTTGTGGGCTAGAATAATCTGGAGAGCTTTCAAGAGAAAAGCAGGGTTGAGCTGGGGCTGGGAGGATGGGCAGGATTTAGGAATGTAGAAGGGAAGAGAGAGTGCTGGAAACCCTGTGGGCCCCTGACCCAGACAGCCTTCTCCGCAGGAGGAAGGCAGGCACAGCTATCAGCAGTGAAGGAGCCCAGCTCTGCTGTGCTGGGACCCACGCAGAGATGGCCTGATAGGAACTGGGAGGCCTGGAGGCTAGTCCTGCCCCTGCCTCTGCCTCACTGTGGGACTCGAGGCAAGCGCCTCCTCACTGTGGATCCCAGTGTCCTCTTGAGCGCTCTCTAACGGTCCTTCCAGCCTTGGCACTGTGGGCTATGGACAAGACTCTGGCTCTCTATTGAGATGGGGAGCTGTGGGAGGGACCAAGAGGGTGAGGTTGAGAAGGAATGTTGATGTTATCGCCTCACGTAGGCAGAAGATGCTCTAGTAAGCTCCCGGGGCGGACACATGACACAGTATGGAAAGGTGGAGGCTTTGGGGATGCAGAGTAAAGGAGAACATCTGAAGATCCTCGCAGGTGTGGGGCCAGAGCCCTCATGGGTCGGGGAAGCCCCATGGAGAGAAAGGATTTCCAATTGCTTCTTGTTAAAATGGATGGATGGATGGATGGATGGATGGTGGATGGATGGATGATGGATGGATGGATGATGGATGGATGGATGGATGGATGATGGATGGATGGATGATGGATGGATGATGGATGGATGAGAGCGTGATGGGCTTCGTGCCTGGTGGAAAGGAAGAATCTGGATTGGAGTCAGGAGGGCTGGGGTCGGATCCCCGTTCCGCCCTCAGTGGCCGTGTGTCATTGGGTGTGTTACTTACCTCTCTGAACTGAGGAGGAGGGTTTTTCATCTGAAAAATGGAGATTTAGTACTACTGATGTCATAATCTTGCTAGAATAATCAGATGAAAGAGAAGAAAGTGCTCGGCACTTTAGGTTGGTTCCCTTCTCTCCTTCCTATTCCTCACCCACCTCCTCGACTGGGAAGTTGGGGTTCTTACCTGCTCTGCCTCCAGCTGGGGTCTTGGGGCGCTAAGGAGGTATAATGCATGTATGAAAAGTACTTCGTAAGCGGTATTTTGCAACCATTTAGTTTGTATTTGCAAGGCCGTTTGGAATAGTACCTGGGGTAATGAGGAGGGGAAAGGCGGGGAGGGATAGTACATGGGGTCTCAGAGCAGGAGAGAGGAGAGAATTTTGCTGCGCCCTATTAACACTGAGGACTGAATGGCGGGGGGCTTTGCAGACCTGGCTGGGGCTCCCAGAGGGGGTGTTTCTTTCCCAGGAGGGCTGAGCTTCAGGGGTAGCCCAGCCCTTAGGTGGGCCCAGGTAGGGAGATCTGGAAGGGCTGTGCTCTAGAGGAACCTGGGTTCCCAGGAGAACCCCCTTTGACCTTGAAGGGTGGAATCAAATGCAATGGCAGGTCGAGAAAACAAGTGGGAGGAGTCGCACTGGTGGGGATGAGATGGGAACCACGATTTAGTGCGCCCCATCCACATTCTAGTTATGGACCCAGTTGCTTTGACACTCATCATCTCAGGTGGGATATGAACGCCGCGTGTCATTATTCCCACATGAGAATTTGCACGCGAGGAGCCTGAGGCTCGGAGAAGGGAGGTAACTTGCTCACGTGACATAAATAGAAACCCCAGGCATGGGTGGGGGCACCACCTGTTGACTCGGCTGCAGACCCGGCCGGCATTTCACCAGTGTCTACATGAACTCACTTGGTGCGTGTATCTCCGTGAATTTTGTCCTACGTTCGGATTCATGGAACCACCACCGCAGTCAGGACACAGAGCTGTTGGACGGCCCCCCAAAAACGCCCTCGTGCTACCCCTGTACAGTCCAGCCTCCCTTCCCGACGCCCCTGGTGACCGCCGATCTGGTCACCATCACTCTAATTTTGTCATTTTGAGAATGTCATATAAACGGAATCACAGAGTATGTAACCTTTTGAGGTTGGCTTTTTTCATTCCGCACAATTCTCCCGAGATTCATCCAGGCCGTTGTGTGTATCAATTTGTTCCTTTTTATTGCCGAGTAGTACCCGTGGTGTGTTAGCGTCCTGGGGCGGCGGTGACAAATCCCACCAGCCGGCTGGTTTAAAACAACAGAAATTGATGCTCTCGCAGTTTGGGAGGCCAGCAGTCTGAAATCAAGGTGGCAGCACGGCCGTGCTCCCTCGAAACGCTCTAGGGAAGCATCTTTCCTTGCTTCTTCCTAGATTCTGCCGGCTGCCGCCAACCCCTGGACTCCTGGCTTGCCAGGCGCGTTGCTCTTGTCTCTGCCTCTGTGGCCTTCCCATGAGGACACTTGTCATTGGATTTAGGGCTCATCTTAAAAAAAAAAAGATTTTATTCATTTAAGAGAGAGAACGAATGGTGGGGGGGGGGTGGGGGAAGGGGCAGAGGGAGAAGCAGCCTCCCCTCTGAGCAGGGAGCCCGATGGGGGACTCGATCCCACAACCCTGGGATCATGACCTGGGCTGAAGGCAGATACATAACCGACTGAGCCACCCAGGCACCCCTAGGGCTCACCTCATCTTAACTAATTGTATCTGCAAAGACCTGGTTTCCAAATAAGGTCATATCCTGAGGTTCTGAGTGGACGTGCATTTTGGGGGACATCATTCAACCTTAGTATACGTGGCATGGGTGTAGTGTGTGTATATTATCATTTGCCCATTGAGGATGTTTCGGCTGTTTCCAGGTTTGAACTGTTACAAATAAAGCTGCTATAAACATTCTCGTGTAGGTTTTTGTGTGAACGTAAGTTTTTATTTCTCTGGGATAAGTGCCCGAGAGTGCAATTGCTGGGTCATATGGTAATTGCATGTTTAGTTAAAAAAAAAAAAAAAAAAACACCTGCCAAACTATTTTCCAGAGTAGCTGTATCATTATAAATTCCTATGGCAATGCATGAGTGACCCAGTTATCTCTACAACCTCGCCAGAATTTGGTGTTATCACTGATTTTTATTTTAACCATTCTGAATGCCATTACGTTGTGGCTTTAATTTTCACTCCCCTAATGCCTCGTGATGTTGATCATCTTTTCACCTGCTTATTTGCCATCTGTATATCCTCTTTGGTGAAGTATTTCAGGTTCAAGCATTTACCTATTTTTAACTTTTTTTTGCCTGTGGATATGACATCGTTCTGAAACCATATGTTGAAAAGGCTATCCTTTCTTTCCCAGTACTTGCAAGCTTCATTGTGGTGGAATAAACAAACACTTTTGCTGCTGAGGAAGCTGCGTTCCAGAGAGGATGAAGGACTGGTTTGAAGTTAGGCTGCACGTTCTCAACAGAGTGGGAGCTGACATCCGGGTTTCTATGGTCTACGATCATCCCCATTTTAAAGATGTGAAAACTGAGACTAGTTAGTGGCAGAACAGGCCCTGGCTTCCCACCAGGGGCCATCTTTTATAAAGCAGGCAGACAAGCAAGGCGACAGGATAGAAGACAAGTTCAATGCTTTAGAAATAGAACTTGTGTTCCCTGTCCTACACCCCATCCCCTACTGAGATTTATCTGGCAGGGAGGGGTGATTGGCTGTCAGCAGGGATCTGAGAAGCTGGTCCTAAATGGGACAGGCAGGCTCAGGTGCAGATTCCAGGGATTCCCTCCTCTTTGGCTTCGAGAGCCCCGACTCGGAGTGCTGGCAGGCCGGCAGTGTCTGGGAACGGTTGTTGTGGCCCTGAGAGCAGGCTTTTAGCTTAATTGAACCAAGTGTCTTAAAATGGCAACTCATCAGTCAGCTTTCATTTTTTTCCTTTCGTTTAATTGTATTTTCCTCTAGGGATTAACCAAATCAATGTAAATGCTGGGTGATTCTGGTTTTCTTTTTTCCCCCCCTCCATTTAAAAATTTGGGGGATGCAGAGACAGGTGATTGTCAATTGTAATAACCCGGCTGAGAACGATGAAAGTATCTTTCCTTAGTTGAGCGAGGCTCTCAATAGATCTCGCAAAAGGCAACACTTATGCCCCATTCTGAGAAGGATGCTGGCAAGATTCACCGAGAGATGCTGAGAGCCCATGGAGCGTGTTTTTGGCGTAAGGGCCCATGGAATGACAGAGTGAAAGCTGGGGCCAGTAGGGACCGGGAAATGATCTTTCTCAATTACTCATCGAGGGCCTTGCCTTTCTGGAGGGTTCCTGGGGGAGCGTGGCATCAGAAGGCCCGAATTCTAGGGGCAGCTCTACCAGGACTGGCCGCATGCCCAGAGGCAAGTCTCTTTTCCTCTCTGGCTCCCTTTGGCCCTGCCATGAAGGACTAGGCTAGACAAGGGATCTCGTGGCACCTGCCACACCAGGGCTTGTCTCCCTCGTGCCCTGGTATTGACACCTTTGGGGAGTGGAGTGTTGCAGTGGGGCGGAGGGAGGAGCTGGATGGCGAAGCGGTCACACCGGAGGCCTCCCCTCTGCG
Organism: Ursus maritimus; assembly: GCF_017311325.1. Classification (NCBI taxonomy): domain Eukaryota; kingdom Metazoa; phylum Chordata; class Mammalia; order Carnivora; family Ursidae; genus Ursus; species Ursus maritimus. The sequence continues at coordinate 36,863,221 of NW_024425230.1, forward strand.
GGGAGCTCTGCAGCAGAGCTGTCCTGCCAAGAGGCAAGGGGCCAAGCCTTGCTAGCCACTCTCCCTACGGCCAACACACCAGTCATTGGATGCAGCTGCCCCTAGGTTTGGGGTGTGACCTTGACCCAGGTGGCTTTCTGGGACTGAGGGTAATTCCAAGAGAGGGACTTGGGAATGAATGTCTCCGTCCTGAAGGGGGGATCCGGGTGGCCCACCAGAGTCTTCAACACACCCCCCTCGGGCCTCCCTCTCCGGGAACCCTGGCCCGAGATACATCAGGCTTTGGGGTAGAAAACCAACCTCAATTTCAGCACTCCTGACTGTCAGCCAACTCCGGCTGGGACCAGGGTCTGAGCAGAATAGAGTTCTAGGTCCCTGTCCCCTGCTTCCCCTCCATGGCTCACCTGAGCTGTGCCTGGGGAGGATGAGGCTGGGGTGAGTTTGCTCAGCGGGGCCTGAGAAGATAGGCAGCATCTTGTCTGGTCTTGCTGAACCAGCTAGGTACCAGGCACTGGGCTCCGTGTTAGTGTGGCAGGTGCAAGGGGTCTGAGTGTGACCTGACTTTTCTGTGCCCTGGTGTCTCCTTCTTGGGGTGTTGGGGGTGTCTCTTAGGACCAAAGCCATCCTCCTGGCTATGGATCCCCCTACACTGGACAGTGTGTGAATTTTAAGGGGAATCTGGAGTCCTTCCCCAAAGACCCCATCGGGCCAATGGCTGCCACCGAGCTATCACTCTTATCTTAGCATCAATGGAAATTCCGATTTACGGACCGTGGTTTTGGAGAGACTTTGTGGCAGGAGCCATCAATCTCTGCATTTCAAATTTATTTTATTTTATTTTTCCAGCCTGGGTGCCTGTTCTGCTGTGAACTCTGTCTAATCAGTCTGCCGGCAGTTGAAGGAGAGTGGGTGTCCCCTTGATCTGGGGGGTTTAGGTGCATAATTCCCTTTAATTCATCTCAGACAGGGCTTCAGGGACCAGGTTTGAGAGTGATTTTCAAAGTCTTTTGCTGGAGTTCAAAGATGCATCTCTCCAGCTGGACCAGGAAATTATAGGAGCAATTTGCCATGAATTCCCAATGTGGGGCAATTCCTGGGACTTCTCGGGGGCGCTAGCCCTCCCCCCCTTGTTTCTCCCCCCCCTCCCCGGGCAGAGGCAGGGATTGTGCTTCAGTGTGTCTGGAGGGCACCTCTTCCCTATGCTGCCTGGACCCCGTGCACCCCAACCCCTGGCCTCCACAGGGCCCTGGCCCCACAGACCCTCCTGCCCCCCGTTTCCATCTAATTTTGAACCTGTGCTGATGTCTCATTTGTTGGGGGGCCTCCAGGTCAATTGTGCACTCCCATGCCGACAAAACCTTTATCCCGAGTGTATGTCTTCACACTTTATTTGCCTGTATGATAAATGCAATTTCCACATCAAGACTATCAGTCATTTTCTGATGTGATCTGCGCAGCTCTGCCTGAATTGAATCAGCTCCTGTATTATTGTGACAGTTTATTTGGTGAAAAAATGAAATAAGATGTGTAAATTGAAGTGGGGGTGTGCTCGGTGTGATGTGGAGATTCCAGGGGCTCAGGTGCCCCTGTTGGCTTGTTTCCAGCCTCCCCTTCTGCCTGCCTTGGGCTCCCAGCTCTCCTGCCCTCTCAGCACAGAAGAGAAACTGAGGCAAGGGCACAAAGTGTTGGAGGGGGAGGTCAGGATGTTGGGATATGTCAAGACAAGTGGAGAATAAGTCTAAATGCACTAAGACTGGAACTCAGGCTTAGCACTGTAGTCTTAATGCAGAGGGCTGGGGGGGGAGAGAGAGAAGAGGAGAGAGAGAGAAAAGAGAGAGAGGAGAGAGAGGGAAAGAGAAGAGAGAGAGAGAGAAAGGAGAGAAGAGAGAGAGAGAGAGAGAGGAGAGAGAGAGAGACATTAGAGCTACACACTGGAGGTTAATGGCAGATAGGACATCAGGACCCTTTCCCTGGATTCCCTGTGCGTCCGCCTCCCCGCTGCTCCTCAGCCCTTGACAGGCAGGATCCTTGCTGAGTCAGGGTAGCGATCCTTTTCTTTTTCCTTCTCTTTCCCTC
>NW_024425230.1:36865302-36879564 GCF_017311325.1 Ursus maritimus
CTGCCCTTCCCATCGTCCTTCGGTGCGCACTTACAATGCTCTGGCTCTGAGCGGGCCTGGGGCTCGGTGCTGGGGGAGGGAAGGGCAGCCTCTGCACGCGCCTAGATGTGGGGAGGGTGCCCCAGTATCGTGGCTCCTTGGAGGAGATGCCGGGCTTGGGGGTGACATGGCAAGTAAGCAGACGCGACAGTGCAGTGAGGAGGAGGGCGTGTGGCAGCCTGCAGGAGAGAGGAGCTCAGTCGGCCCTCAGAGTCCTTGGCAGCAATGGGCTCTACCTGGCCAGCTCTGCACACGAGGAATCTCAGTGAGCCAAGCTGCCGTTTCTCCCCTCCGAGTTCTGTCCCTTTTCCTTCCGCTGTGTCATTTCCAGCTGCTGTTGACCGGCCCCCTCAGCCAACCCAGGAAAGTGAGGGCCTCCTCCCGGCACAGGAACCCCCCAGAATACATGACCAGAATGTTTGCCCCCTGCAGGGTGAGGGCCAGGACCGGGAGGGGTCAGGCCACCCTGGTCTGGGGGAGAACTTGCCTGAAACAAGGACAGAGACAAGGTTTTGCTTCAGAAGTGGCCAACTCAGACTTGGTGTCTGGCCCCTGGATAGATCCACCTGCCTCTGAGTCTCGGGAAGGGGGTGGGGGCGGGGCTCGGGAAGGGGGTGGGGCTGGGACATCTTGGACATTCTCCATCTTGGACAGTGACGAGGATCACTCTCCCAGCTGGGGAGCTACCCGGGGGCCTCTGAATTCCATGGGACACTGGTAGTGTTCCCCTGGGTGGGGAAGCCGGTCTGCTTAGCTATTGGCCGCATGGAGACAGAGCTTACTTCTCTAAAATGGCATCGTCCGAAACTGTCGCTATTAGCCACATGGGGTTATTTAAATTAATTAAAAACAAATACAATTAAAAATTCAGTTCCTGGATGGAAAAAGATATACCATCGATCCGCAGAAAGCATGAGTGGCTGTATTAATATCAGACAAAGTCCACTTTAGGGCAAAGAAAATTACCAGGGATGGAGAGGGGACCTTACATAACGATATAAAGGTCGGTCCTTCATGAAGAAGTAGCAGTCCTAAGTAGTAGGCGCCAAACAGCATACTGCAAAATACATGGAGCAGACACTTTGTTCTTTGCTCACAATGACTACATTTCAAATGCTCAAAAGCCGCACGTGGCTACTGGCCACTGTATTGCATACATTTCGTCACTGCAGGAAGTTCCATTGGGCGGCAGAGCTCTACATCGTTAACCTCTGTTTTGTCCGCTGTTCCATCCACACCGTCTAGAAGAGTCAGTCCCCAGTGCACAGCAGGTTCTTAACATTTTGGAGACTTGAGAAGCTCCTGCCCTGGTATTGCCACCATCTTGCTGTGTGACCTTGGACATGTTGCTTCACCTCTCTGGGTCTCTTCATCCATCAGTCAAAAGATTGGCGTCATCTATGAGATCCCTTTCAGCTTTAAGAAGCTACGACCAGAAGTATCTAGTGGGCTTATTTCATTTATTTTATGCACAAGGAGGGGTCAGAGAGAGCAGGAGAGGACAAAGGGGCAAGGCTGATTTTTCATTTCCGGCCTGAGTTAGCTGCAGCTCACCAGCAGCCCCCCAGTGTAGGGATTTGCAAGGTCCTTCCTGCCCTTCCGTGTGCTACAATCCTGATACCACCGAACAGCCTCGTGGCCCTCCCCAGCTCTGCCTTAAACCCCAGGCAGGTCTGCAAAGCCGGGAAGCCAGCAAGGGCATAGGAGGGCTCACCCCACTCCCAGAGCTCCGCCCTCCCTCCCGCTGTCCAGAGCCTGCAGCTCTTTCTCCCTGCGGACACCTGCGTCCCGCGGTCTGAGGGAGCTTGCCCGGCCTCAGTGCAGTCCTGCCCGCTGGTGCTCCCCGTGGGGGCAGAGGGAGGCCCCGCGGCGGGGATCCCGCGCTGGCCGCTGCCTCAGAAATCTGCCAGCAAGCGTCTGGGGGCTGGCTCTGCGGTGGGGATGCCGCTGCGGGTGCAGGTGGAGACGAGGCTCCGAGCCGGCTGCGGGGTGGGGGGAAGGGCATCCCTGTGTTGTTGCGGGGCAGCGTGCCAAGAGGAGGAAAAGAAATGTGATTACCTTCCCTACCGGGCTCTAGGCGGAATGAAGGGCCAGCCCTGCCTGGCTCTGGGGCCCTGCGGCGGTGGCGGAGAAGCCCTCCTTTGTCCTCTCCCTTTCCTGGGGACCTAGGGCAAGGTCAGGGGCAAGGAGGGCACCCTGGCTTCCTCTTGGCAGTCGGGCCCCCCGGGACACACCAGGCCGGTGCTGATGGGGACAGGAGAATCCCAGGACAGCTGTGAGGTGGTGGGTGGGTGCTGAGTCCTGCTGCTCTGTGCCTGGTGTGTGGTTCTGGGCCTTGGTGCACAAGGGACCATGTGGGATAGGTGTCCCTGGGCCTCCGATTGCCTCTCTGTACCCCCCCAACACCCATCTCTGCCCTCTGTGCCACGGAGGAGCTCACGTTTGCAGGCGCCCCTGCTTTCTGCCTCCTGGTTGGGTTTGGCCAATGCGAGGCCCATGTGGAACTGGAGGGCGGGAGGAGAGAGGCTGGGGAATTTCTTCTCTACTCCCTCCCTGTGTGGGGCTCTGGCAGGGGCTGCACCCCCACAACTAAGGTGCCCCTCCTCCTCAGCGTTGGCTCTCATTGGGCTCCTGCCACCCGTACTCTTCACTGTGCTTGCTCAGGACTCGGGGTGGTAATGTCTTCCCACCATCGCAAATCCCGGAGTATTTTAACATTCTTTGTGGATTCCCTTAATCCTACTCACGCCTCTGCAGATAGTCCCCTTCAGTAAACTGCTCAGTCCAACGCCTTTGAGTGGAATTCTGATGGTCTCTGAGTCTGTATATATCTTAGGATGTCTGGTTTTGTTTCATTAGGTCTGTGCGGTGGGTCTGTAGTAGTGATCTGGATCCTTAGGACCACAAATCAGGGTGTTTTTCTCTGACTTCTCCGGCAAGAGGAGTTACGTAGGGAAGGGAACATATCCTGGCATTTTGAATATAGACAGAGGAAGGCGAGGAGCTGCTTCTAAGAGGCCCCCTCACGTACCATGTCAGTCAGGAGAGTGTCTTAGCCAGCGTCGTAGCCAAAATATTTGACAATTAGTACATCATAGAACCCACCAATCAGAACGGGGCATTGAGCGCTGGAAACAGGCTCCTGGCAGAGTCTAGTACGATGCTGACCTTAACACAGCTCTCGAGTCTGGGCAAGTGTAAACTGCTGATAGCCGGTCCTGGAACACATCTCAGCTTTGCTCTTTCTCCTGTGACACGGGGCCGGGTGGCACACTCAGCAAGATGCTGCTTGTATCTAGTAGGGGCGTGTGTTTTAAACCACTTTGGCAATCTCAAGCTCCCTGCCACCTTTTTTCCCTCCAGTCTTTTTAAATTGGTGTATTTAGGCCATTTGCATTTAATATAATTATTGATTTCTTAGATCTTAAGTCTACCATTTAATTTTTGCTTTTTGTTTGTTTCTGTTTCTTATTCCTCTGTTTTCTCTTTCCTGCCTTCTGAGGGTGACGCCAACACTTTTTAGAAATCCGTTTTGATTTATCTGTGGTGTTTTTGTGTGTGTATCTTTGTACGGCCATATTTAGGAATTGCTCAAGGTATTTCCTTATGCAGACATAGCTTAGGACAGTTAAAACTGGTGTCATTGTACCAGTTTGAGTGAAGTATAGAAACCTTGTGTCCTTTTCATCCCTATAATCTTCTTTTTCGTAATATAGTGTTTCATATCAACTTCATTTCAATGGTATACAAAGCTTTATTCCTATATAACTCCATTCCCTCTCTCTCTTTAGTGCTGTTATTTGTCATACAAATTACATCTTTATACAGTGTGCCCATCTACACGGATTTATAATTCTTTTTTTTTAAAAGATTTTATTTATTTATTTGACAGAGAGACAGCCAGCGAGAGAGGGAACACAAGCAGGGGGAGTGGGAGAGGAAGAAGCAGGCTCCCAGCAGAGCAGAGAGCCCGATTCGGGGCTCAATCCCAGGACCCTGGGATCACACCCTGAACCGAAGGCAGACACCTAATGACTGAGCCACCCAGGCGCCCCCGGATTTATAATTCTTGCTTGATTCAGAAGTTGCAAACAAAAATAAACTGTCTTTTAAAAACCCAGGGAAGTCACCATTATGTGAGAGCTTGAGGTCCCCAGTTGGCCTGCTTCCTCCTTCCAGCATTCCGTCTTCTGATGATTATGTTACATGTAATGTCCAGAGTTTTTCGTTGTACCCAGCAGGAGGAAGAGGGGACAGTGCATTTTCATTATCTTTTGGGAAGTAGAAATCCTTAACTTTTGCATCCTGTTGCCTCATGCTAGACTGATTCTCTTACCAAGTAGGGGAGATGCAGAGAAAGGACAAGAATGAATCTTTATTGAAGACCCACTGGGTATTATATACTTCCACATGTGAAAGTTCATTGAGTTCGGAGAACCTGGTGAGGATAATTTTATTATTTCTGCTTTATAGATAAGAAAAAGCTGAAGCTAGGGGCGCCTAGGTTGGCTCAGTTGGTTAAGCGTCCGACTCTTGATTTTGGCTCAGGTCATGATCCCAGCCTTTGTTGGGCTCCATGCTGGGCATGGATTCTCTGCTTAAGATTCTCTCTCTCCCAGTCCTTGCAACAGCAGTCAGACGACAAAAAGGGATCAAAGGTATTCAAATTGGCAAAGAAGAAGTCAAAATGTCTCTCTTTGCAGATGACATGATACTCTATATGGAAAACCCAAAAGAAGCCACTCCCAAACTATTAGAAGTTATAGAGCAATTCAGTAACGTGGCAGGATACAAAATAAATGCTCAGAAATCAGTTGCATTTCTATACACGAATAACGAGACCGAAGAAAGAGAAATTAGGGAATCCATCCCATTTACAATAGCACCAAAAAACATACGTTACCTTGGAATTAACTAACCAGAGACGTAAAGGACTTATATTCTAGAAACTATAAATCACTCCTGAAAGACATTGAGGAAGACATAAAAAGATGGAAAGATATTCCATGCTCATGGATTGGAAGAATTAACATAGTTAAAATGTCCATGCTACCCAGAGCAATCTACACTTTCAATGCTATCCCGATCAAAATACCGAGGACATTTTTCAAAGAACTGGAACAAACAGTCCTTAAATTTGTATGGAACCAGAAAAGGCCCCGAATCTCCAAGGAACTGTTGAAAAGGAAAAACAAAGCTGGGGGCATCACAATGCCGGATTTCGAGCTGTACTACAAAGCTGTGATCACAAAGACAGCATGGTCCTGGCACAAAAACAGACACATAGACCAATGGAACAGAATAGAGAGCCCAGAAATGGACCCTCGGCTCTTTGGGCAACTAATATTTGATAAAGCAGGAAAAAACATCCAGTGGGAAAAAGACAGTCTCTTCAATAAATGGTGCTGGGAAAATTGGACAGCTACATGCAAAAGAATGAAACTTGACCACTCTCTCACACCATACACAAAGATAAACTCCAAATGGATGAAAGACCTCGATGTGAGACAGGAATCCATCAAAATTCTAGAGGAGAACATAGGCAGCAACCTCTACGACATCGGCCAAAGCAACCTTTTTCATGACACATCCCCAAAGGCAAGAGAAACAAAAGATAAAATGAATTTATGGGACTTCATCAAGATTAAAAGTTTCTGCACAGCCAAGGAAACAGTCAGAAAAACTAAGAGGCAGCCCACGGAATGGGAGAAGATATTTGCAAATGACACTACAGATAAAGGACTGGTATCCAAGATCTACAAAGAACTTCTCAAACTCAATACACGAGAAACAAATAAACAAATCAAAAAATGGGCAGAAGATATGAACAGACACTTTTCCAATGAAGACATACAAATGGCTAACAGACACATGAAAAAATGTTCAAAATCATTAGCCATCAAGGAAATTCAAATCAAAACCACACTGAGATACCACCTTACGCCAGTTAGAATGGCAAAAATAGACAAGGCAAGAAACAACAATTGTTGGAGAGGATGTGGAGAAAGGGGATCCCTCCTACATTGTTGGTGGGAATGAAAGTTGGTAGCAGCAATGTCCACAATAGCTAAATCGTGGAAGGAGCCGAGATGCCCTTCAACAGATGACTGGATTAAGAAGTTGTGGTCCATATATACAATGGAATATTACTCAGCTATCAGAAAGAACGAGTTCTCAACATTTGCTACAACATGGACGGCACTGGAGGAGATAATGCTAAGTGAAATAAGTCAAGCAGAGAAAGACAACTATCATATGATTTCTCTCATCTATGGAACATAAGAACTAGGATGATCGGTAGGGGAAGAAAGGGATAAAGAAAGGGGGGGTAATCAGAAGGGGGAATGAAACATGAGAGACTATGGACTATGAGAAACAAACTGAGGGCTTCAGAGGGGAGGGGGGTGGGGGAATGGGATAGACCGGTGATGGGTAGTAAGGAGGGCACGTATTGCATGGTGCACTGGGTGTTATACACAACTAATGAATCATTGAGCCTTACATCGGAAACCGGGGATGTACTGTATGGTGACTAACATAATATAATAAAAAATCATAAAAAAAAAAAATAAAATAAAAAAAAGATTCTCTCTCTCCCTGTATTCCTCCCCCCACCCCCCCACCTCGTGTGCAAGCACGTGATTGCCTATACTCTCTCTGTCTCTCTAAAAAAACAAAACAAAACAAAAACCTGAGGCTTGAAGAAGATCTGTTCTTGCAGCTAGGAGGGGCCATGCTGGCCTTGACCTGAGGCTCTCTGATTTCAGTGCATGCGCCCTTTCTGCTAGAACTCCCTCGGCAGCTAGAATCTGAGTTTGCCCCTGGCACCGCAAGGCTGGGAAACATTCTTTGTGACTCTTCCTTTTTTAAAGAGGTGTTTGTTTTTTGATTGGTTTTAACTTTTTATTATGAAAATCTTCAGAGGCATAGAAAAGTGGAAAGAATAGTACAATTAAAAATCCATATACCATAACCAACGTTCAACAATCGTTAATGTTTTTGTATATTTACTTCATCTATGATCTTTTTTTTGCAGAATCATTTTAAAGTAAATTACAACATCATGATATTCACTCCTAATCACGTCAGCATACATCCCCCAAATAAGCCCATTTTCCTGCATAATCACAAGAACATTATCACAACTGGCAAAATTAGTAATTTCCAAACATCCTTTTTTTTTTCCCCTCAGGATTTTACCTATTTATCTGAGAGAAAGAGAAAGCACAAGAGGGGAGAGGGGCCAAGAGAGAGGGAGAAACAGACTCTCCGCCGAGTGCAGAGTGGGGCACGGGGCTCCATCCCAGGACCCTGAGATCATGACCTGAGCTGAAGGCAGACGCTTCACCGACGGAGCCACTCAGGCGCCCCAGTAATTTACTAACCTCTTTTAATACCCAGTCCATATGAAAGCTTTCTCTGTTCCCCAAATGTCTCTAATAGCCGTTTTCCCCGCAAACCGAGCTCCAGTTTAGAATCACGCATCACTGTGTTGCTAGTGAGGTCTCTTTGTCCTATTTGATTTGGGCGGTTGTTTCTAAGCTCTGTAGAGTCTCCTTTAGGTTAATTTCGGCGGGGCGAGGAGGAAGTTGCAGATGTGCTTGGGTCTTAGCTGGCACTGCCTGACTCAGTTTCCCTCTGGGGTCCGAATGCTCCTTGGGATCATCTCTTTCTTGTAAGCAGACCGAGTTGTGGCACAGGAGGGGACCCGAGCGGTCACCCTGCCCGTACTCATAGTCTGCGTTGAGGACGACTGGGGCCTTCTGCTCTAGCTCCTCGGCTGGGACCCCCGAGTCTGGGCTGGATGCCCTGCTTCCTCCCTATTTGCCGGTTGCAAATGAAAGAACAAAAAGTGGACTCCTGCAGCCTCTTGAGCAAGCAGAGAGTGGTAGGTGCAATTCGAAGTGATTTTCCCCCTCTGCGGCGGAGGGTTGATCGTGTTCTATGAATGTGGTGCGGTGGCCTGCAGGGAAGGCAGGCCCTCGGAACCAGCGTGTCCACGCTCTGCCCCTATCTCCATCATGGTCTCTGCTGCGCCCCCCGCCCCCAGAGAGTGGCAGGGCGCACGGGCTCACGCAGGTGCGAGCTTTGCAGAAGGCAAAGGAGCAAAGCAGAGGTGCCGTGGGGTTGCTGGCATAGGCAGAGAGGCAGCGGCCTGGTGCTGATGTTTGGGGGCTAAGGCTCCAGGAGCCCCTCTCCCTGAGGTGTGAACTGAGGACAGGGCCCTCTCCAGCCAGGAGAGGTGCTGGCTGGGTAGGGTTGGGGAATAGCGCTGTTTCACGTGGCCAGATGCCTCTGGTGAGTTCCATTAAGTCCTTGAGGAGAGAAGGGCCAGGTCAACGAGGCTGAGAGAGCGGTGTCCTTACTGTTACCATTCATACGTGTTCTTCAGATGTCTGCTTCGGTGCCAGCGGGGCCCGGCCGTGTCCCTCTAACAGGACGCTCACCTCCCACTGGGGACCAGAGTACCAGGGGAGGGGGGCACAGCCCTGCCAGGCAGTCAGTCCTGAAGGCAACTCAGCCACAGGCACCAAGGGCAGCTTCCAGAAAGGAAAGGACTTCCTCAGAATTCGGTATTGGGCTGCTGATGGGGACCGAGGTCTTGCTGCTCAGGGCCACGGAGGCCAGAGAGAGGCTGCGGCGGGCAGGGCGTGGGGGAGGCCAGAGGCAGGTGCGGCGGGGCCTAGGGAGAGCCCGGCCTGGAGAGTGGTGGGAGATGGGGAGCAGTCTGCCAGGCCAGCTGCAGGGGCCAGAGCGCTCCCCGCCGTTGCGCACTCTGGCTGAGTGGCTACTACTGAGGAGAATGGAACTCGACCTTAGCGACAAGTGCTGTAGGGTCCGCTCGCCGCGGACATGATTGCTCTTCATTGCTAAGAAATATTTCATTGTAAAAACACAGGGGTCCAAGTGGGCCGCCAAGCCAACTGGGTGTTGATGGCTCTAATGGCCGATGGCCGTGTATGTGTGCGGTGTGTGTGCTCGTGTCGTGTGTGCACCTGTGTGGTATCTGTGTATGGATGTGTAGTGTGTGTGTTTGTGCACTCGTGCATATTTGTGCGGTGTGTCTATGATGCGTGTATGCATACGGGTGCCTGTGTGTATATTAGGGTCTCAGCACTTACCATGGCTTTGGCCCCTATCTGTCATCCCTCTTTCTGGACGCTGGGGAAAGCCCCCCTCTCCCCGCACTGGGATGATAACCAGGTCTGGATGCAGGTTTTTTTTTTTTAAAGATTTTATTTATTTATTTGACAGAGACAGTCAGTGAGAGAGGGAACACAAGCAGGGGGAGTGGGAGAGGAAGAAGCAGGCCTCCAGCGGAGGAGCCTGATGTGGGGCTCGATCCCGGAATGCCGGGATCACTCCCTGAGCCAAAGGCAGACGCTTAATGACTGCACCTCCCAGGCGCCCCTGGATGCAGGTTTTTAACTGTAGGAAGCATCTTAGGGTGTTAAAGTCGCCTTCTGGAAACCCAGAGTTTGGGCGTGAGTGTTCGCATACATTGCAGGGGAACGTGACTTCTTCTGTGGGAACCCCCCCCACCACCGCCCGTCTGCGGTGTTCACAGCTCCCACGGCACCCTCACATCCTATAAACAGCCCCGCGCACCTGTGTGCCTTCACCTGCCCTTTTCCTGTTGCCTCCTACCCTCTGCGGCTCTGAGAGCGGCTGCAGGCTGGGGCGCCCTCCTCAGCCTCCCCAGCCCCACATGCAGCCTGGAGGCAGAGTGGGGAGCAGGGGGGATGGAATGGAGGAAGCAGGACGGCAGTTTGGAGGGACTGGGGTCGGGGTGGAAGTGTGGACCTCACTGGGGTTTCCCTGAGGTGTGAGAGCTTCTGTTCCAGGCCTGTCGTTGGGCATCACGTTCTGCCCCTTCAGAAACCCTTCTGATCCCGAGTGGCATGGAGGCCATTTGGTCCTGACCACAGCCCCCTCCCAGATGAGGGGTGCATGCAGGGTCAGCCCAGCCAGCTGGCCTCGGGTTTGTGTCTAAACTCTTCTGTTTGGCAGTGGGGAGGTTGAGGGATGCTTTGATCGCAGAGGCAGTAATCCCTGGGGACCAGACCCTACCCGGGACTCTGAGGAGTTACACTGGGGTCCTTTGGCTGCAAGGAGGCCCCGAGGAGGCCTGCTCTTACCCTGTCCATGCCTGATTTCCCTGGAGAAAGGAGTCTCCCCGCTTTGTGGTTTAACCACCATGCCAAGAGGAAACTTCTGCCTATGTCTAACCTCAATCCTTCCCGTTGGAGTTCTAATGTCTTTCTCTGTCTGGATGCCAGTAGAGATGGGGATGGATGCTGTGTCACAGCCCCTTTGCTGGCTAATTTGAGCTCAGTCACTAGTGTTCTGGGGGCTCTAGAACTAAGAGGAGGGGAGTGTAACTGATGATAAGAAGTAAGATCCCTAAATTCCTAGAGAGAGGAACTACCCAGGAAAAGTAGCACCATTTCTCTAGAAGAAATAATACCCAATTACTCCCTAGAGGTTTTTACAAGGGGTAAAAAAAAAACCAAAAAAACAAAAAACGTAAGCAAGCCGGAATCAGTACATACAATTCCGATATTCAAAACAGTCTTTAGATTCATGGTATAAGCTTTCATAAGAAAAATATTGTTTGGTTCTGTTTTATTTTTTTGTAAAAATGAAACTCGCTCTTTATAGAAAACTAGAAAAACCCAGAAATGTATAAAGTAGAAAACCAAAAGCAGCCGTGATTCCGTAAGTCAGGAACCAGTTTAATGCCAGGACACGTAAGGAGCACCAGCGGACAATTAGCCGAATTGGTGAAGCCCCTAGCAACATTTTGGTATATTTCCTTCCAGGCTTCTTTTCTTATGCATGTTTGCATATTGGGAGTGGAGAATATACTTTTTTTTTTTTCAGGAAGTGTGTAAATTAGCCGAATTGGTGAATGACGGCAGAGGAAGCCCCTAGCAACATTTTGGTATATTTCCTTCCAGGCTTCTTTTCTTATGCATGTTTGCATATTGGGAGTGGAGAATATACTTTTTTTTTTTCAGGAAGTGTGTAAACTATAATATGTCTCTTAGAGCATGACCCATGGCAGGTGCTGCTACTAACAAAATTTATACTCTCAAGCCCAGTGAACAGAGAAGCGAATCTACATTCTGGAAAATCATGATTTTTTTTTTTTTTGCCATTGACTCTATATACGTGGAGATTAAGATTGTTTTGAAAAGCTCAGTCTGCTAAAAAAAAAAAAAAAAAGAAAGACAAAGAAAAACTCAGTCTGGTAATCAGAGTTTGCATGTTTCTTATATCCTAGCTGAAGAATGCCTTCTGATCTGGTTTTCTTTATTTTTTTAATTAGATATGATTGACATGTAACATTGTATTGGTTTTAGGGGTACAACATAATGATTTGATAGATGTGTTTATTGCAAAATGATAACCACAAGAAATTTAGTTAGCATCCGTCACTTCTCATAGTGACAATTTTTTTTCTTGTGATGAGTGCTTTGATGGGCTACTCTCTTAGCAACTTTCAAGTACATAATATCGTGTTTTGAACTTGCAAAGACACACTATAGCACTGTTGACTATAGTCCGCATGCTGTACATTACAATCCCAGAACTTACTTATTTTAAGATTGGAAATCTGTGCCTTTTGACCACTTCACTCATTTTGCCCACCCCCACCCCGTCTCTAGTAACTGCAGATCTGTTCTCTGCATCTATGAATTCTTTTTTTTTGATCCCACATGTAAGAGATATCATACAGTATTTGTCTTTCTCTGACTTATCTCACTTAGCATAATGCCCCCAAGGTCCATCCACATTGTAGCAAATGGCAGGATTTCCTTCTTTTTTTATGGCTGAATAATATTCCTCTGTGTGCGTGTGTGTGCATGTGTGTGCGTGTGTGTGTGTACCTTCATCACACGTCTTTATCCGTTCATCCGTCTATGGGAGGGTAGGTTGTTTGCGTGTCTTGGCTGTTGTAAACAGTGTTGCTTGGACATGGGGGTGCAGCTATCTTTTCAAGTGAGTGTTTTCATTTCTTTTGGATAAATACCCAGAAGTGATGGAATTTCTGGGTCATAGGGTAGTTCTATTTTTAAATTTTCCAGGAACCTTCATACTGTTTCCCACGGTGGCTGCACCAGTTTGCATTCCCGCCAACGGTGCTCTATTTTCTCCACGTCCCCGCTATTTCTTCTCTTCTCGACGCTAGCCATCCCGACAGATACGAAGTGGTATCTCATCGTGGTTTTGATTTGCATTTCCCAGTGATTACTGATGTTGAGCACCGTTTCATGTATCTGTTGGCCATTTGTATGTTTCCTTTGGAGAGATTACACTTTATATAGATTTCGAGGCCTGCTTTTGTGCTTGAGTGTGTAGCTTGAGAATTTCCCCATGTTGTTAGAAATCTCCAGTCAGTATATTTTTAATGGCTGCATAGTAGACCATTTTGTAGATATACCATGATTTTTTTTCTCCAAAATCCTCCTGGTAGGTATTTAGACTGTTTCTAGTTTGGATTACATTATGTAACATTTCAAGTGATATTATATTGTGGATTTGTCCCGACTTCACATTTGTCCATGTAAGTAGAGACCCGGGGCTCTGAGCTGGGCTGAGGGCTCAGGAAGCAGGTCTGGGCACGGGAGCCTCTGGGACTCACTGGGGGAGCAGTGTGCAGGCCCAGCTAATGGCCAGTGAGTATGCAAGGAGTCCAGAAGACTGGGTGGAGAGCAAGCCAGAGGTCTGAAGCCGATAGTCAGAGTGGAGATTTGAGGGAGGTGACAGGCAGAAAAATACCCAGGGCAGTAAGACGGGATGGGAGGATAGGAGGGATGGGGAAGAGGGGAGGGATGGGCAGAGTATTTTCAGCAGTGACATCTACATTTTCTGGATTGCCCACTGCTCTTCATAAGAGGAGTTTTGAGTTCCATTCCAATATGTGTAAATTTGTTAATAAAGTATATACATGTACTCCTTATCAATGAACACTAAGTATTTGATAAAAATTGTTTTTCTCCTTTCTGATAAAGTAATATAAATAGGGGATTTAATTTTTTTCTCCTTGCTTACCATGGATTCTATTTGTTCACCTCCCTTTGGGGAATGCCCACTCGAGTGGGTGGGAAGCTGAGCCCGGGTCCATGCAGAGGGGTGGTGGGGCCCAAAGCTATGAGCGCATCCAGGTGGAGAGAAAAGGGCCGGTGGGGTAACCCAGTGGGTTACCCCTGAGATGGTTATTTGCATTTTTACATGGGATTTGAAAATCAATATTCATGGTGAGCCTCAGGCTTGCTGCTGACATTGATCACGTGGGTGGGGAGGTACTAAGGTGGGAGCAAATAAACTGGGGAAAATCGAAGAGCTTTCTGAAGGGTCACAGGAATGGTAGGTGAGGACCAAAGTGAATGAGAATAAAGGAGTATATATAGCAGTGGTTTCCAACCTGGGGTCCCTTTAAGAAGGATTTCCAGAATTTCAAAAAGAATCCTCCTCCCACTCCCGCTCAACATTTATCCATTTTGAGACCATTTTTCTCTGCTTTCCTCTGAAATGCTGTGAAGTTCGCATGGTAGGAAGCTTCACGCTGGTCAGAAGCTTAGTTATGAATGTCTTTGATTAATTTTTAAGTTGGAAAACTATTTTAATTATTTCTCGGTAGATGTAACTCATTCCATGGGCAAGATTTCTAGAAACCTGGAGGCCTTGTCGAGGGGAGGGGCCCAGGGAGAATTAATAAAAGGCGTTCTCACCAGAGGAGATGTTGAACTCCTGCTGGGCTGATAAGATGTGGGTCTCTGAGCTACCCGTTAGGGCTCGGTCAAGGACAAAGGAATTTTGGAGACTTCACAGATGTAGTTGGAACGTAAAAACATAAGCGCTGTGAGAGACAATGGCCTGAAAGGCAGAGAAAATTTGTATTTAATGAACCTGGAGGTAAGACTGTGTATAGTTTCCTGCTGAGAGGACACAAAAACTGAATGGTCAGGTCAGACTTTCATGACTCAGGGACCTTACCCAGGATCAAGGTTTACGAATAATGTCAAGAGCACAGAGCGGACAGGTGAAGCAGGGAGGAGTCTGGGACCACTGAGGCAGCTTACCAAGTCCTTTCTCACCAACATGGGGCTCAGCCTCTGAACCCTGAGATCATGACCTGCGCCGGAATCAAGAGTTGGATGCTTAACCGACTGAGCCACCCAGGTGCCCCTAAACAAATTTCTTTTTTTTTTTTTT
>NW_024425230.1:36879574-36880858 GCF_017311325.1 Ursus maritimus
TTTTTTTTTTTTTTAAAGATTTTATTTATTTATTTGACAGAGACAGAGACAGCCAGCGAGAGAGAGAACACAAGCAGGGGGAGTGGGAGAGGAAGAAGCAGGCTCATAGTGGAGGAGCCTGATGTGGGGCTCGATCCCACAACACCGGGATCACGCCCTGAGCCGAAGACAGACGCTTAACCGCTGTGCCACCCAGGCGCCCCCCCTAAACAAATTTCTTAATGAGCCTCTCTCTACACCTGCTTAAAACCCTTCAGTAGCTCCCATCTCTGGGGATAATTTCTTAAATCCTTAATATGGGCCAAAATGGTCTGGCACCTGCCTGCCTCCCCAGCCTCCTCTCCCACCACTGGTTCTCCCCCTGAGCTCCAGCTACACTGGCCTTTTAGTGTTCCGAATGCTGTACGTTCCCTCCGGCCTCAGGGCCTTTGCACATTGTGTCTGCTTGGAAAGCGCTTCTTGGCACTCACGCTGGGAGCGCTGGCAGGTGGTTTCACGCGGAGTCTAATTCAGTCGAACCGTGAGAGGAGCTCTGCAATGGGCATCGCACCGCAGGGTCTCCATCCTCGAAGCGAGGGCGCTGGGCTTACGGGTCAGGGTCCTACTCAGTTGCTGGCGCGCCGTGATGGGGTGGGGCGGGGCGGGCTCGAGAGTCTCCCCTACAGGAGCTCCCATCACCCAGGCAGTGGGGGATGGGCACCTCCAACAGTCAAAGGGACTCCAGGGGTCTGGGAAGGAAACACCTGTGATTTTAAAGGGGTCGGGAAAATGGCGGGTGGGCCCAGATGAGGTCCTCACGGGAGCACCTCGGTTGATGTGAAATTTGAGGAGACGAAGAGCACTGGTACTCTGTGCCCCTCCCACGTGTGCCTGGGCTCTCAAGCATCCCAACCCCCTCAGCTTCCAGGGGGTCCCCGGCAGGGCTGGGGTGTGTGTGTGTGTGTGTGTGGTGACCGTGGTGACCGTGCCGGCTAGCCCCCCAGCACTGTTTTCTCCTTCAGATGAACACTGGCGCTTGTCCACTCAAACGCCGGTGTGTTTCCTGCTGAACCAGCTCATTTGGTGGGATGACGGGTCCATGGGCCAGTTTGAAGGACAGAACAGGAGCAGCAGAGAAGGAGGCCGTGGGCCATGTTGGCCTCTGGAAAGCTGAGTTACGATTTAGTGAGGAGTTGGCTTATCTTCCTGTCTCTCTTTCATTCTCCATCTTTCTACTTCTTTCTAAAAGACCCAGCACCCTTGCTGTATATTTCTGGCTTGGCCAATGCCTTACAGTGATCCCTG
>NW_024425230.1:36880868-36905251 GCF_017311325.1 Ursus maritimus
ATTATATTATCTTTGGGGTTAGAAACCCCCCTCAGACTGCGGTTACCTCCAAAGGGGAGGTCCACATTGAAGCTCCCTGCTCAGGTTGATCGTTCTCCGAGGGCAAGCGCTGGGTCTTCCCGTCTGGCATTGGGCTTTCCTAGGGCAGTAGATGCCTGTCCTGAGTCAGACAGGGAGCTCCCTGGGGGCAGGCGCTGTGTCTCCCCCATCAGACAGGGAGCTCCCTGAGAGCAGGGGCTGTGTCTCCCCCATCAGACAGGGAGCTTCCTGGAACAGAGGTTGTGTTTCCTTTATCAGACAGGGAACTCCCTGCGGGGAAGGGGCCATGTCTCCCCCATCAGACAGGGAGCTCCCTGGGGGCAGGGGCTGTGTCTCCCCCATCAGACAGGGAGCTTCCTGGAACAGAGGTTGTGTTTCCTTTATCAGACAGGGAACTCCCTGCGGGGAAGGGGCCATGTCTCCCCCATCAGACAGGGAGCTCCCTGGGGGCAGGGGCTGTGTCTCCCCCATCAGACAGGGAGCTTCCTGGAACAGAGGTTGTGTTTCCTTTATCAGACAGGGAACTCCCTGCGGGGAAGGGGCCATGTCTCCCCCATCAGACAGGGAGCTCCCTGGGGGTAGCGTCCATGTCTTCCCCATCAGACAGGGAGCTCCTGGAGGCAGAGTCTGTATTACCCATCAGACTGGCATCTCTGGGGGCGCAGCTGTCTCCTCTGTGAAGCGGAACTAGTAGTTATTGGTGGTGACTGATTTGTGCCCTGTCCTTCCATCAGGATATGAAAAGCCTGGGTGTTCATTTCCAAAGCCAACTCTTTTCTTCTGGGTGAGGGAAGCTGTGAGCCATTTAATTGTTTCTGGAAGCACCATTCCTTAGCCTCTGGGTCTTTCTTTGGATCAAGAAGCAGAGGAGAAAACAAACAGCCATTCCTCCTTTGGAGACAGGGGGCTATGAATGGGCTGTGGCCATAGCGTGCAGGGAGCTGGTGCAGGGTCGGGGCCCGGGCTCTGCACTGGCAGAGATGCACTGGGCCGTAGCACCGGGGGAGAGAGATTCGGATCGAGGTCACTTGGAGGAGTGGAAAATGGCCTTCTGACGAGGAGCACTGCTGCCCTGGCACGGGGGTTGGGGTGCCCACTGAGAGAGCTAGAAATGTTCCGATGAGCCTGGTGGGTAGGTGAGGGATGACACCGAGTCTTTCCCTTCCCTCTCTCTCCCTGTCTAAATTCGTTTCTCCCCTGGGGCCTCAGGCCTCTGCCTTGGACCTCAAAATCCTTTACACTCATTACCCTCTGAGGTCTGTGGGCAAGAGGTCTCCCCCTGTCTTGCAGATGAGGAAACTGGGGGTCAGGGAGATGAAATAACTTGTCGAGTGTCACACTCAGCTAGAGACTGACAGAGCAGGGATCAGAACACAGGTCTTCTTGAACCAAAGCCCTTTCTCCATCATGCCGCGCCCAAATGCCATTTTGCCAAACGAGCAGCTAGTCCTAAATCATAGGTTCATTTGATATTTGCAATTTGTAAAGGGGCAGAGGGTAGTACAGTGAAAAGGGCCCACGCTGAGATCAGAAGACTTCACCTGCCAGCCAGTGATCTTAGGTGAGTCACGTAGGGTCCCTGAAACTCGTCTCGAACCATGCTGGTCTTCCTTGCTTCACAGGATAGCTGAGAGGCTTATCTGCTATAAAGTGGTCATTCAGAGCCTTACAGGTGGAGGGCAAATCCTAGCTCTGGTACCTTCTAGTCATGTCACCTTGGGCAAATCATGCAGCCTTTTGGAGCCTCAATCTTCTCCTCTATAGACTGGGACAGTTATAATGCCCGTATCCTAGGATTGCTATGAAGATTTTAGAGAACGCCTTTTCCAGAGTAAGCCCCCCAACATTTGTTGAGCTACTGTTCAGTAGGATTCCTTGTTAAGAGTGTAACCC
This sequence comes from Ursus maritimus, assembly GCF_017311325.1. Taxonomy (NCBI): domain Eukaryota; kingdom Metazoa; phylum Chordata; class Mammalia; order Carnivora; family Ursidae; genus Ursus; species Ursus maritimus. Next base: position 36,882,801 of record NW_024425230.1, read on the forward strand.
AGGCATCACCCGGAGTCTCCCAGATCCTCGTGATCTAGGGAAGAGATGCTCCAATGGCACTCCCACGCTCTCCTCAAGATTTCTGCCACCTGACAGCAGTATAGGGTTCACTTGGACTGGGTGAAGGCTCGGTCTGAAGCCATCTTGACGTCAGGGCCTCTCCCCACCCCTCTTGCCCCCCATCACTCCTAGGCCTCATCCCATTTAAGCTTTCTCCATTCTAGAAGGAGTAAAGCAGACCATGGTCTTCGCATGGTGCCCTTTCTGTGGCCCCTGCTCCACGGCCTCGTCCCCATGGCACCCCTCTGTGGTTGGCTTGCTGACTTCAGTGGTCTCAGACCCTCAGTGTCCAGGTCCCACGAGTGGTGTATCAAAGGCTTTTCTCCCCCTAGAGACAGTTCCCTCCCTCAGGAATTCTGGGGCCAGCTGTTCACATAATGGATTTTTCCACTCAACTATGTGACGCAAAGCATCCATTGAAACCCCTGTGTAAGCGCTTAGAGTCAGGAGGGACCTTACAAGTCAGCTGAATGCTTTGTGCTTTGGCCTTGACGGGGTGTCTACAATAAAGAAAATGACCATTTGGAAGAGCAGGCTTTCCTCCAGCCTGGGCTCGGACAGGAAATATGATCCCCGCTGCAAGACAGGACAACAAAATAGGGTTCGCTATTTTGGGGGGCTACAGTTAAAAGCGTGAAAGTGCTCTGAGGTCCTCAGCCCCGGCCTGATCTGGGGGAGGAAATGACTCCTCTCTCCCCGGAAGTCCAGCCAGGCCGTCTTCACCCCCTCGTCTTCACCCCCTCGGCAGGTCCTCTCCAGGCTGCGGTGTTACAATCTCCCCTGTGAACACTCCAGGATGTTGGGTTGGAATACAATTGCAGCAGGAGGGACAATAAATAAGCCAATTTATTTTATCTCACCTGCTTGGAGTTGGGGTATTTCTTAAATGGAAACAAGCAAATTTATGCAAATCACATGCAAATTAGACCCTTCCTGGATTAATAGAAAGGAAATTGAAGTTCTGGGTCTTGCCCAGGGCCTGTGTAGGGTGTATTGTGAGTCTCAGTGTGCCACATGGGGTGGGGGCATGGAGTCACTCTGGGGATGGGGTGCATGTCCTGAGATCCCCAGTTGGGCGGGAACGGTCAGATCATTTGGAGTGTCTCTCTGGGGGTCTCAGGTGGGCAAGGGTTTCTGACAGGTTGCTGTCTGGCATTTTGAACGGTGCTATGTATTCACTTTCCCTCACTCCTTGCCCATCCTACCTACCTGGGACCTTGCTCAGTTCGGTTGCATACCTGTTGGAGGAAGGCCTCTGGAAGGTTCTCCCCAACCCCTAGCTCTTCCTCAGTCACAAAGGGCTGCTCTTGCCAATCCCCACAGAGGGACATTCTACATTACTCCTTGCATCTGCTTTCTAGAACCCTTTAGAAAAGCTCCACTTAGTGTCTACCCTGAATCCTACCAGCTACAGAGTGATGTGTACCTTCCTGTTTATATCCCACACGGAGACAGTATCATAAAGGCCCTTGACCGTGGCTTCACACTGCAATCACCCAGAGAGCCTTAGACATGCTGAGATTCCAGTTTGATTGCTCTGGGGACCCACATGGGCTTTGGGAATTTTCAAAGCTTTGTGATGATTCCAAAGTGTGGCCTCGTTGAGACTCACCGGCCTAGCAGTTCACCGGTAGGATGGACATTTAATGACCCTGACTCCCCTAGTGGCTCCTTGGAGCCCTTAAGGACCCCAGTCACTGAGCACCCAGTGAGTGCCCGGTGTCTTAGATGCATTGTCTCTTGCAGCGCCCTCAAGGGTCTTGCCAGGGGAGGGTTATCCTCCTCTCCCCGTGAGGAAGTAGGCTCAGGGAGGTGATGTTTCTGTCCCAGAATCACTCAGGGCAGAAGCAGCAGAGGCGGGATCCGCACTGGGGTCTGTCCGACCAGAGGCCCCCTGCTCCGGCTGTCGCCTCCCGTGGTCCTCCTGGAAGTTGGCCCAGCAGAGCAGATAGGGAAAGGGCCTCGGCGTGTCTTTGTGCAGGAGCGCAGGGCTCCAGGCCCGGGTCTGGGCTTACCGTTCCCTAGCTTTGTGGCCTTGGGCTGAGCCCTTCCTGGTCTTAGCCACTCTGGGGCTACCACGGGATTGCAGTGCGGAGCCCTGGGGTGGGTGTGAGGATTAGATAAAAAAGGAGGCAGTGCTTTGTAAACCATGAAATGTGATGCCCGCATTAATTATGTTTCTCGAACTTCCCCTCCTCACTGCCAGGGGGTTACCGCTGCCTCCCTCCCGCTCAGCACCATAGACACACAGGTGTTTTGTACACTTGACTCACTCGGCCTCCCCTTTCTCCTGCCAGAAGATTCTGCTTTATCCTCTCCGCTCGACAGAACACAAGCGGCTGTCTCCCTGGGAGAGGCGGGTGGTAATTAGGTTAAATAATTTAAAGTAACTTTCAATTTTTAAATAATTCCAATTTGCATTTGTGCAATGTGCTTTTCTTCCCTCCCCCACTCCTCCTTCACCACCGGCTTCCTTGGTTTATTTGTTTGTTGGTTCACTTATTTATTTATTTAAAAGTTTGGGGTATTTTTCCCCCCCGGATAACTAATTTGCTCTGAATGGCAGCTAGCCAGGTTGATTCAGAATAACCACAGATTGTAAGGCGAAGGCAGGAGGCAAAATCTGCTGACTTGGAAACGTCTGAAAGGCAACTTTGCCCAACCCCCCTTGGGAAAGGAGGATAAAGAAAAGACGCGCTGGTGGTTAACCTCGATATTCTGCAAGGGGGTCCTTGCGGTGCTGGGTGGAGGCTGGGAGAAGCCCATGGCATAGATGTGCCGGCTTGGGGTGGGGGCGAGTAGCAAAGGGGCCGGTGGGCGGAGGAGGCTGCGCTCTGGGCTCAGGCCCCCCCCCCTGCACCCCCATCGGAGCTGCAGCGCCTGGGGACCCCCCCCTCCCCGCCTTGGGCTCCCCATCTGTGGAGTGGGCTCACCAGCCCCTTCCTCAGGGCGTGAGGCTTCTAGGAGCGTACGTTTGCTTGGACGGTCGAGTGGACTCTGACACGCAGTGAATGCTGGCTTGGGGGATCCAGGACCAGGGAGCAAAGGGAATTAGGGCCGTTGGGGTGGAGACAGAGAGCTGGTAACCTGGCAAGGTCTTTTCTTTCTGCCTTTTATTTAGACTGTAAGTGCTCGTAGAATTTTATTTATTTTGAACTTTTTATATAGAAATTATTTCATGTTTATAGGAATGTTACAAAAAATCGAGGTTAACATGTTACCACGCTTTCTGGCTCTTTCCTTCTTAATAGGAAGGGATTTTGCCCCCATTTGACAATGCCTGGAGAGAGCTTTGTTGTCACACCTGAGTGGGGGGATGGGTGATACCAGGACCCAGAAGGTAGAGGCCAGGGTTGCTGCTTAACATCTTAGGGCTCCCAGAAACCCCTTCTCCCATCCCCCACCCCAGCACAGAATGATCTGGCCCGAAATGTCCACAGTGCCCAAGTTGAGAAACCCTGCAGGGCGTGTGTGTGAGTATCCAAACTGTTAATAGTTGTAGACGTGACGCTCCTTTGTCCCTAAACATTTCAATGTGTATTTTCTAAAGGCAAGGGCATTCTCTGACATAACCACAGCCCCGTTATCAAAATCTCACGGAATTGACATTGATACCGGGATGCTGAGGTTTGATGTTGGTGGGAGTCCTCGGGGAGCATGTGGGACTCAGTGTAAAGGGCCCTGGGATCGGACATTGAAGTGACAGCAGCCTGGGCTCTGGTGTGCTGAGGCCAAGCCACGCTACCCTTGACAATCTTTGGTGATTTTCCTCCCGCAAACGGGGGCTAACAGAGGTTCTGCTGCCCGCCTCCCAGGGGTGGGTGAGGTGACATGAGTAATAGGTGGGAGAGGAAGGGCTTTGCATGCGAGTCCCAGAGAGGGCTCTCCTGTCGCTGACTCCACTTGGAGCCCTCCTGCCCCGATCAGAGATCGGGTGTGAGGCACCCTCTCCCCTTGCAGCTGGTCCCTGGTTGTGAAACTCCGGCTGTGACCAGGCTTGGGGTTGTTGAAGAACTTCCAGCTTCAGGGGCACACCTGAGCCCGGCCCCTGGACACAGGCGGATGTGTCCCAGTGGCAGTGAGCTGGCAGGAGGTGACTCTGACCTGGGGGTGCTGCTCTGTCTGCCCTGCTGTGCAGAGGGCAGAGGGTAGGGAGGGGAAGGAAGGAGATGCCTGCCATGAGAAATGCTTGGCCACACATGTTGCTAGATTCTACTTTCTCTCGGGAGAAAGAACGTGCTTCATTTTTCACCGAAAAGTCCTTTGTAACCGTCGTGTTGGAATTGTCCCAAAACAATGTGTTAAAATTTGGAATTGGTGAGAAGAAACAAACATTTATTAACTGCTTTCTATGTACTGTCACTTTCATATATTTCACCTCTTTTCATTCTCCCTCCTATCTTGTGAGATAGATAGTAATTAATACATTTGTTAGGAAAGGAAACTGGGTGGGGCACCCCGGGTGGCTCAGTCGGTTCAGCTTCGGACTCTTGATTTCTGCTCAGGTCAGGATCTCAGGGTTGTGAGATCGAGCCTCACATTGGGCTCTGTGCTGGGCATGGAGCTTGCTTGGGATTCTCTCTCTCCCTCATCCTCTGCCCCTTACCCCGCACCGCTTCTCTCCCTCTCTCCAAAAAAAAAAAAAAAAAAAAAGAGAGAGAGAGAAAAGAAAAAAGAAAAGAAATGAAACTGGGTTCAGAGAGGTTGACTAACTCACCCAAGGTTACACAGCTGATAAATGGCAGAACTAGGATGAAGGTGTAGGTGGGATTTACTTCAAAGCTGGTGTTGCCTCTGGTTCAAGCCCTGGCTCAGCCATCATTAGCTCTGTGACCTTGGGTAAGTTTCTTAACCTCTCTGAGCCCCAGTTTCCTCATCAGGAGAAGGGTGATAATCATGTCTGTTCTAGCTGCCAAATAGGACAGAGAGAAAGTGCTTTGTAAACTGTCCATCAGTTAGCATTTTGTTATTAGCGTGAGAGGAATCCCCTTTGGGCTTCATTCCCCGTGCACCCATTGTGTGGGTGGGTGGGGGCGCAGCAGGGGAATTGGCTTAGCAGGGTGAGGACCAGTCAGTGGCGGGCAGGGTCCCCTAGCGATGGAGACAGAGAGTACACCCATGACTAGATACATGTCAGGAGCTCCATGCCTTTTCTCCAGGGTGAACTCCCCTTGTGTACGGTTACCTGGTCTGCTCCCTTTCCCCCATGCCCCTTTCTGGAAGCCACCTTCAGTGACCTCTGTGCCGTCAGAGAATGATGCCAGCTCCTTCAGCACCGGGGCAGGGAAGGGATGCCTACAGCTTCACCACCCTTTGGGGCTTAGGATAGAAGCCATTGCAGACTGCCCAGGTGTGGGCTGCTTCTCCTCCAAAAACTCTGGGCTCTGGGCCACACCATGGGCCTCAGGGGCAGCTCACTACGAATCCCTCTCCCTGCCTCCCAGGGGCTCTGTGTGTGCCATGCCTTCCCTCCCCGGTACCGTCTCAAGTGATGGAGAAGCCTGAGAATTATGGGGGCTTGTCAGGGACACCCTGGGTCTGGGGCTCCTGTGCACCTCACTTGTTTCCACACCCCCTCTGGCTGGGCAGAACTGAACTTATGAGGAAGGGTCCAGAGGGCTGCCTCCCCCCACAGGAGCTGCCAAGGGCGAAATGACCAGGCTGGCGGATGGGGAGGGGATAGTTCTGTGGCAAAGAGAAGGGCAGGAGTGGTGGCTGCTGGGGGGCTGATAGGGGCTAGTCGAGCCCTCTGGAACTCTGATGCCTGGCTGGCCAACCCTTTAAGCCCTGCCTCTGTAATTCCTAGGGCTCTCTGGAAAGCCCCGTTGCCTGGTTCTGCTTCCAATGAGCCGCTCTAACCGCTGCCTGGCTGCCGACTGGGCATCCGACCCACTGCCCCTGACCTTTGCCTCTGAGGCACCCATTTCTCTCCTGGCCTCTCTACTGTCTGACCCCTTCCTACCAGCACCCTCTCTTTGGGGTGGCCTCCTCTGGTCTCCTGAGTCTGCCCCGGGCCGCCCCGGGGCTGGCAGCGGGTCCCAAGGCTTGGCTGCCTCGCCCAAGGGGACTTCTGTTTGGGTCCAGATCGTCCTCTGAAACTTCTCTTCCCACTCTCACCGGCGCTGCCAGAGTTTGGGATACAAGCCCAGAAAGGAAATAATTACATCCAAACACAGTGGTGTTGAAATTGTGAAAAGAAAAAAGCCTACAAAGCCAGTGTGCTGTTTACTTTATGCAAAGTGTGCTTTGGAAGGACGGTTAAGGATCAGGTTGGACGTGAGGGAGAACTTTCAGATCAGCCTGCATTCCGGGTGCATCTTCTCTGCGGAACTCCCAGCAGCAGGGGCTGGCAGAGGGCAGTGCGGGGTGCCGGGAGGGGGGGTAAGTGAGCTGCTGCCCCCAAATCTGGAAGTGTCTTTGCTTGGCCATGGCCAAAGGCCTTTTGGGAGGTTCACTACTCTCACAACAAACGAGGATTTACAGAGCACATCCTACGCGTTCGGCCTTGTGTCAGGTGCTGGGCACAGAGGTGAGCAAAAGAGACATGGCGCCCCCTCCCGGGGCTCACAGTGCAAGGGGAGAGGCAAGCACGAGTCATGGTGAAAGACTGGTGTATGTGCTTGGAAGGCAAGGAACATGGTTCTAGGAAGGTATAGAGCAAAGGAGGCTGGGCTGGGGCTGGTCTCTTGGGGGAAGGACACCTGAGTGGGGACTGGAGGGTGTGTAGGAGTTCACCAGGCAAGAGCGGTGGGGAGGAGGTGGGTTGGGTGAGCATTGTAGATGGAGATCCAGAGTGGGTGGAAAGGCGGTGTTTTGGGAGGAGTAAAAGGAAGCGTGGCAGGATGGAGAGAGGACAGGGTGCAAGAGGGGTTGGGGGAGGCAGGTGGGAGGCAGAGGTGGGATGGGTGAGGAGAGGACAAGGGTGGAGTCGGCATGGATTCCCCAGCAGGCAGGGGTGAGAGGGTGGTGGGCCTGAGGTGGGAGGGGTGGAGGAGACGGAGGGATGGGTTCCAGCCGCTGGGAGTGGGGGCTAGCTAGAAAGCTGTTCCTCTCAGCTTGAAATGCAAACGCGGCGTCTTCAGTGTGGTAGGGGTGGGGAGGAGGGACGCAGATCCTTTTCTGTTTGTTTTCAGCTTTGTGGAGGGGTAACTGAGGCCCAGGAAACCACACGTGTTTGAAGTGTACACTCGATGAGTGGTGACACATGTATACGCCTGGAAAACCCATCACCGTACTCAAGATAGCGAATATATCCATTATTCCCGAAAGTTTCCTTTGTAATCCATCCATCCCCCCCAGCCCCATGTCCAGGCAACCACTGAGGTGCCTTTTGTCATCGAGGATTAGTATGCGTGTTCTAGAAGCTTATGCAAATGGAAGCATACATTCTGATAATGTACTCTTGTGTGTCTGTCTTCTTGCTGGCAGCACAATTATTTTGAAATGTATCCATATTGGACATGTAGTCTTTGACTTGGACTTTGCTACCTATTTTTTTATATTGGGCAAATCTCTTAAGCCTTTGCTGCCCACAGCGAGGTCTGCGGACCAGCGGCCTCTCCGTCACCCGGGAGCTCACGAGAGTGATGCCGCATCAGCCCCCTGGCCGCCCCAGGGCTCAGAAGCTGCATTTTAACCAGATCCTCGGGACATTTGTTGGCACGTTGGTGTTTGAGGAGCTCTGTCTCTAGCTCTCTGGACCTCGGTTTGTTTCTTTCCCTGTTTGTGGACTGCAGGGGCCGGGGGTTGAGCTAATTCCGCCCGGGAGCTCAGGGTCAACATCAGCCTCTGTGCGGCCTTTCTTTCATTTCATGGCATCCATCGTGTGCCTTCTCTGTCCTCCAGGCTCACCTTCGTTACCCTCCCCCCGCAGTCACCCCCTCTAACGTGTTTGGGATATGTTCTACATACGCTTGCGTCATTGTAAACCAGCGTCAGTCTCTGCGAGCACGTGTGTTAAAGTCCCACACATTTAGTTGGCTACACACCTTCCATTCCCAGCTTTGCTCGCTCACACCACGGTTTGGGACCCACCCTCTTGCTGTCGGAAGAGTCAGATGCCAGGTTCTCTCTAGCATGTTTCTGCGACCTGTTTCTCATCCGTTCTCCCAGGGAGGGGCAAGGGACAGCTAAGGACGTGCCCCGGTCCCCCACTACTCCCCATAGCTTCATCCTCGTACGCTGAACCTCGCCCCCATCTTTGCGAAGGCAGTGTCTTCGGCTAAATGACCCAAGTTACCTGCTGTTCTGACTCTGGTCGCTTATTTTTCCTGTGGAAAGACCTCAGCAAGTTGCAGGCCGCCCAACTGTCAAGCAGCAGATCTGAATAGTTATGTTTTCCTTTGAATTAAGTTTCCGGCTGACACTGTGCATGCTCTGAAATCCTTTGCTAGCCAGAGTCCCAGAGACCTTTTCTTCCCCCCCCCCCCCCCCCCCCCCCCCCCCCCCCCCCCCCTGTGAATAATACACCAGCTGCTCCAGGGAGCTGAGTACCGCACCAGTTTGCAGCACTGTTGAAATCCTGATTCTGCAAACTCCTCAGAATGGGCAGACAGTTCCTACTCCTGTGTAATCATTTATAGATCAGGTAATGATTTCCCTCCTGGCTTAATGACAGTTCTGTTCTCGGGAGAGCTGGTCAGCTTGTCAAATACTGCTGATGTTCCCTGGGAGATCAAGCGCCGTGGCTCTATCTGCCATTTCTTCTCACCCTTGTCACCTGCAACGGGTGAAGAAAGTCACTTCTTTCAAAAGAATCTCAGGACCAGTGAGAGTGTGGGGAGTATGAGGAATGGAAGACTCAATTTGCCTTCATCTGAGGGCATTGGAAGGCGTGCTTGCTTCCCTCCCTGTTGTAGGTGCTGGTTGGCTTGAGAGGGGTTCCTTGCAGAAGAGCAGGCTGAGAGTATGGGGTGGGGTGCTCCTCTGTGGATGAGGGGGCCATAAATTGACTTTTCACCGGAATCCAGCCAGTCTTAAGTGAGACTCTGCCATGTGCCAGGGCCTGTGCTGATTTCATGGGGCTCAGGCTAGTAGGCTCGGCTGGTTGCCCCAGAGGATGTTCCTCTGGGAAGACGTCAGTGCCACTCCATCTCGTTTGGGGGCAAATTGGTCAGCAGTGGAGGAACCCAAGAGGTCAGTTCCTCTGGACCGTTGTGAGTGAGCTCTGCACTCAGTGAGCTGGGCCGATGAGCAGGAAGCTGAGACAGCACCCCTCTGCCATCACGCCTGAACAAAAATTTGGTTAAGAGGGCAGCCTGGGTGGCTGAGTCGGTTCAGTGTCGGACTCTTGATTGCAGCTCAGGTCTTGATCTCAGGGTCTTGATCCCAGGGTTGTGAGTTCAAGCCCTGTGTTGGGCTCCATGCTGGGTGTGGAGCCTACTTAGAAAAGAAAAGAAAAGAAAAGAAAAGAAAAGAAGAAAAAAGAGAAGAAAAGAAAACGTAGTCAAGAAAAACCAGTCTATGTGGGGTGGCCATGGGTGGTCTGTGGACCTGTGCTCGACTGTGACCAAGTTTTCACAGATGAGATTAGGAAAATGAAACAATGTAGTGAGTTCTTCATGAAGCTGAATGTATTGTCTATTAAGGACTATATTGTAAGACTGTCATCGATATCCCTGGTGTTCATGAAATTGGGATGATAGTAGAAGAGAATAGAAGATGACTGCAAAGTCCTTATGGGGCTAAAAGTTGTCAGATCTGCCAGGGCCTCTCGTGTGAGTGTGTGTGTGTGTGTGTGCGCGCGCGTGCATGGGTGAGCGGGCGCGCTTGTGCAGGAAACTGTGCATAAATTTTACTTGTCTGTGAACTTCCGAAGTCTGAACACCACACTCAACTCTGGAATCAGGCACACTGTGCTTTGATTCTTAGCTTCTCCCCTAAATGAATATCTTAACACATTGTATCCAATTTGTGCCTAAGTAATGTTACTTTGTTTCTAATAATAACAACGTTTGCTAAGATCAAAATCTTACCTTTGCAAGAGGAGGACACCGCACAAATTAGGTTGATTTAGCAATCATTAACGTTTTAATGACTATTCCGTTAAAACTGGCATAAGTAAAAATGTAAATGAGTAGCAGCCTGAGTGCTGATGAGTGGTCAGCTGAGAGTAACTCAGATGCACAGGGTTCTTCTGCTGCTGTGGGGGTGGGTCACTATGGCCAGACCCCCTGGGACAGCGGCTGGGACCGGGGAGCCTCCCGAGGGCTCTGTTCCTCTACTGTATTTAAATGGAGAGTCAGTGTGAGATCGTAATTAAATTGTGGTCGCAGAGAAGACAACTTAACTAGAGCCCCCTCATGCTACACGCTCCAGAATTTAATTTTCCCAATAAACTGAGTGCGGCTTTGGTGCCCAGGGAGGATCAATAGAATGGAAATTGCTTGCAGTTTCCCCTAAAGTGTTACAATGGATTACTGCTCTCACATTTCCCCTCCGTGCTCCTTTTTTCCTGCCGGAGAGAGCCTGGTATTCATTCTAGGCACACGCTATTTGAGGAAATAGAAAATAAAAAAGCATAAATGAATAAAAAAGGGAATTACAAGCCATACTGAAGAGGAAGAGGAGACCGTGTCCTCCTGCCTGTGAGGTGAGTGAGGGCTCCTGGGCGCCTGTGGAGAGAAGCATCCCCATCCCACTGAGTGAGGCTTGGGGAGGGGCTCGGGGAGGGGCGGTTCAGGTGCTCTGGGAAGGGACATGGAGAGTCTGCTTTCCATCAGGCCACTTTCCCAGGGAGGCCACACAGGAAGGTGGGCCAAATGTCAGGTCCCAACTGAGGGTGCTGCTGCCAGGAGCCTCACTGCCTGCTGATTCCCTCTGGAATCTTGCGAGAATGTTCTAGCTCCTTTACACCTGTCAGAATAGTCAGCGGAGGGTCCTAGTTCACACTGACTTACTTGTCCCTTCAGGGCTCAGACTGGGGACGATGCCTGCCCCACAGACTGTCTGGGGGCGAACTTCACAAGATCAAGTGCCTTTTTTTTTTTTGGCTCCTTTGGGGAGATACCAAGGAGCTTGGACAGTTGGCAGGAAGAAGGGGGTCTCAGGAGTGAGGTTCTTGGGTCAGAGGCCTCCCACCAGTTAGGGTTTGGAAACCTTTTCCTGGTCTGGTGATGGCAGACAGGTTGCAACTGGGAGAGTAGAAGGCTACAATGCAATCAGGGAGAACTTTATTGGGCATTTTTGTGTGTTCGACAGCGTTAGGCACTGTGCATTGGGGGGAGGGGGTGGGACAGGGGACAGAAATGAGTAAGACTTAATTCTTGCCCTCCAGGAGTTTACGGATTAGAAAAATACCCTCATGGCTTTAATGCTTGGCAGGGTAACATGAATCCAGTAATCTGAAACCAGATTGAGTACACAATCTTCTTATTTTACATTTGGGGAAACTGAGGCAGGGAGACGGTTTTTCCCTCTTGCACACTCTATTCTGCGTTTTAACATGCTGTTTCGCTTGGCTGGAACAGGTGCAGGGATATGGTAGGAGAACAGGTCAGAATGGGGGAGCCTAAGCTTGCTGGGGGCTCCTCTCCTCCCCTCCTCTGCTGTGTGGCAGAGGACCCAGAATCACCAAGCCCCTACAGCGGGTGCTGGCAATGTCTCCTGGGGCTGACAGATTGACCATGTTCTGAGATATGTGGAGAGCGAAAGTTCTAGAAAATTAATTAGTGGCAGTAGACACTGGCTACCCAAAGGCTGTGGAAATTTATGGGGTTTTTGTTTCCTTTTTGTCATGGAATAAGTTATCAGCATGTGTGTTGATTGATTTCTTGCTAAATTCCTGTCTTCAAAACACACACACAACATCCTCACAGTTTGGAGTCCCTTGAAGCATTTTAATGAACTCTTTCTTCTTGGTGTGGAATCTCCACCCCCCCCCCCAAACCTCCCATCTCTCCTTCCTGGCTCTGATTCCCAGACCTACAAGGGGTTGGTCCTTGTGGAGGGCCAGGGCTCGGCTGAGGCCGTCAAAGCGCCTAGGGCCAAACCAGTGAAGGGGTCGCTGGCTCTCAGGGTCTGCCAGCACGGGGTTGGCACCCGAGAGCCAGCGCCACCTTAAATTTTTCTTCCTTTGGTGCCTCGCTTTCCTGACTGTTGTCCGCTCCTTCACATCTGCGGCAGAAGCAAAGGCAGTGTCGAGAATGGGTGCTGATCTAAATGGTCCAGGGGGACCCCACCCCAAAGAGATGCTAGTGGGAAGGATGGATTTTCATGTGGAGACCCCCGTGTCCTCCGTGGATGAGGAGGGGACTGGACAGTGGCTCTGGGCTCCCTTCCTGGCCTGTCTGATGCACATCCTGTCCTCAGAGAAAAGCCCTCAAAAAGGCCATTGAGTTGGGGGCCAGGGCAGACAGGGCGCCCCGTGTTGCTTTTTGGAGCTCATGATATTTACAGGGTATCAGTGGAGGTGAAGTTGAAAAACAACAAAAACACAGCTGTTACTAATTTAAAATGTGACATTCCCTTCAGCGCCCCCCGCCCCCGCCCTGGAATGGGAGGACAGGAATTATTGACTATGTGACACAGGAGCAGAAAGATTACCGTTGCATATTAAGTGAAGAGAAGAGTGATGCCTGAATACTTGATGTAAGAGGGGATAGTCGCCACGAAATTAAAGACAAAAAAATGCAGTGGAAAATAATTATTGTCTATACATTATAAGCTTGACATATGGTAAGTTTTCTACTTTTAAAAGCCTCTTGTAATTTCTGGATAAGCCGTTCAGCTGTCTGGTTCCCTCTACCCCGCCCCCACCCCTGCCAGGCTTCTGTGCTGTCAGGGAAGGTCTTTTCTTGGCTTTTAACCCCTTGTGGGGATTTCCCCAGCCCTGTATCTGAATAATTTCTGGGAAGATGACCCCAAAATGATCCCTGGCGTTGGCTGAGCTCCCTTGAATCACGTCTGTAGAAATCTCCTGAATCTTGAAATGTTCTCTGGCTCTTTCTCCTCTGCCCCCCTCGCAAGCTGTGGCATCCTTGAACAGTGGGAATGAGTAAGGGACAGATCGAATGGGGAGGGGGGAGATGGCTGGCTAAGGGGAGGTCAGTGACCGTTGTCACTGTTTGAAGCTTAATGTCTGTAACCTGCCTCAGGTGCCGGGTGATGGTTAGCCTGACTGTGTCCTTCTGATTCTGGTGGGTGACTGCAGTGTCCAGGGCCAGGCAGACAGGAGACCCTACCCCATGGTCACTTGTGGTGAATCCCCCTTCAGAACCACCTAGGATCCTCCCCAGAGGAGTGACCGGAGAAAGTGGGCCGACTCTGTAGCAGGAAGGCCTTAGGGACACTGGAGGAAGCACTTTGTAGAAACAAAGGTTAACTTTTCAATCAGAGATGTCCAAAGGAACTTTCTATGATGACAGAAATGTTCTGGATCTGCACTCTGCGTTACGGAATGTTCTGGATCTGCACCGTGCATTATGGAATGTTCTGGATCCGCACCGTGCATTACAGAATGTTCTGGATCCACACCGTGCATTACGGAATGTTCTGGATCCGCACCGTGCATTACGGAATGTTCTGGATCCGCACCGTGCATTACGGAATGTTCTGGATCCGCACCATGCATTACGGAATGTTCTGGATCCGCACCGTGCATTACGGTAGCCGCCGGCCATGTGTGGCCATTGAGCACTTGAAATTGTGACTCGTGTGATGGAGGATCTGAATTCCAAATTTTACTTGAGTTTGATGAACTTAGGTTTAAATAGCCACACATGGCTACCGGATTGAACCGGGGGCTCTCTTTCCAGAAGGGCATTATGGAATTCTGGTTGTCCGGAGTGTGGCGCCTGGGCTTAGGCCACCACTCTTCCTTCCCTCTGGAAAAATGCAGAGTCATATCACCTACAGCAATAAGGCTGAGTTGATCCACCCCGCCCTTTGCCAGAAGAGGCCAGGATGGGGAAGGCCTCAGTGCCAGGTTTGGCTACAGATCCAGGTCTCTGGGTCTCCAGCCCAGAGGCTTTCTCATATACCTGCCACAATTCACTGGGGCCAGTTTTCTCTCGATTAAACCCTGGACACATGCTTCGTTCCCCTCTTAGAAGGGGTGGGATGGGGCAGTTCCCAGAGGTCCATCATAGAGCGGTCCTATTCCTCTCGCTTCAGCCCCTTTCCAGTCTCTGCCCTCATTGTGACCTGTGGGGAGACTTTTTGGGTGATTGCCAATTCTATCTGAAGGTGGAAGTGCCATAAGATTTGCTGATGACTTTTGGATTTGGACCAGGTAATGTGAACTTGGCAGTTTCTTTGGGTTCCCAATCCCTGTGGAATAATTGACACCAAGCCAGAAGGAGGTGCCAAGAATAGACCACAAGGTCCTGAGTGGGAGACCTGTGACAAGTGCCCAGGGGGACGACCCTAGCTCAGGGAGAGAGTGCGCATGTGCCCATGTGTCTTCGGCCTCGGAGAGGACATGCCAGCCCTGTGGAGGACTGTTCTGGAGGAGAGGCCCCTGGCAATCAGAGGGAATACTGACCTCACTTGCCGGGACGGGCTGTTAATTGTGGCAAAGTGTTTACAGACAATGCAGGGAGCAGGTGGCCAGGGTCTCCCCCTGCAGTGGGAGGGCTCCCGTGGGTCTCAGTGGGATGGCGGGGCTTGGCACTGCCCAAGAACTCCCAGGGCTTGGGGTTGTCCCTCTAGACCTCATTGGTCTCCTCCCCGTGGGACAAGGAGGGGAGGAGTCAATCATTCAGCCTCAGGTTTGTAGATCCTACCTCATTCTGTTAGCCGGAGTTGGCTATTTCCATCCCCCGCTAGACTAACTCCAGGGCCTAGCCTCGTCCCTTGGCCTCTCAAGAAGCTAGAATAGAAATTCGTTGTCTCCATACTCACCTTCTGTAATGAAGGACTTGGGTAAAAAGAGAGAGGCCTTTGGTAGAAAGTTGGGTCTCCCCATCTCTTGATTGGGTGGGGGTTTGATGTGTCCCAGGGCACGGCCTTTTCCATAGGAGTTGCCCGAGAAGGCAAATGTAAAAACTGTAGGAAAAATGTCCCGGGCCACAGAGCAACCTGGAGCGGATGCCCCAACATCTGGAAGGGGCCGAGGATGGGAGCGTCTGCACTGAGCTGATGTTGTGTCTCCGGCAGGGACAGGTTCTAAGAGCCCCAATGGTACCTGGTGCCATGTTTCTCCTGGTGCGGCCCGAATCAAAAGAGGCGTGAACTGTGGTGAGGCAGGGGCAGAGAAGGAATGCAGAGCCGTCAGGAGGGCAGAATCTTATTAGACAGTCAGAAGCCCCGAGTTCTGGAGCCAGCCCTGCCATCAACTCGTGGGAGCTAGGACAAGCCCTGGGCCTCCTGGGGCCTCAGTTTCCTCACTGGTAAGACGAGGTATATTGGGCAGGGTTCTAATAGGGTTCCAGTGGGGAGCAGGTGGCATGCTCAAGCCAGGTCACTTGAGGAGACTTGAAGGAAGGACCGCTTACAAAGTTGTGGGCCGAGCAGAGGGGAGGCACGGGGGGGTGTAGCGCCCTGAGCTGAGGGGCTGTGGGCTGTTTGCAGCCCTAGATCCAAAGCGGCAAGGCAGGGCCAGTGGACAGAGAGAAACGGTGTGTGGGGGCGAGAGGGTCACCTGAAGGAGCTGGGACCTTTGGAGCACAGGCAGCCTGAGGAGCCCTGCAGGGGCTCCAGTCCGATGACAAGCCTGGCCTCTTCTCTTCCCTCCCGTCTGCTGCTGGGACTCCCCATTGCCTGAACGCTAGCAGAGGCAGGGGGCAAAGTTGCCCGTTGATGCTGTCCACGCAGGTCTGCCCCCTAGGCCACAGAGCGGGCTGGAGAGTGCATGGGTGTGTGTGTGGGGGGGCGGGGGGTGTAGGACGGGCAACATCTGGCCTGTGAGGGACGGACAGGGTGGCCTTCCAGCCCCGGGCCAGACGGAGAGGGAGGCAGGCAGGGCCAGGGCCAGGCATGTGTT
Source organism: Ursus maritimus (assembly GCF_017311325.1). Classification (NCBI taxonomy): domain Eukaryota; kingdom Metazoa; phylum Chordata; class Mammalia; order Carnivora; family Ursidae; genus Ursus; species Ursus maritimus. Next base: position 36,898,783 of record NW_024425230.1, read on the forward strand.
GGTTCCAGCTGATGTCCTGGGTCTCCGCTCTTGCAAGGCAGTGGCTTCCCTGCCGACTCACAGGAAGGTGGCCGTCATTCTCCTGTGGAGCAAACTTCTAGCTCCGGCCTGGACCTGGAGGAGGCGGAGGGCCATCTCCCTCGCCGCGCCGTCCAGCGCCGCCATCCGTCACTCTGCCAGCCGCGTGAAGTAATGATAGATTAGTGCACATTAGGCCTCCCATCCTGCAGGCCTAAAAGCCGGGGCTTTACCAATCAGCGAGGGGGGAAGCAGTGCGAGGTGAGGGGGGCTCTGCACAGGGAGCTGGAGGCTCCAGGAATTAATAAGCACTTGGAGACGGCAGGGATATTGAACTCATTCCTTAAATCAATCCTTAACCAAGAAGGATGAGGGAATGAGATTTGGGACAATTAGTGGGTAATGACGACCTTGTGAAAGGAGCTCTTGACAAGGGTGTGAAGGTGGGAGTGGGTGGCTGGCGGTGGGGGCTGGAAGAAAGCACCAGTGGCAGCGAGTCCGCAGGGCGTGACCCTCCTGGAGCGGAGGGTGGGTCAGCATGGGGGTGCTCTCCGCCCCAGAGGAGGAAGTTTCCGTGGGGTCTTCTTACTGGGTTAGAAAGAGAGACCTGGAGAGGGTGGCCCTCCGCTCCTCCCATGTCTCCATGCCCTTCTCTGGACAGCCCCAAGTGCAGAGCACTGGGCGGTGCAAAGCTTAGGGTCCCTGCATTCTGGACAGAGCCCAGCCTCACTTTGGATGAGGGAGCCGCAGTCCTCTCCGTCCTCAGAATCTCAGGGGACTTTGTGGCAAGGGCTTTCTCACCGTCCTCCGTCAGCCCTGGTGGTACAAGAGCAGGACCAGGGTCCCAGAGGTGAAGGCCTTGCCCCCCCATATGGTGGGGAGCTCAGTCCTCTTTCCAACCCTGGCTTTTCTGCTCCTCTCGTCGTTTTGCTCTCTTCTCTGACTGATGGGTACCTGTGCAGCCTGGCCTGAGATGTCCGGCAGGAACCCCGGCTGTTGCCCTTCCCCGCTGAGCCTCTGCCAGGGCGTCCTGCCTCTGCACTGTGGTCACCCAGACTCTACTGGCAGCCACAGCAGCACCAGAGGCTTTGAAGGAGGAGGGGCACCTTCGCTTTGAAGGAGCCTCCTTCAGTGGCTTCCTCAGAAAGCAGAGCCTGAGACAAGGATTCAGAACATGTGATTTATCCATGGGAAAGAAACCTGAGAGGGAGGCAAGGAAACAGGGGAGGGGAGGGGAAGGAGCTGAGCAAGGATGTGGCCTCAGGTAAGGCCTGGATGTGACCTTTCCCACTGGGGAAGGTTCTGGAGTCTGAACCAGAGCTCAGAGTGATCCCCTGGTGGGAGGGGGCCAGCCTTTTATACTGGTCAGTCATTGACTAAGAGCTATCAGGAAGGGGAATTTATAAGCTCCTGGACAGGGGGTTCCAGTCAGCTGAGGACAGTTCTTTGGGGGGGGGCGGTGGGAGGTGGGCATGAGGGTGATGGGCCTTCAGCAGCCCACCCCCACAGCATTCGGGGCAAGGGCACCAGAGTGTTCACCGCAAGGGCTTTTCAGAGACCCTGTGGCCACCCCCTTGTATAAGGGATGATAATAATTTGAATCCATTATATAGCATTCACAAGCTACTAGACACTTGCAAAAAAATTATCTCATTTTATCCTTGCAGCTTAACTCACTTTGCAAGGAAGTTTTGATCTCCACTCTGTAGACGGGAAGCCAAATGCATGCCCGGAGATCTAGTAGGTGAGGAGGCTGGGACCCGAACCACTGGGGTCACTGTGTTGATCCAGTTCCGACTGTCTGCCATCACAGCTTTCCCCATTGGAGGCACTGCTCTCTGAGTGGGAGGAAGAAATGATCCTCAGTAGAGCACGTTATTAGCGTCTTGCACATACTTCCCCCGCTTACTCACTGCCTTCTTAGCCAGTCTCCTCTGCAAAAGTTGGGAATCAGAGAGCTTTCCTCTCTGGACAAGACCCCTGTAGGTTGAGAGACATCCGGAAGAAGCATCGTTGTGGCGCCGTTGCTCTCTCCGACTTTCCCTGCACCTGTCCCATCTCCTCCTTGCCCACCCCAGTTCTTGACTCACTGTTATTATTATTGTGATCCTAGGGGAGAGGCCCCCGCATCTTTGGTGCAGCCTTTTAGATAGAAAGATCACCGAAAGGAGCCATACTTAATTTAAAACGACAAGTTAGGTTTCCTTCTGGATTTTGGGGGGAAGATGGTCTCTTAGTAAATTACACCTGACAACCTAAAATAAATTGTGCGGAAGATTTATGCTTTCTGTGGACTTGCAAAGCCTAGCTCCTGAGATGGCAGGGCGAAGGGAACCTCTGGAACGACTGGCTAATTTCAAAAATTAGCTGTGTGTGACTTACCCGGATGGTCTGGATGCTGTTTGTCTGGCTCCTGTTCTCCTGGGTCGGGGGGTACTGGACAGCACAGCCAGAGTCTCATCCGACGACCTGGCATCGGGATGGAGATATTCTGGTCTGGGATCCCTTCTTTTCAAACATTAACCATAAAAAATAAAAGGAAACAAAACAGGGCAGGGAAGCTTTAGATAAGGGACCAAGGACACGGCATCTTTGAAAGTTTTCCCAAAGGAGCTGTCAGTGTTAGCTGAGACGGCCAGAATTTACTTTAGCTATTACTATGGATGAATAATTATGGGCAAGCCAGCAAGTACTGTGGGTCCACAGCAGGTTAATTGGGAATAATGGCTTTCATTCCAAACTGTGAGCAATGATATTTGAGAGAGAGGGGGCTGGGGAGGAGAGAAAGAGAGGCATTGCGTGCCCTCATTGAGTGCCAGACCTCCTTTCCTCGCACATTTGGCTCTGCTGGTCCTGGCCAAGCCTCTAGAGTCCAGACATCTGGGCCTGGGTCTTTGTTGGGTGGAGGGTGTGTGTGGGGGGTGTGTGGGGCGGGTGGAGCCAGCGAGATCAGGCGCCTTCTTTGCATTGCTTCCCCCTCCTGAAATTGGGATGGGTGACCTGGCATTTGATCATTCAGCCCATGTGCTTTGAGTGCCTGTGCTGGGCAAGACCTCAAAGGCACTGGGCCTGGGCATCCCATGAGTCTGCGGGGCGGTGAGCGGGAGAGGCATGGAGTGAGGGAGGCAAGCATTGACAAGCTCACTGCAGTCAAATAGATCCACAGTGCCAGCCACAAATGCCAGCTACGTATGTAATTTTAAATTTTCTGGTAGTCTCATTGGAAAAGGTAAAAAGAACAAGTGACATTAATTTTAATAATATATCTTATTTAACCCAGTATATCCAAATTATTGTCATTTCAACATGGAATCAATATAAAAATTATTAAGGACGTATTTTATACTTACAGCACATCTGAATTCATATTAGTCACGTCTCAAACGCTCAATAGGCCACCTGGCCAGTGGCTACTGTATTGGACAATGCAGGATGAGATCACCACTAATCTTGTGTACACACACACACACACACACACACACACAGTGTAGAGAGTGCTGCCAAGGAGAGGTTTTACAGAGTGTCGAGCAGGGAGGCCTCATAGCTGGAAGGGGCTGGAAGGGTCGGAGATGCAGTCTGGAGGACGGGCAGCAGATACCAAGGCCAGGGGCTTGAGGGAAAAGCATTCCAGGTAGAGGGAACTACATGAGCAAAGACCATGGGGCGGGAGTTGAAGGAATCGAGAAGGCCGTGTAGCCAGAAAGGGTGAGCAAGGGGAAGCATAGTGGAGGCGAGGCTGCTGGGGCGGAGGCAGGAGCTTGCTTGGCCTTGCAGGTGGCTTGGAGATTGGGGTCTTGCTATCAGAAGGGAGCTGGGGAGGAGGTGGACGCAGGAGCGATCGGATGAGGTCTGCTTTCTGAAGCCCGTTCTGGCTGCTGTGAGGACTCTGGCTCAGGGGCAAAGCAGGGGGTCCATCAGGCAGCTGCCTGCTGGGGGGCTGCTCCAGAGGAGGAGAGGCTGCATTTCCCAGAGTCCAGTTCCGCCAGGGCCTTGCTGGAGCTGCTGCCTGCCCTTCCCCCACCCCGGAAACCAGGCTGAGAAGCACCAATGCAGGGAGAACGAACCCATATTTGGAGTAGGTCAGTGCAATTTGCCCTGCCTGAAGTTAGGGCTCTTGATGGGTATCTCAGCCCCACTTCCTGGCTGTGCGACCTTGGACAGGTCTCTCCCCCTCCAGAGGCGTTCTTCAGCTGGAAAAATGAAGGGGGGGGGGATGGTGTGTGGATGGACTAGGGGTCTAAAGCCTCATGACAGCAGGCTGGGGTTCCCCTCTGGGTTGTCTTGGGCACTACCTCCTTTGTTCTGGTGGGCCCTGGATTTGGAAGGTTTCTTTCTCTGCTCCAAGGAGTGGGATGGTGGGGTCCGTCACCCTGGAGCTCTTCACCCCTGTCAAGATGACCAGCTCCGCTGTGACTCTGGCCCCTGAAGCCACGTGGCCATGACAGGCAGGGCTGGGACTGTGAGACAGGGTCTGTGAGGAGAGAGGACGCCCCGTGGAGCTCGGCACTGGCTGCAGCCACAGCGGCCATGACCAAGTTCATGGTGCCCAGGGGAGGGAGGATGGGCTGTCAGGGAACCAGAGAGCCACACGCCGTGTTCTCCACCCTGCAGCTGTAAGAGTCCTCACCTTCTCTCGCTTCCACATGCCCTCGGCAGATACGTACCCAGGGTTGCTCTGTGCCGTGCAGCGTGCCAGGTGCTGGAGATGCGGGGTGAGTGTGGATAGGGTCAGGGAGAGCGTCCTGGGGGACACGATCTGAATGATGAACAGGAGGCAGATGTGGGGACATCGGGGGGAAAGAGCTTTCCAGGCAGAAAGGACTGCCCATGCAAAGGCCCTGAGGTGGGAATGAGTCTGCCTTGCTGGAGGAACAGGCAGAAAGTGCATCAGGATGGAGCAAAGGAAACAAGGAGGGGTGGTGTGAGGTGAGCCCAGAGAGGTGAGCAGGGCCCGGGTCACGGGGAGCCTCCTAGACCTGGGAAGGGATTTGGATTTTAGTCCGATCATGAATGGAAGACACTGGAGGATTATAAACAGCAGAACAGGGCGATCTGGTTTATATTTTAAAGCTCTGTCTGGCTGCTGGGTGGGCAAGCAGGAGGCCAGTGAGGAGCTTTCGCCGTATGTAGGGTGGTGACCTCCTCAGGGTGGCAAACGAGGGGGTGGGGAGGGCAAGGGAGGACCGAGTTCCGTGTTGTGCATGGTGAGTTTGAGAAGCCTGTTAGGCATCCAGGGGAAGGTGTCCAGCAGGCGGCTGGTGGCTACGGATCTGGAACCTGGGGCCCTGCTGCTATAAATCTGGGTGTTGTCACTGTCCTGACAGCGCATAATGCCTGCGACGGACCGGATCACCCAGGGAGTGGATACAGGTAGACGCACGGACTTTGTGGCATTCTCTTGCTCTGCCAGGCAGGGCCACCGCTCACACCTGAAGCGGTTTCTCCAAGGGCGCTGTCCTGGGTCCCAGCCACGCCTCTACCCTGGCTGCGGGAGTCTGTGGCCATTCCTGGGCAGAGCTGAGCCTGGGCAAGGTGTCTCTGGCCTGGCAGGATGTGGAGGGTGTAGGGAGAGAGAGAGACACCACTCCTCTGGGCTTCTGAGTCCTTCCCAACACTCTGGGATTCTTGCAGCATCCAGAGGGGAGCTGGGAGCTTTTCTTCCTGCCTTTCCCTATAAGTCCCCCTCTGCTCAGCCTGGGAGCTAGGGGACACAGAGAGAGGCACAAGGAAGGGGCACAGAGAAGCAGAGACAGAAGGGCAGGAGGAAGCCCCAGCAGGGCTGCCAAGGGACCAGGAGGGGCCCAGGCCCAACTGGAGAGAGCTGGGGAGGCCAGGGGTCATAGGACAGGGAAGGCGAAGGAAGGACAGAAAGAGAGGGTTTGGAAAAAAACAATGTTCCTCTCTCTCTGGTGCTGGTGTTGGTGACTCGTTCCCTCTTCCTACCTGGGAAGTAAACACCATCCCTAATCTCCGAAGTAAAGTGGTCTGAAGCTTTTAGACAAGGTCAGCTGCCCTGTGGACACCCACCTCCTGCCAGGCACTTGACCTACTCTCTCCCCCTCACACTACCCTCAGACCAGAAGACCAGGAGCTTTACTGAATCTGCTCAAGCCCCCGGGGATTCTGGGCGGTGGGGTGGGGTTCTGCCAGAGAGCTAAGTCAGGCCCGGAACCGTCGCCCCCCACTGTGCGTTTATTTCTCTCTGCACCGAAGCCAAGTGCTTGGAAAATTATGACTTTAAAAAATATTGTTTCTAGAGCGCTGTGGGGGGAAGGCCAGAGGTGTTACCCTCGTCTGAGAGGATGAGTCCACACACGCTCCGAGAAGGTGGGCTCTCCCGAGCGCCCCGGCCAGTTGGAGCCCGAGTTCTGGCGGGAAGGCGGGAATCTCGCTGGTGCTCAGCTGTACCTTCTGCCCCGCTCCCCCCCCCCCCCCCCGGGGGGTGCCAGCT
>NW_024425230.1:36905259-36954408 GCF_017311325.1 Ursus maritimus
TGCCGTTACCTGCCTGGGATCGGCAAACAGATGGCCCTGGGTTTCTGGGGCAGCTCCAGTTCCAAATGTTCTCTCTGGTTGTCAGACAAATGTAGTGCTTTTTAGTTCAGAAATTATGGAGCACCTTATGCATGGCTATAAATCCTGTCAGCTCTCGTAGGTTCTGTCCCAGAAAGGTGTGGCCCCTAGAAAGGCACTAGAAAGGCAGGATGCCAATTTTATTTTATTTTATATTATTTTTTTAGGTGGGAGGGAACTGGCCAAGGCCTCTTGGGAGAGGGAAAGAGACAATCTTAAGCAGGCTCCATGTCCAGCGTGGAGGGCTGGATCTCACAACCCTGACATCCTGACCTGAGGTGAAATCAAGAGTCAGACGCTTAACTGACTGAGCCACCCAGGCGCCCCAGGCAAGATGGTAATTTGTAAAGGCTGGTTGAGAACTGGGATTGGGGTCTGAATGGACTCTGGAAAGGCCGTCTACAGAAATTGCCCTCTGTCCAAAACTGCACAAAGCCCACAGAAAACGTGTCAGACCTGGTGAGAAAGATCCGGTGGGTCAGAAATTATTGTCCCCATCTTACAAGTGTGGAAAATATGGCTCAGAGAAAAGCTGTACTTGCCCAGGGCCCTTGGCAAGTCTGGGATGAAGCTAGAACTTGAACCCAGATCCCCTAACTCTTGGTTTAGTGTTCTCTCTACCACCCCATCCTCAAGAAGAAAGACCTCTCATGTAGATCCAGTAGGACTGCCATGTACAGCCACCCAAGCTGTGCACTGCATAATTCCATTTACGTTGGCAGTGATATGAAAGGTGCCTGTGTGGTGCAGCAATTCTGGGTCCAGGGCAGCCGGGCTCTTCTCTGTCTGTCCATTGCACTTCCACTTTCTGTCCTTCCTGGCACGACAATAGAAGACATAAGAAGGGTGTCCATTCAGAATTAGGCTCCACCGTGGTGTTTCTAGCCTTGTTCAGGCCACACTGGGCCCCCTACCCCAGTCTAACAGCCCTGCTCCTAGGTGTATGGTCCTTTCTCATCGGCTCATGCAGCACCATCTGCATGGGGTGGGACCGGGGGGGAGGTGGGTTTGGGGACTCTGGGTGGGGGATGAGTCCAGCTGAAGGCCATATTTAGGGCTGCTTTCTCTTTACGCTCCCCCACCCCCCACACTCAACCCCGGAATTAAAACTGTGGCACGAGCTCTTCTTAAACATGACACATCTGTTCCTCCTGTGCCGGGGTTGGGTGGGGGGAGAATTTATAGGTGAGAATGCGGCAGACTGATCTTCACTCTGCTCCAGTGGTCAGGCTGTCGCTGATTGATGCTCCGTGTACCGCACTGCCTGGACGGCTCCTTTTTATGGGCTCCGCCCACCTTCCCATAACTCAGGAGGGAGGCTGTAAATCCTTAGGGGCGGCAGAGCAATCCTCTATTAGGACAGCCACCTGGAGTTCCTGGCAAGTCCCTCTAGCCAGCAACACATCTGTCAGAGCAGTTGTGAGCGGAGGGGACGTGCCCAGGACAGGGAGCCAGGAGATCCGGCCAGCTCCGAAGGTCACCTGGTGTAAGTGTTCAACCTTTGCGTTCCCCCTGCTGACGGGGAACTCACTACCTACCAGCCCATCCATCTTTGGAGAACCGCTCCATTACAGTTCATGAGCTTCTCTTCAGTGGGAATCCGTCTTCCTGGGGTTTCTGGCTTCTTGCTCTTCCGTGGGGCCAAACAGAAGGAATCTGAAGGTGGAGTGATGGCCGTGTTGAACTTCTCTGCTGGCTTCAGAACCCAGTCCGTTCAATTCTCACTGCAACAAACAAATCAGTTTTTTATAACAAAACATGTTACAGTTGCTTAATATTAAAGCAGAGAGGAGCAAGCCTGGATGGGTGGGCAGAGCCCTCTCTTTTGCCTTCTTTCCCCTGCTCCCCAACACGATGCAACAGTCACTGCAAAGATGGATGGCTGCGGGCTGTGGCGCCCGTGCCTCAACATTCCCTCCATTCTAGCCTTTGTCCAGCCTAGTGTTTTCCCAGCTTTAGAACGTGTAAGCATCAGGTGCCAGTGGTGTGTTCTGTACCCCGCTCCACGGGGGGGTTTGAGAGATTTGCAGCGGCATTTTTGGCTATATGCAATGTTTCCCTTACATGATGATTTTTTAGCTTAACCTCCACCCAAAAAGTGACTCGATCATGTTGCTTTCTTGTTTTTCCATTTCTTTTCCTTTAAACACTTTTTCCCTTTATTTCCTTTCCCACCGAGGTAGAGCTTACAAGCAGTGGAGTGTATAAATCTTAAGCACACAGCTCAGTGCATTTTTACAAATGGACCCAACACTTTGCTCACCGTGCATGGTCCCTTATGCCCCTTCCCAGTCCACGCTGTCTCCCCTCCTGGCGGGGACGGTCATCGCCTCTTCTCGAACCTCGTATAAGTGGAGTCATGTGGGAAGCGCTCTGTGTCTGCTTCTTGGGCTCTGCGAAGCACTGCATTGCGTGCAGGGCTGTAGTTCTTTGTACAGTGTCATGTCGTATTCCTGAAGCTACCGCTCAATGTTATTTAAAGACAGTCATTATGCGCCATTCTCCTTTTTAAAAATATTTTATTTATATATTTGAGAGAGAGCGAGCACAAGTGGGGTGAGGGGCAGAGGGAGAAGCAGACTCCCTGGGGAAGAGGGAGCCCAACTCGGGGCTCAATCCCAGGACCCTGGGACTATGAGCTGAGCCGAAGGCAGACGCTTTACCGACTGAGCCACCCAGGCGCCCCTCATCCTTCCTTTTTAAAGTCTAAATAATTTTTTTGTTGTAGTAAACTAGGCATTACGCAAAATTTACTATTTTCCATTAATAACTGTACAATTCAGTGGCAGGAAGTACACTGACCTTGTACAACCATCACCACCGGTAGGGGGTTCTCTTTTTGCAAACTGGTTATCTTCTGGTCCCTCCTCTGGTCCCCAACCTTACTTCTCAGCACGGTCCATCCTGACTCCTGGTCTTTGCTCCCCCAGCACCCTGTTTGTTCCACACTCATCATGGTGTGGGCTGTGTTTTGCACCTTGCTGGTGGCCAGCCAGGAGTGGGTCATTGAATCAATTCAGTGGATGCCAGCTCACCTTTTAAAAATACAAAAACAGAAGGGCGCCTGGGTGGCTCAGTCGGTGAAGCGGCTGCCTTCAGCTCAAGTCATGATCTCAGGGTCTGGGGATCAAGTCCCGCATCAGGCTTCCTGCTCAGCGGGGAGCCTGCTTCACCCTCTGCCTCTGCCCCTCCCCCTGCCTGTACTCTCTTGCTCAAGCGCTCTCTCTCTAAAATAAAAAATAAATAAAATCTTAAAAAAAATAAAAATAGGGAAATAGAAAATATTCGATCACCCCATGGGTGGTAAAGGTGAAATTAGCCGTGTGGAGATTTTATTTTACACATATATGCGTATATGTATTTGTGTCCAGCGGTTCATGGTGTCAGGTAGACTTCTTTTTGTGGGTTGTTTTCTGAAGTGTGGAAGCTGCAGGTTTGGTGGGCTGTGAGGCACTGCCGTGTTCCCACAACCAGCAGTAGTGATCGCCTGTGACAGGTGCTCACCGAATGTCTGCAAGAGAAGGGATGCGTGTCCGTCTGGGTGTGCACTCCTCTGGCTCCCGAGGTCTTCCTGCAGAGAGGGCATCTCAGGGCTCCGTGGCCTGGCTTCACACCCCGGAGCAGCTTCCAGTTTGTCTGTGTCTCTTTGGCTCGGACTCTGGCCTCCAGCGGCGTCTGGTCTGATGCAGGGAGAGGGGGGCTGGCACGCCCGTTTAAAACATGTCCATGAAGGGGTGCCTGGGTGGCTCAGTTGGTTGGGCGTCTGCCTTTGGCTTGGGTCACGATCCTGGAGTCCCGGGATCGAGCCTCGGCGGGAGTCTGCTTCTCCCTCTGACCCTCCCCCACCCTTGTGCTCTCTCACTCACTCTTTCTCTGATAAATAAAATCTTAAAAACAAACAAACATGTTCATTAAGAAATACTTGGAGATTGTGTTATTAGCTTTTCTTTTTTTTTTTTTTTTAAGATTTTATTTATTTACTTGACAGAGAGAGAGGGAACAGAAGCAGGGGGAGTGGGAGAAGAAGAAGCAGGCTCCCAGTGGAGGAGCCCAATGCGAGGCTCGATCCTAGGACTCTGGGATCACGCCCTGAGCTGAAGGCAGACGCTTAATGACTGAGCCACCCGGGCACCCTGTGTGTTACTAGCTTTTCAAGCGAACACATCCTTCTGTTGAATTTCCCACCACGGAACACTCCTGGGCTTCCTTTGTGACTGCCATGGGTCTCCCCATCTAGGGCTGTGCTGTCAATGTTTTAGATCGAAAGTGAAGCCCCTTATATTTATCCCTGTTAGGTTTCATCTTCTCCCTTCCCGTTCATTGCTCCAGCCTGTCAAGAGCTTTTGAGATTCTCATCCTGCTCCGTCAGCTTTCATACGATTCAAGGATCTCGTGAGCCTGGCCTCTAGGCGTTTGTTCAAGTCATGGGGGGGGTACGGTGGAGAGCCTAGCCCTCTGACCTCGTGCTGCAAGCCTGCCTTCAGGAGGGAAGTGCTGTCCTGGTCCGCAAGCATTAGGCTGCTCCCCCCTCTGCCTAGAACATTCCTCCTCTAATACCTGCATAGCTGGCCCCCTTGTCTCCTCCAAGCCGGTGCTCAAATATCACCTGTTCAGTGAGGTCTTCCAGAACACTCTGTTTCAAGTGCAACATGTCTCCCAGCCCTGACATTCCATTTCCCCTTCCTTGCTTTAGTTTTTGCCGTAGTGCTTACCGCCACACAACATATATATTATTTATTTTCTTCATCCTCTTCCTCTCCCCACTAGTACTGGTGCCTCTAGGGCAGCAGTGTCTGTGTGTGTGTGTGTGTGTGTGTGTGTGTGTGTGTGTGTGTCCTTTTAGTGCTTGGGACAGTACCTGGTATGTAGTAGGCACTCAACAAATACTTGTTGAACAAATGAATGAATGACTGGCATCAGTAATTATACCCACCAATTAGAGTATTTTAAATAAATAGAGGTATTTATTTCTCACATAGCAAGTTTTCTGGAGGTTCAGTATCGCTGCTGGCAAAGTGGGTCCACAGGGAAGAGCTAGGCTTTATCCCCTTTGACTACCCTCCTTTGCATGTTGGTGTGTTGCCTCATGGCTACAAAGTGGCTGCTGCGCCCTCAGGCATCCTATCCGTGTTCCAGTCGGGAAGTGGGGGAGAGGGAAGGCTTTTCCTTGGGAGGCTTTGTCCCTTTTTTAGAACAGAAAGTTCTCCTAGCTGACTTCTCGATGCATTTTATTACCAGAACAGTGACATGTGCCTACCCTTACACCGATCACTAGCAGAGGGGGGTGAGATCACCGATCTTAACTCATCCTTTGGGGCTAGGCCTCCCCCTGAAGTGTAAAGGTCTCCATCCATCATACAGGCAAATTGGAGTTTAATTAGAAAAGAAGAAAGGGGAGAGGGAATGACTATATCATGAGAGAGACTGAACATCTTTCAGGTTTGTTGCACTGATTTGCCTTTTCCTAATCCAGAAGAATTGGGGTTAGTCTGACCCGCCTTACCCGCAGGAGCTGGCGTCAGGCTGTGGTGCCCACTATGTCCTCTCCTAGAGCCTCTCTGGCCTCCCTGGACTAACCGTCTGGAACCCAACCCAGCTGAGATTCTGGTAATCCTTCCCACCAAAGCTCTCCCCATCTTCTCAGAACCTCGCTTCCCCCAAAGGGTCCCAATGGATATGATCACACCAAGACCCGTGTCCCAAGGTCCGTCCTTGTGATCTGGTGAGAGTGTCATTGCGTCCCCACTGGCAGCCAGGGCTCGGGCCTGAATCTTGCCCTTCATCCTCCCGTGTGCTGTAAGTCACTGAGGGTCCATCTGTGGTGGGGGATGGTGGCTGGGTTGTATCGAAGGTGTATCTAGAATGACTACAGCTGAGGGCCAAGTCAGGGTGCTGAATAACCTGGAAGGATTTCCCCCCCAAACTCCCAAGTAATGGGACGCCTGGGTGGCTCAGTCGGTTAAGCGTCTGCCTTTGGCTCAGGTCATGATCTCAGGGTCCTGGGATCGAGCCCCGCATCAGTCTCCTTGCTCAGTGGGAGCCTGCTTCTCCCTCTACCTGCCTCTCCTCCTGCTTGCACTCTCTCTCTCTCTCCCTCGCTCTGACACATAAAAAAAATAGAATCTTAAAAAAAAAAAAACAAAAAAACAAAAAACCACGGCAAACTCCAAATAATGGGTTCCAAGCACTTACATGGGTCCCCAGACCTTAGGACTGAGATCAATCATTTCATTCCTGGGGGTTCTTGGTCTTTCTCTGGGCTCTGGGGCTCCTGGGCACAGTTCTGGGGGAAGGGTGGGAAGAAAAGTATTTCAGGATGGGCACCACGAATGCCGGTGCAGCCTGGCATCGGCCATCAGGTGGAAGACAGGACCCACTGGGCTTTGTGTGAGTCCCTGATTCACCAGCTCCCTGCTGTCCCCTTTACTGCCACCTCCCTGCTGATGCTCTCCCAGGCTCCCTGCCATAGGTATACATGCATTCATCCGTCAGCGGACACGCGGGGCGTTCCCGTGTGTCGGCTATTGTAAATGATGCTGCAATGGATGTGGGGTGCAGATATCGCTTCACGATAGTGGTTTTATTTTCTTTGGATAAATAAATAGACCATACGGTAGTTCTGTTTTTAATTTTTGAGGCACCTCCCTACTGTGTCCCACAGTGGCTGCAATATATATTCCCACCAGCGTGCGGGAGGGCTCCCCCTTCTCCACAGCCTCGCCAGCACTTGTGAGCTCTCGTCTTTTTGATGGTAGCCACTCTGACAGGTGTGAGGTGATAGCTGTGTGGTCTGGCTCGGCACTGCCCTGGTCCCCAGTGATGTGGAGCGTCTTTTCGTGTCCCCGTTGGCCATCTGGATGTCTTCTTTGTAAAAGGGTCCGTGCTGGTCCTTTGCCCATTTTAAAATTGGATTATTTGTTCTTTTGCTGTTGTGTTGTAGGAGTTCCTTATCTATTTTGGATATTAACCCCTTATCAAATACATAGTTTGCACTTGTTTTCTCCCATTCTGTTAAGAGAGGTGCCGTCTAGGCTTGTCTGAAAACACAGAGTTCAGAAGCCATGGGGTGGAGGACTTAGAAATATTGAAGTTGAACCTGGAGCTGGTTGTCTGGCCCGTTTTAAAATGTGGGTTCATGCCTGAGTGGGGAGCGCTATAGAAATGGGTCTGTCCCTGAAAGGGCAGTTTCAGGCACCCAAGGTGACGGAAATATTTAAGGAGCAGTGACCTTCCGCTGTTCACCTTATCAGAGCTGATGCGGCCCACGCTTCCCGAGCCTGGCGGCTCATTAGGACCCCGGAGAGACCTAAAAACAAACAATCTGGCTTCCTGGGCTGCTGCTTCCTTAGAGATCCCTGAGATTCCTTTCAGTGGGGCCCAGTGGGGGCCCAGGAACCTGCATAAGCTACCCCAGGTGACTCTGATGTGCGACCAGGTTTGGGACCCTGACCCAGAGGTGGGGGTGCCAAGGGCTGCTTGTGCCCCAGGCAAGCGGCTCTTGCTGGAACCAGGCACCCCCAAGTCCTGTTCTCAGCCCAAGGGGCAAAGTGGGCAAAAGTGAGGAGGCTGCTGTGGGGCTGGGTCCAGATGGTCCCCTCTGCCCGGTAGAGGGGACTGTGTTTGTGTGAAGCCTGCCTTTGGAGCGGGGGAACCTGAAATGCTTGGCCGCAGTTCAGCCAAATCTCCTTAGTTTCCACCCGAGGCTTTGGACTACTGGCGCTACAGAGGAACACGCATGGGTGACCCCCACCCCAGACTGTGGGTGTCCCCGATAGTCCTTCTGGTTTTGGGAGCCAAACACGAGGCAGGGCCTAAAAGAGACATTCTGAATATTTAGTCCATTTTCTGGCCATGTATTTATCAAAAATGAATCTTGAGAATCTGCAGCCACATGCACTTCCAGTTGCAAGTGGTTCACACCAGCGAGCGTGTCCTCAGGAGAACGGGAACCGTCGCGCCTCACCCAGAGAGCAGAACATTTCAGAGGGGCCGCTGCGGGAGGGGCATCCGGGGTTCATTTAAAATCAAATCCTATTCCCGTGTTCCCATCACCACCTCGGAGCTTGGCGTGCATATACAACCTCACGCCCCTCTTTCCTTTAAAATAATAGAAAAAAAAGCCCCATACTGTGCAGCAAAACTTTAACCTTCCCTTTAGAAATCGGTCCAAAAGGTCAGAGCTGTGCTCCTGTCCATTTCCTGGGCTCTGCTGGGAACTGATTAAAGCCTCCAGCCCGGGCTTGTCAGCTTTGTCAGAGACAACTATATAAATTCTTTGTTACTCACTTTGCTGTGTATTATAAATATATTTATCTTGCTCTGTCAGGCGTCTGCAAGACAGGTGCTGGGGGCTGGGAGTCCTGCCTAAGTGCTTCCAACAATGTCCTCCCTGAGTGACAGTAGTGCGGCCGATGGGAGCAAAGATGAGGAGATTCTGGGCCCAGGGCTGTGGGAGGGCGGGGGCTGGCGATCCTGCTGGGGCTAGAGAGAATACAGGGCACAAAGCCTGTGTGTAGAAAGTCCCTCCCCTCCACTGGAGGCAGTGATGGCCCAGGGTGTGTTCCTTGGACCAGGGAAGACTTGAATTTCCTGTCTTATTCAATAGCAAGGGTTAATAAAGGCAGAGGGAATGAGAAGGGGATGGGGATGGGGTGCACAGCCATAGAGGCCCAAGGACTCCCAAACAGAGGGGCTAGCAGGAGCCTTGATGCAGGAAACCATCTTCCTCCCCTCGGGGACCAGGCTCCAACCATGTCTGTCTCTGCCAGGGACCTGGGACATGCAGGGGGAGGCTCCCTGAAGGGGGCGAGAGGAACCAATGATTTACGAACTGCTGAGGAGAGGCTATGGCCGCTCTAATCCTGTGACTTGAAGCCTTATACCGAGGCTGTGCTGCTGAGAAAGAGGCTGATGTTTGTCATGAACGTTCCATGAGGTACTGTTGAACCAGCGCCTGGGAAGTTGTTGGGAGCAGCCAGAGCATTCCGTGGAGTTCTGTGGAACCAGAGTGTGAGAAGGTGCTGGGAGCTGTCAGAGCATTCCGTGGAGTTCTGTGGAACCAGAGTGTGGGAAGTTGTTGGGAGCAGCCAGAGTATTCCGTGGAGTTCTGTGGAACCAGAGTGTGGGAAGGTGCTGGGAGCTGTCAGAGCATTCCGTGGAGTTCTGTGGAACCAGAGTGTGGGAAGGTGCTGAGAGCAGCCAGAGTATTCTGTGGGGTCCTGTGGAACCAGTGTGTGTCTGAGAAGGTGCTGGGAGCAGCCAGAGTATTCCATGGGGTTCCGTGGAACCAGCGTGTGTGTGGGAAGGTGCTGGGAGCAGCCACAGCATTCTGTGGGGTTCCGTGGAACCGCCGTGTGGGAAAGTGCTGGGAGCAGCCGGAACTAGCAAGGGCATGGGAGATTCTGGCAGTGGAGGTGCTGAATCAAGGCTGCAGGGTCCTTCCAGGGCTGCCGTGACAAGGTCCGCATGCTGGGCAGAGAGTTGGCTCAGGGCCTCTGAGCGCCCTTCCCACCAGGAGACTCTGGGAGTCCAGGCCACGTTTGCCGAGGGACCAGATATGACCCAAATGCAGACACAGGCACTGAGACTCCTTGATGTGTCAGCACTTCCTTCCCTGACCACCGCCCCAGCGGCTTCCCCCAGGTGGGAAAAAGCAGGTCCTGGCTCGGTTGTTGGGGGCCGCCCTGGGGCCCCATCACCCTTTCCCACCACTTGCTTGGAAGAGCTACATTCACCATGAAGCAAGTCATGGAGTCAAGGGCAAGAGTGGAAGCAGGAGGACCGTGAGGAGGCTGTGCCGGGTGAGAGGTGATGAGAAGACCCAAGGGTGACTCCTGAGTAGGAACGGCAGGCTTCCGGGGGGAGGTCAGTTTTGCTCATGTCAATTTGAGATCTCTACTAGACACCCACATAGGGAGATTGGGTAGGAAGGTGGAAACACGCCTGGAGTTCATGGGCACAGCCCAGGCTAAAATTAGAAATTTAGGAGTGATCTGTGTCTAATAGACGTTCCTTGAGGCCACGAGACCAGAGGAGATCAGCCAGGGTGTGACCGTCTGACTCCCAGCCCTTACCTGTGTTTGCATCACATCCTGAATTTCGGGGGCGGGGGGGGGGGTTCTTTCTTCCAGGCTCACAAAGCCCTGGGTCTTAGGATCTGCCAGCCTCTCTCCTGCCCACTCCCCCTGTGCTCACCCCAAGGCAGTTATGGGCACATTCTTCAGCGAGGGGCTCTCCCTCCGTGGTCCCGTGTCCGAGCCCTGACCCAGGAGGGGGCATCACAGCACGTGCTCCGCCTGCCTGGTTACTGCCCAGCACCGTGACCTGCGGGCCTGGGGCTCGGCTCTGGTGACATGAGGGGCCTCAGTATACACATCTGCCAACCCAAGGTTTGGACAAGATCATCTCAGGGACCCTTTCCAGATCGAACATCCTGACTCTGTGATTCTAATTTGGCCCTTGGTTTCCCTGAAGGGGATCTTGCTGCCTGTCAGAGAACTTGACGCTTCCCTGGGGAAAGACAGGGAGTTTCGGCTAGCGTCACCAGGGAAGGAAAGTGTGAGTGTGAGTGTGAGTGTGTGAGTGAGCGTGAGTGTGAGTGTGTGAGTGTGTGTGTGAGAGTGAGTGTGAGTGTGAGAGTGTGTGAGTGTGAGTGAGTGTGTGTGTGTGTAATGGTTGTTAACATGTTGAACTACTTCCCTACTGGTTGGTAAATAGCTGAGCTGCTTCCCCAGGTCGCCTGAGGGCGGCCTCTCTGACCCCAGCCTCTCTCCTGGGATCCGCTCCCACCGAGACCACACCAAGACCCACCATCAACTTAAAGGAGTGCCTGCTGGTCCAGCAGCCCCTCTGCCCTGCCAGTTGTTACAGATTTTGACTGTCACCCCCAGTGTGAGTGTATTGTTCTCTGGCAGGTCCCCAGTAGACAGGCAGCATCTTAGAGGGACCTCTGCTCTTACCTAGCCCCCACGCTTCGCTTCTGATTCTAAGAAAATAGTATGGTCCCAGTAAATACGCATTAATAACTGCATCTTTATGACAGGGAGTCAGAAGCAGTCTCATGCTGGGACCCCTGTTAAATCCCTGGGTTACTTATAACCCAGATGGTGACAGATGTTGGATCGGGTATTTGAGCTTGTGGGCTTTTCCTTTCCTCTCTTCTTGAAGACTCCGAGAAGACTCTGATTCGTTCTGCAGCCCCTTGGCTCTTGGGGCCAAGTGCTGTTTGCCGCGGCTTCTGGAAGGGCTGGCTCCTGGTGGGGCTGACTTCGGTGGGAGAGGAGGAGCGCGCACCAGCCTGCGCGAGAGGCGGGAGAAGGGAGCGCAGCAACAGCTCAGGTGTTAAACTACTGAGGTGGAAAATTGCTCTGACGGTTATGATGTTGTTGTTTCGGGTAGCAAGGGTTACTCCATCATTTACGTCAGCCACGCCTGCTGGCGCTGCGGGGCTGCCTGACTTATGCAAAGCTGCTCATTGCCGGTGTCAGAGTACGCAAGGGTTTTCACCTGCCTTGGGAGAAGCAGGCCACCCGGGAGTTGGTAGGCAGTCCAGCCCGGGGGGGGGGCAACAGGTGGGGGGCCATCCTTGGGGTTGCCAGGACCCCGTGCATCGCTCCCCTGAGCTGCTGATACCTGCCACTGGGGTCTGGATTGGAACCCAGAGCCACACAGTGGGAGGACATGGGGAGCTGGCATTTAGGGAGCACCTTCATGGGCCAGGCCCTGTGCCAGGTGCTGAATATGCATGCGCTCCTGTGACCCTCTCTGCCACCCTGCCAGGTGAGGGGACCGAGGCTTGGAGAGAAGCTGCTGATTGCTCAGGGAGCACAAGAGGAAAATGGAGCCAGAGTTTGAGCCCAATCTCCTGATCCCAAAGCCCCAGAGCCTTCATTTTCCGGGCGCTTCCTGCAGAACCAGGTGTGTGGTGGCTCCTCTGTACCTGGGAGAGCCCGGGAGTCGGGTTCCATGGCCAACAGGGGCAGGAAGTGCTTCTTCGAATCGTGCCGAGAGTTGGAGCTGGTTTCTTTCATGAGCATTTCATCATGCCGAGCAGAACCTGCCTTACTCTGCCCGTCAGCCCATCCACTGAAGAGCTTTTATCGATCACCTGTTCAGCTCCAAGTAAGACGTCAATGCTGTGGGGGATGTGGAAGCCACGTAAACCTGGGCCTGTTCCCCTGAAGAGTGGAGAGCCTGGGCAGGAAGTGACAAGGACTGAATGTGGAAGGACGATCTGGCGTGGTAGAGGCTCTCCATCAGAGGACTGAGGAGGGGGGCGTGAAGGGGACCGAGGGCCAGAGAGGGCATCCAGGAGGAGACGGGAAGGAGGGGAAAGGTGGGAGCGTGATCTGGGCAGGAGATTGTCGTGGGCGGTGGGCGTACTTTCTAAGAGGACGTGCCTGTGAGCAGGTGGGAGCTTGAACTGGGGGCAGTGGCTTCCTCTAAGGCCTGGGCCTCCTGCCACAGCCTGGTCCTGAGGGACACATGCCCTGGGCTCTGGGTCACAGCTGCCGCTAATGACAGAAATGTGCTCCCGTGGTCTCTGCATTCTCCTGTCAAGAGAGGGGAGATTTCCGGAAACCAGTGGAGACTTGAAACTTCAAACACAGGATGGTCTGGAGAGAGGCACAATCAGGCCCCCCTCTGGACTGAGGAGCAAGGATTTGGGGAGGATGAGCCCTGCCCTGTCCTCAGAGCATTCTAGGCAGGGCCCCTCAGGTGTCAGAGGTCAGCCCAGGCTCCTGGGTAACCAACTGCAGAATAATTTCGATTTTCTCCGCCTTGGAACATGGTACGGGGAGGTAATTTACACAGCAAAGAAAAGTCCAGAATCTGGTGGAGGTGGGGAGGAGGCAAAGGAGGGGGAGGTCTGGGCTCCAGTCCTAGCTCCTGCAGTGAGCTGTCCCTGTTTTTTGTGTCTTTATTTTGTCTCTGAAAAATAGGAACCCGCTTTCATGCCCTTTCTACCCCCATGAGAGCACTAAAGATGCATTGAAGGGAGGGGTGTGACTTGAAACCAAAGTGGCTTTTTATTGAACAAGTGGGGACTCTGAGACATAGAAGCGTGCTCACCAGGCACTGCCTCAGCATCCCTGGCGATAGGCCCATGTTTCCTGGGGGTCCGGCGGTGCCCAAGCTGGGCTTGGAGCTGGAGGAGCGGGTGGGTAAGGTGGGGCCGCAGAGCTGGGCCTCTTGGAGCAAAGATCCAGGCAAGGCAGGGGGCTGCCAAGGCTGGGCCTTGGAACCTGGAACAGGCAGGTGGGAGGGCAAGGGGTTTCCTGTAGTGGCATCTGCCTGCACTCCCCTCACCCCCACCCTGCATAGGTCATTGTGGGATGGGAGCCAGGCACTGAAGAGCATCTGGGCAGCAATGGGGTGGGGAGGGAGCCCCACCTCTTGTCCTACCCTCCCAGAGCCTGCTGTCTATCCTACTGTGAATGGAGCTCAGAGCTGTTCCCCTGGCCCCCAGGAAGAAGGGGAAAAGCAACTGGGGCTCCCTGGGCTGGGATGACTCTCCCATAGCTGCTAGGAGCTGTTCTCTACTGAAAACGGGGCGGGGGCGGGGGCTACACCAGACCTAATGACCCATTCTCTTTGTGAGAGGCCTTGGCTGTAGGAAGTAAGGAACTCCTGGGGGAAGAGGGAGGGAAACTGAGAGCCCCTCAGAAGACGAGGAAGTTGAGATTTCTCCCATTGTTTTAGAATCCGGGGATATCAGCCTGGTAGGGAACTGATGATCTTGGGGTGGTGAGGTCTTGTGACAGATTAAGAAACCCAGACCCAGGGAGGGGACTTCTCCGCCCATGACCGGTGGCCCAGCAGGACCTGAAGCCAGTATCCTGATGGCTGGTCCGGGGCTCGCTGCCCCGCGTCCTGCCTTCCCTCTAGTAGAGCTCAGTCTGGATAGTGAGACCTTGGTTCTTCCTGAGGGCTCAGCCCCAGTGCAGAGAGGAGGCAGTGATGGTTTGCGGGTGCCGAGCAGGAGGGAGGTGCTGGCTCCTCCCTTCTGTCCTTCCGGATGTGGAGGAGTCTGAGGGGCAGGGGACCTTTCTCCAGGGACTTTGGTCGGGGTTCTGTGGCTTCCCAGCATGGCTCAGCTGATTGGGACATTTCATTCCCGTGCATGGAATTCCAAGTAAGTCGAAGGTGGGAGGCTGGACGCTCCTGAAATATTCCCAACGCGTTTCAAGACAAAAAGAGTACCTCCCCAGACCCCAAGACATTCCTTCCTTGTCCCTCGAATCTTTCCTAACTTCCACCAAAATTGAGCAGGGTGATGGTGGTGGAAAGCCGATGGCACCGATCAAGTGACACCTGAGTTTTCATCCCACTGCATCGCTGACAAGGGTCCCATTTGAACAAAGGGTGCCTAGATTATGATTCAAAGTGTTCTTGCTCCTGTACTGTAAGATCCTGGCAGATTGATTTCCGGGGGAGACTCGTCATCCACTGATCCATTCTGCACTCAGCTAACAAGTCTTAATAGCATGCCTACTATGTGTGGTCACTGTCTTCCTGAGGGATAGTATCTGCCCACCCATGCGCAAGGAGGGTGGGCTTCCTGAGCTTCCTAAGTCACCAAACTGGGGGGAAAAAGCCCCCCTCCCAGGCTCTGTGACTCCTCAAAGAATATTAATTATTCTCCAAGGAAGTCTTCATTCTGAGTCGTTCCCTTTCTCCGGTAATTAACGTTACATGTCATTAACAGTCAGAGAACATTGTATGATCAAAGCCGGCATAATTCGTAGCAAGATTCTGAGGAATAGCGCAATATTTGTTAATTATGGTATTGATTCTTATGGTCTGAAATGCCCTAATTATTCCCCATCCCAACTGGACCCACCATGCCTGCCGGGCTGGCTTTGAACTGCTGTCCTCCCCTGGGTGGCCCGGCCCCCTGCTCTGGGGCTGGTGGGACCACAGCTTTCAAAGGGATCAGAGAAGCTCTGCGTCCCCAGAGCCACATGAAACGGGGGGCTGGTTGGGACGTGGGGGCTGCTTCTCCCAGACTCCCAGTGCAGCTCCGACTGAGTCAATGAGTGAAATGTAACATCTCGCTTTAATTAGCCAGATGCTGTTAATTGACTTCTTGGGGGCTCCAGCAGGCCCTGCTTCAAGGGAGCGGAGGGATGGGTGTTCTTCTAGGCCCAAGGCCACTTGCTGCTTTTGAAGAGCGTGCAGCCCTGGGTGAGGCTCTGGGGCCTGGTGGGGCCCGGGAGGCCCCTGGGGGCGGGGCTTTAGCAGGTGTGTCTTGGGTGAACCTCTCCGCCTGCTCTCAAACTGCTAAGTGGGCTGGTGGATTTCTATCAGTGGCATAATTACAAAATGATGCTTGTTTTTTAATCAGCTGTATTTATGAGGGGGCCAAGCTCCCTCCCTCTTGCTGCTGAATCCTGCAATTAACCTTTGTAATTGTGTGACAGTCGGCTTCCCACTCAGTGTTTTGTCTGGACCCCAGGGGGCTGCGCTCCGAGTGGTGCTGACGGGAGGTGTGCTCTGTCGGTGCACCGGGGTGCCTGGGGGTGGGACAGGGGTGGGAAGTTAGACTTAGCCTGAAGAGACCCATGGTCGCCACCACTAATAACAGTTAAAAACAACTCCTCCCCAGGCTGTCCTGACTCCCTGAGGCCTCACAGAGACCTGTTGAAGTAGGTCCTGTTAATACTCCCACTTTACAGATGGGGAAGCAGAGGCCGAGAGCTAGTGCTGGAGGGCACGGACCCTCAGCTTCATTCTGTCCTAGGCATCTGCCTTTCCTCCTCTTGCCTGGTCTTTTCCACCTCTCCTTACAGCTCTGGGGACTGAGGCCCCGGGTAGGGAGATGACTTGACCAAGGGCTTCCCGCTCCTCATGGAGGAGCCATGTCCAGGAACCAGCCATTATTTGTTGAGTGCCCTTAGGGAGTGGGACATTCGAGAGATGGTTCCTGCCTCAGGCAGCCTTGCTCTAGCAGGGGTTGGGAGATCGTGGGATGCCCTGCCATGGGGAGGGAAGGTGACCGGGGGCCTGGCCCCAGCCCTGCCGACTCCCCCTCCACCCTCCAGTCCCACGCTCAGGAACAGCTGGGACAGCACAGATGTGGAGAGACTGCAGGGCTACTGGGGGGAAATGGGTTTGGGGACACTGGCTGAAGGGCTGCCAGCCCTGGGGTGGGCATGGAGGCAGCTAATGCTATCTGGAGATTGGACCAGAGAGGGACATTGTGCCCCAGGCGCACTGTAGCAGCCTTACCCTGCCCCACCAGCACCATTCTGCCTGCCCAGCCCCAGCCCATTGGATCCCTTCTCTCTGTGTCTCAGCCAGTGGGAAATTGCTTACTTTTCTTTTTACATCCTGGGGCCAAGGGAGCCTGAGAAGGAGCACTGGTCAGAGGAAGGGGCAGATAAGCTGAGACCTGAAGGTCTCCACATAAATAATTTCACATAAATGTGATCATATCATATTTATTTAGCTCGTTCTTAAATTTTTAGCTCATTCTTAATTTTTTTTTCTTTAACTTGCCTCCCTCCTCCCTTTTACCCTGCATCAATGCCCTTACCCCTTGTGCTCTCAGGAATCCCTCTCCACAAGCCCTTCTGTGTTCTTCCATGTCATGTAACTCTAACGTGTACAGACAGGTATGCGTGTGCACATGCGATTGTTTGCTTTAGAAAGCAGGACGATGCTCTCTAGCCTCTGACTTTTTCCCTTCCCACTACCCCCTGACAATCCTTCCAACTCAACCAGTGTTGCCCTCATTCATTCCTTTCAATGGCTGCCAAATATTCCATGGTGTGGATATCCATCCATCATTGAAAATTTTTATTTCCCTATTAATGAACATTCACTTCTACTTTTTTTTTTTTTTTAATCAGAAAAGGATCTTTTGAAAGTACAACCCTGGCCAGGGCATCTGGGTGGCTCAGTCAGTTAAGCATCTGTCTTCAGCTCAGATCATGATCCCAGGATCCTGGGATGGGATTGAGCCCTGCATCGGGTTCCCTGCTCAGTGGGGAGCCTGTTTCTTCTTCTCCCTCTGCCTGCTGCTCCCCCTGCTTGTCCTCTCTCTCTCTGTCAAATAAATAAAATCTTTAAGAGAAGGAAAGAAAGAAAGAAAGAAAAAGAAAGAAAGAAAGAAAGAAAGAAAGAAAGGGAAGAAAATACAACACTGGCCAAATAGATACCTACTTAAAACCTTCCAATGGTTGCCCATTTATCTTGGGACAAAGTCAAAGGCCAGTTGTGTTCTGGGGCTGACCCTTTGCCAGCTCAGCCTGCGCCCCCACTGCCTCAAACTCTGCTCCTGCCAGAACAAGCCAGTTTTACTTCCTCTTCCTCTGCCTGGAGCACACCTGCCTTACCTGGCTAACTCCTCGGCCTCCTTCAGGTTTCCGCATTTGTGCCTCTCCCCAGATCCTTGACAATGGCCTTGGTGTTGGTCTTCTCACAGGTACTGGACGCGCAGTTACAGATTGTTCTCTCTCTCCCATTAGCATCTGACTTGACATGTTATGGATGCAGGTCCTTGCCTAATGTCTGACACTTTCCAAGTGGTTCTGTGTTGCGTGAATGATCCATGAAGGGTGAGGCTTCCGTCCTTGGATGGAGGCTGGCAAGAACCCTGGGCTAGACCACCATGTAAGGTGGCCATTGGAGAGGGCCAATAAGTCAGAATTTTGGAGCAGGGACCAGGGAAGAAGCCAGATTGTTAAGGCCTAGGCCATGGGAGGCAGGGGGTTGGGGAGGACAGAGTTAGACTGGGACTTTGGGACAGGTGAGATGACTGAGGTTCACTGTCGAGTCTCATTGGCAGCCGAAGAGGCTTAGGGGACAATCCGGGGACCTTGCAGCTCTGACCCAGCCACCATCCATCCCGAATCCAAGGTCAGAAAGAGTATCCCCATTATGCCTGCCGTGGCAAGAGTGGCTCCTGGAGTGGGACTTTTCTGTGAGTTTTCAGGTGGGAGCAGTATGGGAACCCATAGGAAGTAGTTAGAAAAAGCAAAGGCAGAGGAAGTGGGCAAGGAGAGGGCAAGAAGGTGAGAAGGAGACATGGCATTCCTTGAGAAGGTGCCGATCTTTGCAAACAAAACAGGAGCAGGGCAGAGAACCCCATCTGGTTCCTCAGCTCCCACTGTCTTCCAGCCGCTTAAAGTATGCTCCGTGGAGTGATGCCAGCCTACACACTGTCTGGTCTCGAACAGAAATTAAGAGGAAGCATCTTGATAGCAACTTGACATTGATACAGTCAGTGGACACCTCTCACTGCAGGGGGTAGAGACCCGTATGGCGGGTGGCAATGGTGAGTCGTACTCGGCACGCGCCACGTGGGGCCATGTACTGTATGACCGCTTACCAGCCATGTCTTATTGGAAATTAAACTGTTCTAGACCATGAGGAACTCCCACCCAAATGCTGAATGTTGGCTTGTCACTATCTCTCCCAAGGGCAGAGCAAGAGGACATGCGTCTTCTCAAAAGCCAAAAGGAGGAACTTCAGTTAGACATCAGTATGAATTAAAAGCTATAATTTGCTGTCACTTTTGCCTGGAAGAAATGTAGCCTCTTTCTCTGAGGTCTTGAGAGAGACTGTCCCTTGCTGCTTGGGGAGGGGAGGCCAACCAGGACAACTAGAACAACCTTCCTGCTGGAGGCCAATAACGATAATTCCCTGCACCTGTGTCATTCGGCATACCTTCCAAAGCACTTTCACTAGCATCATCTTTTTGACCTTTATAACTACTCTACAAATAGATCAAAGCAGGAATCATCATCCTCACTTTGTGGACTAGATAGTTAAAATCAGAGAGGTCAAGTCCATTTCCCAAAGTTACCCAGCAAATTAGAAACAAAAAAGGACAAGAGACCACACCCAGGCTTTGTTTGTTTTTGTTATTGTTGTTTGTCCTGTTTTAAATCAGGGGCAGTAGGAGGGGTGTGGGGGAGCGGAAGGAGACAGCAGTGTGAACAGTAGCCACTCTTTACTGGGTGCCCAACGGTGACAGCAGCTGTTTGTTGTTACAGCTACTGTCAGTATCAGATACTGTGTATAATTACCTCATTTAATTTCCACAATGGATACAATTACCATCTCCATTTGCAGATGAGGAAACAGAGCCTCTGTGAGATTAAGTCATTTGTCCAAAGTCCCTCAGCTAGTAATTCACAGAGCTGGTTCTTGGTTCACACCAGCTGACTGCGGATGCGGTTTCGACACGACCACGCTAGAAGCCAGCCGGCACCCACGCATGGTCCTCCTAGGGACCCAGCGCAGGACGTGCGCTCTTGCCAATCTCCTAGATAGAAATTGAGGCTTGGTCACGTTAGGGACTTGTCTCAGAGTGGAGTTTAAACCCCTGCCCCAGGCTGGGGTTCAAGGTGGGCCTTCCTGATTCCCAAGCTTCCCTCTTCTGGCATGTTCCGTAGCCTCTCTCACAGCCACAAGCTCTGCCCCGGCCAGGGCGCGCAGGGGGGCAGGCTGTGTGGATGGGTCGGCCCACGTGTTGGACCTGGTTTGCACCTTCCCCTTCTCTTCCTGTAGAGAGGACTGGAAAGTCAAATGCATTCAGCACCTGGGAACTGCTAATTATTGACGCCCTAGCCGCTAGCAGCTCCTCGTTATGTCACGTCACACAGAAGATTTATGGCCACTTTGAAAGAGGCTTTGAAATGAGACAAAACTCAATATTGAATTTTTTTCATCTCCTTCTCCCTTTGGGGTTTCAGGGCATATGATATCAGCTTCCTCCCCATTAGCATATTTCTAACGAGCTCTTATTAAGGTGAATTTCATTCCAGCTCTCTGAGTTTTCATTAGAGGAGGGAGTGGGAGGGAGGGCAAGACACAGGCAGATGCAGGGACCTCAGGATGCAGGGACCTCTGGGCTTTGGGACTGGGAGGCCCTTGCTTGGCTCCAGCCTCCTCCAAGCGAGCGCCGCTCACCCATCCATGCAGGAGGGTTTCCGCTGCTTTTCACTGTGGGATTGAGCAAAGGGACACGACAGTTACGCAGCAGGGCTCACCATACACGAGGGCCTGGGATGGCTCGGCCGCTGCCCAATGACAGGCAGGCCATCACTCTTCTTTGAGTCCATACCATGGGGACTGTGGCACCTGCCACATGGCTACGTTCTGCGGGGAGAAATGGTGTCTACTTTGTTCAGTGCTGTAGCCTGAGTGCCTGGCACATCAGAGGTGCTCAGTAAACAGCGGTGGCATAGATAGAGGGATGTGGGGAGGGATGGCAGTGTCGTCCCACCAATGGGATAGGCTGCCTGTGGGAGTGCTGGGAAAGGTTTGCTCATTGACCATCTATGACTGGGCTTGCGTGGGGGCGGATTGGTGCCCAGGGCACTCGTACCAGCCCTGGGGTGGGTGGGTGGCGACAAGCCCCTCTGCCCTGTGTCTGTTGCCACATAGGTGTGCTATGGGAGGGGTTGATGGGCATTCCTGGTACAGCAACTTTGGTCTTTCCTTTCACCTGGGCCTGGCTGGCTTCTTGAAGGTGTCAGGCAACCGCCCTAATGGCTTAGCAGCCCCTGCTTCTGCCACCCAAAGACACGATAGGGTGGGGGTGCCCTGGGAGTCCAGGGCAGAAGCACGGTACCAGCAGGAAGGAGGTTCCCAGGCTAGGTACCTGTGCGCTGGGGTGAGAATGGAGAAAGAGACAGAGAAAGGTCAAGGTCACCCACCTGGTAGGCTTTCATCTTGATGAGGGCCCCAGGCCCTGCCCTCAGGGGGTCCTCCTAGTGGGTGATTCTCAACCCTGGCAGCTCGCTAGAATCATCTGAGACGCTTTCAAAAAAAATGCTGACGTCCAAGCTCCAGCCACATAAATTTGGTTCTCATTGGCTTGGAGTGAGGTCCTAAGTGTGGGTATTTAACGTGTTCCTACGTGATTCTAACGTGCAGCCGGGATGGGTGCCGCTGCTTGGTGTGTGTATGTGTCGGAAGAGGGGAGCTAGATGTCCTGCAGAGGGGGCCCTTCACCACCTGCCCCCCCACCAGGGGGAGCCTCAGCCCTTGCCCTGAGCTCTGTGATGGGGGTGCCCTGATGTCTGCCTCAAGGACAGAGGAGGTGCGACAGGAAAGGGTGAGGTTGCCGCCTCTGGACGAATGTCAGCCTGCTGTCTCCATGCCATCTGGTCCCCGCTCTGCTCCTGAGACTTTGGGCCCCTCCTCACCCCCCACCCCGAGTCCCATCTCAGGGTCCTCATCTCCAGCAGGCCCTTCTAGGAGCAAATGAGCTGAGGATGTGCTTTGTAAAAAGCCTACAAGAAGGCAAGGATTTTTAAGACTGGGAGACTCTGCAGACACTGTCTTGTCAGTCCTGGGGAGAGAGGGCTGGTGGAAATCGCTTCTGAGGGCCCCGGGAAAGCAGGGCAGAGAGGAAAGTTTTCCTGCAGCCCCCCACTCTGCCTCTCTAGTTAGTTGCCTCCTCTGTGCCCATGTTTGGAGGAGGAAAAGAAACCCCTGCAGGGAAGGCTGGAGGAGGTGGTGGGGAGAGACCCTGGCCAGCCACTGGCAGTCCTCTCTGTACCCAAGGAGAGGAAGGCCCCCCGGGGACAAGGTTAGAATGGGCTGGAAAGTCAGCAGACACTGGGGTTCATTGAGGGGCTGGTAGATTCAAGGTACCCAGAATCTAACGTGTCCCCAGGGGAATCTCCCCATCCCCCATCCCCAGGCTACCTGGGCCTTGCCCCCCTCCCAAGGGGCTCTGCTCAAGGCCCCCCCCCCTTTCCTGTGGCATGGTAGAGCAGGAGGGGTGTTGGATTTGGGGTCGGCCCTGCTATCCGCTGTGTGACCTTGGGCAAGTCTCTTTTCTTTCAGCCTCACTTCTCTCACGCAGAAAGAGACCTGTTTGTTGAGTCGTTGATCCAGTCATTGGCCAGTTATCAAACGTTTATTGATACTGGCACTGGGCCAGTGGCTGAGGTCACCAAGAGGGAACCCCTCTTCCCTCTCAGCTGCTTCTGCTGCAGAGAATCACTGTGGAACCTTTTTGAGCTGTAAGGGACCTTAGCGAGAGTCCAAGTTTGGCTCTAAAACAACAGAACTGTCACTCAGCACCCTTTTATAACGGGGAAACGGAGGTCCAGGGACGCTGTTAGGGGGCCTCCCATGGTCCCATAGCTGGTAGGCGAAGCTAGAAAGCTCAAACTCAGGCCTGTAAGCCCATGTCCTTTCTGCAGACAAGCCTGCTTCCTTGAGAAGTGATTCTAGCTCCCCCCATCAGGAAACAGCCCAGAGGGGTGCAGCGACTTATTCAGGGTCCACAGCAGTTTTGCCAGACCTGGTGAGAGGCCTGGTTTCTGGGTTTCTTTGTCCCTGGCCTGTCGATCCCAGCCCTTGGCTGTGTGCTCTGCTCAGGCCATGTTCGGAGCCCGTGGGCGCCTTGTCAGCAGATTCTGTCCCCTGACAGCCCCCCGCCAGGAGCTGCGCCGGGCTGGTGGCCGTGCTGGCTCCCTGGTCTTCCCACATTCATGCGCCCTTGCACATAGACGCACAGCTCTGCGGTTTGGCTTTGGTGATTGCCCCACGGTGGGTGAAATTGGTTTGAAATAAACGTGTCCTCCGCCTTCTTCCTTCGGGGTGATTTGATCTTCATCTTCACTCTGTGGAGTGATCCAGAGCCTGACACGCGCCTGTGCCGTCTAGATATGTCCGTGTGGATGCAAAGATGTTGCCACGGCTACTGCTGAGCCAGGTGTTTCTCGAGAGGCATGCTGAGGTGGCTGCTAACCCCCCCTCCCCCCTTCCTTCCCAGTCACCTCGGGCCGCATCCCAGCCCTGGGGAGAGCTCCACCCACAGACCCAGGTGTCTACAAGGGCTCACGGTGTCCTCACCTTTCAAGGTTATTAGAATATTTTCCGGGCGGAGCCCTGCATGGGGTGGTGGGGGAAGAGGGGTCCTGCTCGTTCCTGGGCACAAAGCACTGCTCTGCCTTGCCTGGGCAGGGCCCTCTCTGTAATAAAGCTAAACTCCTCATCCTCTGAGCGCTGGGGAGAGGCCACGGCGGCACGTGCTCAGTGATGGAGCCCATTCAGATCTCTCGCCAGTTGCTGCCCCGCTAGCACCCGAACTAGCCCTAAGGGAAGAGGGGGAGGGGGAGGGCTTATCCTCTTGAAGGCCTGTCCCCAACCTCTTTCTTGAGTCCTCAAAGCACAGCTGAAGCAAGCCCAGCCCATGTAAAGAAGGTAGTCAGGGTAAGGGATGACACAAAGGAGGCTTGTCGGAAAGTAAGATAATCTGGTCTGGGGGGTGGGGGCTCTGGCTTCCTCCTCTGTCCCCCTGGCTGTGCCCAGGAATGTCACCCTGCCCGGTCCCTCTAGAACAGGCATGCAGCCTCCCTACCCGTCTCTTGATGTCAGAGCCGTAGGAAACTTAAGAGACCATCTAGCACTTTCTCAGCCAGGTTCCAGAGAGAATTCAGCCCTAACGCCCCATGACGTCCACTGTCTCTAATGGACTGGCTTTTCTCCTGTGCATCTAAAATGGTACGTGTTATGTACCATCCTTGGAAAAGCTGAGGAAATAGTCCCTGAAATAGTATTCTGGGTTCTGTGGCTCAGATCGGGAACTTCAGCTAATCAAGGCTTCTTCTCAGCTAACAGAGCACCGAGGAAGCAGGAGACTTGCCCAAGGTCACACGGGGAGCACAGGCCAAAGAGATGGCCCATCCCTCCCCCAACACACCATACATGGCATGCATGCACACACACGAGCGTGCACACACACACACACACACACACAGGCTCTGAGCTTGAAGAGCAAAGCCACACTTGGAAGCATCGTGTTGGGTGAGCATAGTCCTGAATTCAGATCTAGTTCATTCACCTCCAAACTGTGAGCCTCTGCAAACGGAGACTGTTAACACCGGCTTCCCGGAGCCCCTGCGAGGACGGAGTGAGATCGGCACGGGGTCCGGCGCGGGGCAGGCTCTCGGGAATTGTTAATTTGCTGCTCTCCTCTGGTGCTCGGGAAGCTGCTCCCCGGTTCACTGTTGGACTCCATCTGTATCCAACTTCTCATTCAACAGGGCACATGAACCGTGTTCTTAGTAAGCGCTCTGAAGGCAGCGGATGTGGTGTTAGCTGGCAGTGCTCCCTTGAGCTCACACGCTAAGTGCTGGGCCCACAGACCCAGCTCCCGCCCACCCCACTCACTTCTCTCTTTTCTCCCTCTCTTGGCACAGCCACGTATGCATCCTGGTTGGAGGCCTACCGTGGTTATCTGGCTTCTGGCCTGCCGCCCGTTCTCCTACCCCACTGAGTCCTGGCGTGTGATGGCAGATTTGGAGACTTGGGGGCGTGCTGTAGATTTGGCACAAGCTTCCTGTTTTCCGCATATTGACGATTCAGGATACTGGAGGTTAGCGCCCCGCAGGCGGGGCCTGCCTGGGGAAAGGGCGGAGAGCACCCAGAGAAGCTAGAGCCAGAGGGGAAACCTGCCCTCACCTCCATTTTGCCTTGAGGAAGCGATTGTTCAGATTTCCGAATTTTCTGTTGAGTTGGAAGTGAGGCAGAGAAGACCTTTATAGGGTTCCAACACCCGCTACCCAGATCCTTCTGCAATGTGGCCTTTTCCCTTCTGGTCTTGGTAAGTGGATTCTATCGAGTGGGAACACATCTCTTTGGATTTATTGGGATTTTGCGTGATTTCAGGGTCATCGCTCCTAAAGACGGTGTCCTTGTTCAGGAGTAGGTAGGAAGCGAGGGAAATGAAGCCGATACGTTCGCAGCACAGAAGCTAGCCCTGGCGACGGTTTCTCAGGACGGCCCCGAATGGGGTGGCCCCGCTCCTCCGTGGGGCACAAGCCACTCCTCTGGGGTGGATGAGAACCAAGCCTGACGGGCGCCATGGGGCGTGACCCGCTGCACGGTGGCACTCTGGCTAACCGAAAGTTCCACTTCCCTGGGGTCTGGCTCCCTTTTGTCTCCGACTCTGGTGCTCAGGATTGCCTGTGCCCAGCCGGGCCTGACTCTGTGACACAGCCCAAATCCCCCTCCTGCCTCACGACCATGCCTCTCTCACACCTGTCTCAGGCGGCAGGGTTCCACGGAGCCCTCAGAACGAACTGCTCGGACACGTTAAGCTTTTTAATTTCGCACACACGGCGCGTGTATGCCCCCGGACAAAACAATTGATTTATAATTCTCTTAATGGAAGCACAGGCTTTGGCTGCTCTAGAAATAGATCGTTACCTCTGCCACCTTTGGTAATTTTTCCCTCCCGTTTCTTTTTCTTCCCCACGCCACTGTGGTCTAAAAATATGACATTTCATTGCAGCCTTCTATCGTAAGCCGCTAAATGCCACACGTTTCTCCTTAGACCTTTAATTTATAGCGTGTTTGTTCAGTTTCGCTTCATTAATTAATGTTCTTCCCAGGCCCCCATGCCAGAGTCTTTGTGTAATGCTCTCTTACAGTAAGCAGGTGCTTTTATCCTTAATGAACAATTTCCTGGAAAATACTGAAATAAACAACGAATAATCAGGCCAGGAGCACAATGAATCTGAGAGTTGTGTGCCATTCTGCAGATTAAACCTGGGAGGTGAGGGATGGGTTTTGGGTTTTATCTGCCACAGTGCTGTTTCCGTGGTTCCTTCCTTGGGGAGGGAGTGCGGGGTGCTGAAGTCCTGGAAGGCAGGTGAGCTGCTCGCTCCTCCAGGGTTGTCAGACGCAGCGTAAGCCAGAAGCGCAGCCAGATCGGCCTCCGGTTCCAGACTTGGAATCCTCTCTAGCTTAGACTGTGGGTCCGCAGGGCCTGGGCCGGGCCAAACTGCCACCTCATTGAAATTCATCTTGTCCTTCTCTCTCCTTTCTGGCAAACCTGCTTCACTCCAAGGAGGCAGTTCTTGGGCTCAGGACCCTAATAGACTCATTCCCTCTCTGTGCACACCCCCCCCCAAGAACTATTTGTGCTGCACAACTCCCCGCCCGCCCAACAACACCCCAGCAAGAGGACAGTGACCAGAATTTACCCGGCGTTTTATTGTTTACAGGCCTTCTTGTAACCTTTATCTCTTTGGCTTCTCGTGATCCTGCGAGTAGGTTTTCTTACTGTTCCCACTTTACAGAGGAGGAAGCTGGGGCTCCCAGAGGTTAAGTGACCTACCCAAGGTCATACAGTCGGTAAGAGATAGAGGTGGAATTTGGACCCAGGAACTGGTTAGGATTTCAGGGCTCTGGGTTCTTGTTATCTTCGGAGGAGCAAAGCCTGTGTGGGTAGAGAGGACTGAGCGAGCTCTGGAGTGAGGTGCAGTGCCCCAGGCTGACCTGCCCAGGCTGTGAGCCAGAATTCATCAGTGTCATGAACAAAGGACTGCAATAAATTTCTTTTAAAATCTGAATACCTGATTCATTTATTATACCGAATAGAGCTGACAGAATTGTACATCATCCATCCATTTTTCTGTGTCGTAAGATCATTTTGGGTCTTTGAAATGGCATAATGTTTTTAATCACGGCATGGATACAATCACAGCATGGACCCGTGCCATACAATTGTAATGGCAATTTTGCCCCAGCCTGATGGCTCCCAGGGCTGCCTGGGGAGCCCCATAAAGTGGCCGGTGCCCCTAGGGGTAGCAGGCTCAGGGCTTGATGAATCCCTGTTCTCTGGGAAAAGGCACCCCAAGGGGCAGCGGGGGAGAATCTGGACCTGGAGAAGGGGAGGCTGTGGGGGCACTGCCCAAAGGACCCTGCCTTCTTTGTTTCCAAAACGAAGATTGCTTTATTGTGGTGTTTCACATTTTAAGAGTGAGACGAGCTCATCGTGCAGACATGCAGGAAAGTATAGAGAAGAAAGTAAGTCACCTAAAATGTCCTCACCCGGATATCTTGGTTAACATTTTAAACATCCTTCCGGACATCTTTCCATCTTGCTCGCTCTCAGCACACACACACCACACACACGCGCGCACGACATTTTATATAAATGCGATCCGAATGCGCGTACTGTTTCGTAACCTGTTTTTCATAGATTAATACGTCAGGGTTATCTTTCCATGTTGGTGAACTTATGTACATTCCCTTAAAATATCTTTGCCGTTCTGATTATAGTGGTAATAATGCTTATTGTAGGAAACACTCATATAACAATAAAAATACTGTCTTAGAAGCACAAGTCCTGTGATACCGCTTCCTTCCCCTCCAGCCCCCGTGAAAGATGATCGCTATTAATGCTCTAGTGGATAGGCTTCCATATTTCTTCCGCACATCAATATTTTAATGTTTGCATAATATTTTGTTATGTAGACATGGTGGAATTTATTTAGCAAGGGCCCTACTGTTTAGGTTGTGTCAATGCTGCAACAAACATCTCTTGATTAAGAGATGATGCAGCAACTATTCTGGAACCTATCCTTGACCCTGGCCAATTACTAAAAAAAATAAAAATAAAAATAAAAAATTGCGGAAGTCGAGCGTTGGGTTAAAGACACACATTGAAAGAGGTCGTTCTGCGTTGCCGAGCTGCTTTACGGAATACGCTGATGCGTGTTCCCACTATGAGCGCACAAGTATAGGCATCTTCAGGCTTTGGGACAGTTGTGTTGGGACATCTGGCTTCAAAATCTTCTGTCCTAGATACGTGTGGAAGGTTCCAGAAGGAAATCCGGAGAGGGGCCCTCGTCTGATGCCCATGTCCGTGACCATCAGCCAGGCCCTCCTCTTTATCTCCTGCCTAGGGAGAGGTGGCCCCGAGATGTGAGGGGGCAGAGTCTACGGGTGACAGCCATCGCAGTGCTGCTGATCCCTGCATTCCTGGTGTGGGACTACAGTTGGATCCTCCCAAGGGTCTGTTGCTTTCTCATCCTGCCCATGTCCTCAAAGAGGACAAGGAGGCTCAGACAGTGAAATGAGTTCTCCGGGACCCAGGATTAAACTCCAGTTCTCCTACCTCCTCTGTGTGTCTCTTTGCTGTGGGGAGATAGGCCAAGCCCCAGGCTGGGAATGGGGGAAGAGAGAAGGGGGGGAGGGCAGGGAAGGGTGAACTTGCAGAGCTGGAAGGGTCCAGGAGATGATGCAGTTGGACCCCCGCCTTTGGGATAAGCAGAGAGTGAAGCTCAGAGAGGGAAAGCTACCTTTCCCGGGTCACACAGCAAGTCTGCCCTGAGCAGGCAGAGGGGGATGAACGGGGCCTGTGGAAAGCCGAGTTGCTCCTGAGCAGAGCTGGCATTCAGGAGGGAAGACCCCAGTAGAAGGGGTTGCCCTGAGTCCTGGGCGGCTGGGCCGTTCTCTCTTCAGATCAGGCAGTGCTAATCAAGAGCGGATTCCGAGGCAACAGGGTTGGAGATGGGCCAGGTTCGACGTGGGAGGCACCTGCAGGGACGTTCAGCATCGATTTCCCACAAAGGTCTCTGATATCCCATCACACTTGCCTGAGGCTTCCTGCCAGGGAAAGGCCTCGGTGCTTTGAATTAAGGCACATCCTGGGTCCACGGCCCTCTCATGGCCAGTCCCACACACCCTCCAGCAGGTGTTTGGGGGCCTTGGGGCAGGGGCCTGCCTCAGTCATCTTTGTGCCCACGGTGACTGGCAAGTGTTCAGTAAAGGTCTGCCGAGTGGATGAAACATGAGGCCTGTCTTGTCTATTGTACAGTGAAGACTGACCCAGTAGTCACCACATAGATACAGACAAGCCTCGATGTCCCAGCAGAGGATTTTTCCATATCTATCCCTCTAGATAGATAGATAGATAGATAGATAGATAGATAGAGGGATAGATAATTTTTTTTTCTTCCAGCTCCTTAGAAATTCCGAAAGTCAGAATTAGAGAGTTGGAAGGATCTTTGAGGTGGGGGAATATGGGTTGGGAGGAAACGAATATTTCATTGGGTACCTTCTACGTGCCAGATGCTGGGCTTGGCTAAGTGCTTTGCCTGCTGACTCACTGACTATCCTAACAGCCTATGAACTTGATCGTGCCCGTGCTCGGTCCATGTGAAACGCTCAGCCCTAAGGCAGGCAGATGAATTATCCAGGTTGTGCGGCCAGTAAGGTGGAGTCAGGATTCGAACATTGTCAGTCCTGCTTCGTTATTCCTTTCACGTGGGGCCCTGCCACCCGCATATCCTGAGATCTTGAACCAGTCACCTGGGGACGGTTTCCCCTCCTGTGGGACGAGGTGGTGGATAGGTGATGTTCTGGTCCCAGTTCTGAATCTGTGCAGCTTGATGTCCAGTCTGTCATCCTCACCTCCACCCGGGTGGGACGCTTGACCTTCCAAGGGTAGTGATTGTCCAGCGCCTTGTCCCTTAGGGCTCCTTCCTATCCAGGCACTGGTGGTCGCATCTTACGGTCTGAGAAATGGTTTTTTTCAGAGTGGGAAGGAATGGGACTAATCTCTACAGGTGTGCATGGCCCTCAGTGACTGACTTATCTTTGGGGCTGTATGGACAGAGCCATGATTTAATGCTAGGGCGTGTGGGACTCCCACGGTTCTGAGAATCCCACAGCCCTGGGAGGGGGTGGGACAGGGAAGCAGAGCCAGGCGTGGGGAGGCTGGGCTGGGAGGGCAGGCGAGCCTCAGGGCTGGCCAGGCCAGCTGAGTGTGCCCTGATTTGCAGAGAAATGGAAAGATGGAGATAATTGCTTTGTGAGAAATGGAATGGTCTAAGAACACAGATAAGTTTTCTCCCTTCGTCTTTAGAGGGGCAGGAAGCTGCTGCCTGCTTGGGAGTGGGAGGGCTGAGGGCCCGGAACGCAGAGGCTGTGCACAGTGGGTGAAGAAGGGGGGTGCTTTATTGGCCTGGCAGTTTCTACACTCCCCCCTCTCCCTGCTCCCTGGGGATGTGTGCTGATTGCTCTCTGAGGCTGGCTGATGCCAGGCCACTTGGTGTGTAGGGCTTGAGGGTGCCGGGGACAGGACAGTCTTTTGACCCTGAATCATGGGTGCTGCAGGCTTCCGCGATGCCGTTTTCAGGATTTGCAGCCCGAGGCTTCCCAGGCAAGGAGAAAGCAGAATTTATCGGAGTGGCAGCACCCGGACTCCAAAGAGGACATTTACCATGTCTCTGCAAGTGCCTCCCATCCCCTCTGATTTATCCCTGTGGGCAGGCACCTGGCAGGGCCTCCACGGTGGCACGGGGGTTTCTGCCGCCCTTCTGCTGTCAGGGAATCACTCTTTTGGAGATTAAGAGCTGTGGATTTATTTTGAAAACTTTTTTTTTTCTTTTTAAGTGCAGAGAGATTAGAAAGCGTTGGACACACACCAAGCCCCTGGTGGGATTGCTGGAGGGCAAGACGCTTCATCACGGCAGAGGGTGAAGCCTCTTAATTACCGGCCCGATCGCAGCTCCGCTTTTCATCTCACATTAATCAGACCCCAGCAAGGCCAGTAAACAGGGGCCTGGGGACTGGGGGCCAGCTCAGAGATCAGTGGGCAGAAGACGGGGAAGGTCTGCCAGACGGGATGATTCCCTTGGCATTTGCCCCTTTGAGTGCAAACGTGGCTTTTTTTGGTTTATTCAGAAAAAAACAGAGAAGCGTGTGTGTTTGTGCGTGTGTTCTATAAATAGAAGATAGACATCTCTCTCTCTCTCTCCCCGCATGCTGGGAGGGATGTGAGGCGTTTGCTTTATCAGTCCCAGTTTGGGGTTTGCTTCTGCTGCTTCCCGAGCCTGAAAGCGCCTTTTCATGAGGCGCTTGGAGCACATCAGCCCCCAGTTGCAGCTTGAACTATTGAGAAGCTTCAATGCCCGCCTTGTGCTGGTCCCTGGAGCAGATGTACCCTGGCGCTGGCGGGGCGGCCCAGGCGGGGGTCTTTGAATCACTCTCAGGATGTCGCCGTGCTCACTGTAACTGCCGCCAACAGATTGATGTCTCCGTGGGGCAATGTTAATGCAGCGTGGAATGCCCCCTGCGGTGTGACCTGCTGTTGGGACGGATCTTTGGTGGCCTCGGTCAGGCCAGACACAAGCAATGTGTCTGAGCCTGAGGCTGGCGATGACGGAGAGGGCAGGGGAGGTGCTTGGCCATACAGGCCGTCCGTAATCGGTGGACGAGGGGTACTGAGCCCCCTGGACGTGCAGGCAGCGCTCCGCGTGCTGGGGACAGCAGTGAGCACAAGGGACCCACATCTCTGCCCTCGTGATGTGTGGTCTAGTAGTGTGGTCCAAGGGAGGGAAGATGGCATGCAGGTTCTTAGGCCCAGAGGGAAGAGCTGAGGCCACATCTAGGTGGTTTATAGAGAAAAGGAGATTTCCGAAGCTAGTAACAAGTGTTCAACAACGTAGGACGTAGGACGGGGGCAGGTGCGAGGCGCCTGTGTGTCCCTCTCCCAGCCGGTGCCTGTGACAGGCATTACTAATCGATCATGGCACACTTTCCCGCTCACCCCAGTCTCTCAGCCAAGCAGCTACTACCGACCGATGCCTAGTGTGGTGCAAGTGAACCCTCCCAGGGCTCACAGAACAGTGCCTGACCACCACCACCCCTGCCGCCCGTGCAAGTTTGTTGGGAAGGAAGGGCTCCCTGGAAGAGACTGGGGTAGACAGAGATCAGGTTCCAGGTACGTGGACTAGGCTCCCATGTCCAAGATTTCGGCACAGTCAGGAGGACTAGGCAGGTGGTGGAAGTGAAGCAGGTGGGGGAAGATTTTTGCACAGATGGTCTGTGAGGTCATAACAACCAATCCCAGGGCAGAGGCCATCTGCTTGTCTGTCTGCCCTGTGCCCCGGTTTTATGCCTCTTGGCTGATGTGAGCATCTGGTGTCTGGCCAGGTGTGTGCTGCCACCAGAGATTCAGGGCGGACTCCACAGGTGCTGGTGACGGCAGGGCGCCGGCGGAAGGCACGGCTTCCAGAAGAGGCCGCCATCTCTGAGGTCTGCCCAGCCTGCAGGGCCCAGCCGGGCGAGAGCAAAGGTCCGGCCGGGAGGAGGGATCCTTCACTGTGATGTCAGTGTCTCTTGAGTTATCCAGGGGCAGGTTCCCTTAGCACCACGTGCCGCACAGAAGGCCCTCAAGTGTTAGAATAAACAAAGGGATACAAACTCTAAGGATGCGGTTGACGGGACCAGGGCTTCCTTCACACGTGGCCTTGATGGAGGAGAGCAGAGCTTTCCAAACAGGTACCCTAAGGACCTCCGCTCCTAGAGCAGTGAGTGACTAGAGACAGTTCTATGGAAAACACTGGGTGGAGCAAAGTAAGAACAGGTCTCCTTACTTTGGGTCTTTTCAGAGCCTAAGGTATGGTAAGATGCACTGGCGACAAACCATACGGACTCCTAACTCTAGGAAACAAACTGAGGGTTGCTAGGGGGGAGCGGGCAGAGGGATG
This sequence comes from Ursus maritimus, assembly GCF_017311325.1. NCBI lineage: Eukaryota > Metazoa > Chordata > Mammalia > Carnivora > Ursidae > Ursus > Ursus maritimus. Next base: position 36,937,599 of record NW_024425230.1, read on the forward strand.
GGGTACCTGGGTGATGGGCAGTAAGGAGGGCACTTGTGATGAGCACGGGGTGTTATATACAATTGACGAATCACTAAGCTCTACCTCTGAAACTAATAATATACTATACGTTAATTGATTTTAAATTAAAAAAACGAAAAAAATACACTGGAATACTTAAAAAGAAGAAATAAGCACATGCAGCATTTCCTGAACTAATTCGCTCATGGAAATCTTTGGGAGATTTCTATCACTGTCTCACGGGACTAGTGTCCCACCAAGCCCCGTTTTGGAAAACACCTCCCAAAGTTGCCCACGTGGCCCCCACTGCTTGGCGGTGCAAACCCTCTACCGTGTCCAACGCCACCTACACATTCCTGCCTCCGGGCGCTGGCTTGTGCTCTACCTGCTCCCGAAATGCCCTTTCTCCTCCTGCTCCCTCTCCACGGTCCCTCCATCTTAAGTGCCATCCACTCCCAGGAGCCCCCCACTGGGACTTCACCCTTTGCGGCTTGAGCTCGTCAAACAGATGGCAGCGGACCCGTGCTGTATGTTTGTGTCCACAGCCCAGCCCAGGGCCAGGCCGGTGGTGTTCCAGGAATGCTAGCTGATCGGTTTGGGGGGGGGGGTGTGCAGACTGGTGCGAGGGCTCGCCTCCTGGCCACCTTCTCTCCCCTCCAGCCGCGGGCCCACTTCATCAGGTGTGAAGTATCTGATGTACCCCAGCGCCGTACCCCACCGCCAGGAAGGAAATTTCTCCACCTCTGCAACTTTGCTCCCTTCCTCTGCTCCTTAATATGCAGGGGGCATGGACCAGAGGGAAGGGAACAGATCTATTTACATGTTCTCTTCCTCCGAAGTGAAACCAGGGGCATTTTCTTATTTAATTTTTAATGCCCTAAATCAGATGGTGCCCGGTACGTTAACCTCTGTCACTCCGAATGGAGTCGGCCTAATAACCGCTGTGGCGGCATTGATTTTCCCTCAGTCATCTCGCGAGCCTCTGTCTTTGTGATCCATCCTCCGAGAGAGAGAGAGAGCGAGCGCGCGCACGTGCTCTGGGAAAGCCCCATTCACGGTCACGGTGAGGAGTGGCCCCCGTGGGGAGGGGTGGCTCCTGTCTGGCTGCTCTTCACTCAGCCTCGGTGAATTGTCTGAGACAAGTAGAAATACTTTTTCTAAAACCAGTTCCCGAAGGGAGCTGACTGGTTTGGCCTCGGCCACGTCCCCACCTTCCAGGCGTTTCCAAGACACGTGGGAAAGACAAAGTAGGTGAGCTGGAAGAGCTGGTGGTGTGAGATGGGCAGGGGTCCGCGCTGGGCTGTGTGGCCCAGACTGGAAGCTGTGTGAGCGGAGGGTGCCCGGCTCCCCGTAGCTGCCAAGCCCAGCGGGGGTGGGGGGGCCGGGGGGCCTGAGCTGGACCTCCAGCTGATGGTCCTTGGACATGCAAAGTTGATGACTCCGGGGTGTTGAGGGCAAGGGGAGCAGTGTGAACAAGGAGCAGGAGAGACCAGTCTGGCCCGGGGAGGGAAGCGTGCGTGATAAGGTTGCATCTTTTAGATTGGGTTCCAAGAAAAAGTCTGAGGACGGAGGGACCCCGAGGGGAGCCTTCCACCCTCGGGCTGGATGTCCTTCTTTCCCGCGCCCCTCCTGCACTTCCACAGGGACAGACTTGGCCTCACATGGGGATCCGTGTGGCTGCTGGTGGCAGGGCTGCTCCAGGCTTGGGTGTGAATGGCCCGCCCTGCTGGCCTTAACACAACCACACGGACAGAGGAGTGAGGCTGTCTCGCTGCCTGTGTCTTGTGCTCCCTGGTCCACCTCCCCTTCCCCCTCACCCTCTCTGCACTGGCATCTGGGTATCTCACTTCCAGTGGGAGTCAGCCAAACTGTCCTGGCCACATCTGACACAGAGGGAAGAGGTTTGCATGAAGATTTTAAAAGATCTCCCAAACTCTAGCAAGGATCCCAGTTACCTCCATCTCCCACCCCTCTTCTGTCACCACGGATCAAAAGGGGGCCAGAGGAACACTGTCCTCTAATCCAGGTGCCTTCATCCTTGATGTTCTAAGCTTCGTAAGTTTAAGGATGCGGTCAGGGGGATCCACTCGGGAGATCATAGGAGTGGCCGAGTTAATGAGACAGGGCTGTAGAGAGAACCAGAACGACGCATTGTCTCCCTCTGGCATTGCGACGTTGTGCCTTTCGGAGCACCGTGTCTCTTCCTTTATTCCTTTATTTGATGGCGGATCTGCCCAAACCCCACGTGGGAGGCGACTCTCACCCTTCACTTGACTCTCCCTGAGACTTTCTCATCTGGGCTGTGGCTCCTCCTCTCCGAGGGGAATGGGCTGAACCGCCCTGCAGCCCTAGTGGGGGCACGGGCTCCAGGCTGGGCCCTGCCCTCGGTGGAGGGGCCCCTTTGGTCTCCGAGGTCTTGGGGGAGTGAACGGGGAATGGAGATGAGGGGCTGTGACCTGCGTACTCCTGGACTTGGCAAATGGAGTGGAAACATCAGAATGGCTTTTCTCTTTCCGAACTGATTTTCAAAATAACGTTTAGCCAGATTATTTTCAGATCTCAAACAGAAAAACCTCATTAATCATTAATTTGGACCCCTACCGCTATACAGAATTTGTGACAATTTGTTTATCTTTGAAGGAGCTGCTAAGAAAGAATTTAGTGAGGAAATTACTGGGGACTAGGAGGAGAGCATTTAACCTTTCACGAAGACAGGAGCTCTATTTAGCTTCCCTCTGGGTACAGATGGGGGTGTGTGCGACGGGCATGTCACTCTCGTCTGTCCCTGAGTGGAGTGAGTCCTTCCTCGTCGGCAAGCTCAGGGCCAATGGACTGGATCCTCGACCATTTCAAGCCTGGGGACCCTTTCCAATGTCAAAATATTTTCTATACCATCCCCGCCCCCAGTTATTAGAAGTTGCATCTTTTAGTGTGGGAGGTTGAGAAGCAAAGCTGCTCTGAATTCAGTAAAGCTTTTAAGCCAATCACGATAGCATCTAGGTACACATGAAAGATAGTGCTATCTTTCTGAGTCACGGTGTTCATTCATTCTATAGCTGATGTTTGAGCACGTATGCATTCCAGCTCCCCTGGGCTAGTCCCCCCCCCTCACCCCCAGACCCCCGCCCCTCCGCAGGTGGGAGCCCTCGGGCAGTTCTCTAAGTCTGCAGGACCACAGGGTCCTGGAGTGACAGGGCAGGAAGGAGTCTAGGGGGTCACTGTGGCTACTCCCACCTTAATGGTTCTCTGCCTCCATAAGGAGCCATTTGTTGGGGAATCCTCAGTTTAGGGGACCAAGTGGGTCGACATGTGTGTAAGCACACTTGACACCTGCCATAAGCTGTCACTTGAGGGGCCTGGATGGAACTCTACAAGCTGCTTCCTCGAACTCCTCACCAGGCCTTCATCCCTCGGCGGGAGTGATGTGTGCATGAAGCGGGGTGTCAGTGACGGATAGCCCATAGCAGCAAGAGAAGCAAGGTCCAGCCTTCTGGTTAGCCTGGAAGGGTCTTCCCAGCTCAGCTTGCCCAGGGTCCACCAGACACCTTTCTTCCCTTTCTTTGCTGCAGGAAGTGGGGCGGAGTAGGGGGAGTGGATGGGCAAAGCACATCTGAGGGAGAAGGGACCAAGGGGAAGACCCTGCATTTAAAGGTCAGGAGTTCTTGATCCCAGCATGGGCTCAGGGCCCTGAGGACACCCTGGTCTTACAGCCAAACATTGTGCATGTGGGCATTTTCCTGGGGAGAATTCTTGAACTTGCCCGAGATTCTCAAAGCAGTCGACGAGCCAACAAACTTTCGGAGCCCCTGGCCTGGAATATCAACTTTTCCCTGACTCGGGCTGCGCACTCCGCGGTTACTCAGAACTGGTGAAGTGTCGTCAAAGCCCGCGAGTGTGAAATATCAAGTGCTCATTACCTGACCTTGGGGGCAAACTTAGTCTGTTTAGCAAGTGTGCTTTGCCGCCTCGTGTGAACAGTCTCAGTGTCGAACAGATGCCCAGGAAACGGTCTGATTAATGACGCTGCTTCTTTTGCCCCCCCCCCCAGGGCCCGGGATGGCACTCTCTGTGACAGAGCTCATTGTCTTCTCCCTCCTGCAAACTGTCCTGTCCCTGAACCCTGAGGACCCTAACGTGTGCAGCCACTGGGAGAGGTAAGATGTGGGTCTCAGGCGCCCAGGCGTTCCTGGAGGGCATCCCCCTGGGGCTTGGTACTGTTGGGACAAAAGCCGAGGGGGGGGGTACAGAAGTTGCCCACCGCGGGCCTGCAGTCCTGCTGGGGACGCAGTGCAGACACCGAAAGACAGGCCGAAGCAGCGTCGATTCTGTCTGACAGTCAGGGCTGTGGGCGCTCCTCGTGGAGGGGCTTGTTAAGTGATGCTGTCTGATAGTTGACGAGGAACTCTTGTCTCTGCCTGCATTTGCCCTTCCCGGCCATTTTACAGACGAGGAGGTAGAGCCACAGAGGGGCTCGGTGTCCGTCCACGGCCAGGCGAGGGGCAGTGAGTGACTGTGGTCCACATGTGCTCTTCTCCCAAACTGTGACACCTTGCCTGGTCCCCCAGGACTGGCGTCAATGTGGCGGCTCGCCTGTGCCGGGCGGCTGGCCGCTGGCCCCAAAGAGGATGGGCGAGGGGACCCTGCAGCTCCCCGCTGAGTGGGTGGGAGGGCTACCGGGGACAGCGTAGCCCAGGGCCTCTGCAGAGTTGCTGGCCGCCTTCCGGCTGCAGCACTAGGTCCGTGGGGAACGGGCCAGGGCCCTGCAGACAGCCTGACTTTGAAGCACAAGGTTAAAGTATTGATTCGGGTGAGCAGAAAGATAGTGACCGGAGACCCAATCAGGAAAAACCGAATTAAACCCTGGAATTGATTGGCTGTGCTGACCAGGACGACTCTGCCACTTAGATGTTAATAAATCAAACGAATGAAATTAAGATGAGGGCCCAGTGGGGGAGGCAGAGGGGAGGACGGGCGAGTGGGGCTGTCCGTGCTCCTGGCTCTCGAGGCGGAGTGTCCCGGCCCCACGACAGGGCAAGGCGCCCAACCCGAGCAGCACCAGGCCCTGCAGGGATGGGCTGGGGAAGCAGAGGGACTCGGCCCCCACTGGCATGGTCAGCAGGGACTGGGGGCCCCATGGGAGTCCCTGCAGAGTTGTGGCGGGAGCAGAAGGTGTTGCCGCACTGAAGCATGCAAGATCTGTCTGGAGACCTTGGTTCATTCCAGTCTGGATTTCGCCACCTGCTAGCTGTCATGATTAGCGGAGGTCTCTGAACCGCTCTGAGTCTGCTTCCACCTCTGTGCAGTGGGGAGAATAACTACCCCGGCCTCCCAGGCTTGCTGGAAGATCAGGGCGCCCGTGTCATGAAAGGGCGCTCGGGACTGGAAAGGTCAATTACGGTCTTTTCTTGTTGATGCCTCTGGCTTTGCGGGAACTGTTTCTCATCCACTTCAGCGCACGTCAGGCTCGCAGGAGGTGCGGGTGAGAAACAGGCTCCTGGGTCCCAGCCCCAGAGACTCCGATGCTAGAGGTCTGGGCTGGAGCCTGGGAATATGCATTTTTCAGAAGCTTTCCACAAGACTCCGAGGTTACTCAGACCCCTTGCCCCTTCTGGTCTTGGTGAATTTAAACCTTTGTTTCCCAGAAGGTGAGAGAGCCGTCAGCCGAAGCTTCCCACCTGTCTCTGGTGTGTAGACTCCAGCATCAGTAGCCCCACCATGCACCTGTCCCGGCTGACACATGGTTGCCTCCCGCCGTGGCTGTGCTAGATCCCCGCCTCCAGAATACCCCCTCCCCGCCTGCCTTTCTCTGCCTTCCCCAGCGACTCCGACCGGTCCCCTCTCCTCCAAGGAGCCTTCCCTGATGACAGAGCCCTGCCTTACTTCCCTCTTCTCCGTGTCCCAACTGTGGATCACTTTGAACAGTGGATCGGTTCACACTCACACCGAATTCTCTAATTTTCTAGACCTCCCCGACATCAGTCAATTTGGAATTTGAAAATACTCTGAAGGGAGCCTGCACTGAGCTGGGTGTCAGCCGAGGTGATCCTTTCATGGGAGGACAAGGACTGACCCTGTAACTGAAGTGAGGTCTGGGGGCCCCTGCGGCTTCTCCAGGCCCTAGGGAGGAGGCCTTGCAGGCAGTACCCCATGACACCACGTGCCTTCTTCTTGGCTTGCCCACCTGAGCTCCCCTGCCAATGACGCGTGGACAGGTGCAGTCCATGTCATTCCAGAAACACGCCCCGGTCCCCAGAGACCAGTTAGGGAGAATTTCTCAGCTGGATTAGTGCTTCTGGCGGGCTCCTTGTTAATTACGCCCCTCCACCATAAAACCCAGTGGAAAGACCTCCCCTGGCTAATAAAGCCCAGCTCTACAAGATTAATCTGGTCCCTCATTAGCATGTTGGCAAGTGAGCGTGTTAAACCGTCCAGCCATGAAACCAGGGGCACACACTTCGCCCCGGAGACTTGGAGTTGATTCAAGTTCTCATTGCCGGATTTGCTTGGCCCAGGACACCCCTGCAGAGCCGGGACCGTCCCCCGTGACACTCTGCTCACCCCTCTGTCGGGCTGGTGCCTTTTCTCTGAACCTGTGTCTGTCAGGACTGGAAGGGGTGCCTGAGCCCCCCTGAGTGCTTAACAAAGGCAGGGAGTCCATTCCGTGTGCAGGTCCTGCTCTTTCTCTCCCCCACCACGGTCAGGGAGGGAATCTCCCCAGAGCCTAGGGCAGGAGGTGAGCCGCTATAATAATGGCAGCCAGCATCTATTAGACACTGGGCATCCATTAAAAATTTTACGTGTATTATCTTGTGTTGAGGACTTTATGTGTCTTCTCTTGCTGTATCTTCCCATCACCTTGAGAGGTGGACACTCTTACTGCCTTGCTGAATCCTCACAATGACTGTGTGAAGTCCCTGATAATTTTTGTCATGGGTTTACAGGTGAGGAAAAGGAGGCTTCTGTGAGTTAAGTAACATGTCTAAGGACATGCGAACAGGTGACAGGGTTCAAATGTGACCAGAGCTCATGCACGCTGAGCCATTCATTCTCCTGCCCTAAGTGAGGTGTTCAGTAGCCGTGCGGGAGCGTAGGATCGTGGAATCTGAGAGTTGGAAGGAGCCCGTGGGAAGCCAGGGGTGGGGGTTGAGCTGCCTCAGTGTCCCCAAGCCTGGAGACAGAACTGGCTTTGGCCCATGTCTGCACACACGTGTGCCTCTGACTCGCATCTCCATTGCACTGGCTGGTAGAGGCTCAGCAGGGACCCTCCTTACATCCTCAGTGCTTCAAAGAGCCAGAATTTTCCAGCGCCCCGAGGCCCTGTGCCTTGCTGACTGCTCCTCGGCCCTCTTTCTGGATTCCAGATCTTTGACCTTTCGGGCATCAGAGAGCCTGCTGTGGATGCACCCGGGGAGCTGGCCTGCCCGGCCCCCTTGCAAGCAAATCAGCAGTCTCCTCAGGCAAAGCAGACGGGCTTTTATTGCCTGAATCTGGCCATCTGGCCCAGGTCAGTGAGCCGTGGGGGGGGAAACAGTGAGGAATACCAGCCTACATAAACATGAATCCCTGCCGTCTCAGCTGGGGCCCTGTCCCAGCCTGCACAGCAAGTGTGAATCTTCCCTTCAGCATCCTAGCTAGACCGCCTTTTCCTACAACTCCTGCCGGGGGTTGGGCAGGTGGAGAGGCTGATGGGTTAAGGTGAAATCTTCCTTCTCGAGAATTCCTCCCACTGTTCAGGTTGACAGCAAACAGGCAACATAACAAGATAGTACTTCGATTAGGAGGTCTGGGCATGTCCTTGATGCTCCCCCAGCTATCTTGGAGACAGAGCAGAAGGTAACTGGGTGACCTTGGGGAAGTCACTTATTTTTTCTTTTCTTCGCTGTCTTTGTCTGTAAAATGAAGATATTGATGCCACCGACCTTAAAGGATTGTGAGGATTAAAATGGATTAAAACACTTAACACAGGGTGCTCAATAAATATTAGCTGTTAATTGGTACCAGCTGTGTGACCTGGGCAGCCTGCCTCTCTCTGAGCCTTAGTTTCTTCATCTGTAAAATGGGACCATTTACTTCATAGAATTGCTACAAGGATTAGCTTCCACGTATATGCTTTGAAACCCATAAAGATCCAAACAAAGTATTTTAAAACTTGTTGGCTCTGGGCCTTCCAGAGCCACATAGAATAAACCTAAGCCCTCCTTTATTCGTTCTCTGCTAAACGAACAAATGAACTAGAATTTCAGAAAATGAGCTGGGCCAAAGGGCAGTGAGGGATATGTGTTGGATCCAGCCTGGGGTCAGGGAGGTGTGAACGCTGACGGCATCCAGGGCAGGAGGACGATAGTGAGGTGGGGGGAGGCTGTGGGCCCGGCTCCCCTGGGAAAGGAGCCCCCGTCGTGAATAGGAGCTCAGCCTCTCAAGTGCTGACCTAGCTTCCACCTGCTGTCTGGTTCTCAGCTATGCCGTGACCGTCCAGGAGTCATATGCACACCCCTTCGACCAGATCTACTACACGCGGTGCACGGACATCCTCAACTGGTTCAAGTGCACCAGGCACCGGTGAGTACCTCTCTCGGGTGACGGGGCAGGGAGGACGTGCTGGGCCCTCAGGGCTCCCCTTTGTACCAGTCAGTAAAAGGCCCCTGGAGCCACCGTGGGCAGTGCGCTGCCTGTATGCCCTTGGTGCTCAGTCTTCACCCTGAGCATCTGAGATGCTCTACTGAGGGCTCCCTTCTGGCCAGAGAAGCTTGAGGGCAGGGCGGGCAGGAAGCACGAGACAATTACTGCCCTTGGGGGCATCCTTCCCCCAGTGAGAGATGGGGAGTTGGTGGTTAAGTCCCCCAGCGCCCTCACCCTGAGGGTAGAGGGGAGAACTCTGAGGAACAGTTGTGGAGAACTCCACATATCTGCCTTTTCTTCCCTGTCTCCCCCCCCACCCAGTGCTTCCTTTAGATTGCCTCCCCAAGAAACTGCTTGTCCTTGAAGTTTTGCCTGAGGGTCAGCTGGGGGAACCCCAACCTCAGATCCCTCAGAGCAGATGTAGCCCCGTGCCAGGGCGTCTGGCTTGGGGAGCTGAGCCCGGGAGAGAATTAGACACCCTCTTGGCACCTTGGCCAGGCTGCCCACGGAAGGCACTCGCTCTAAATGACTGCACGTGGGTCCCCTGCTCCCTGCATGTGTGCGGCCCTCCTGCAGAGCGTGCCATTCTCTCACGTTGCTGGGGGGGAGAGGGGAGGAAGGAAGAGAGAAGGTGTTTTAGTGGATGACCCTGGGCAAGTTGCTTTATTTGAGGGTTCCCAGTGTGCTCTTCAAACATACAGTGATCCCTGCCCTACCTACTCACAGGGTCCAGTGAGTCCAGGGATGCAAAAAGGCTTTGAGAAGTGCAGGGGAAGCCAAAGAAAAGTGAGCGACTAGATCGTATTAAAAAGGGCAAGGTGGCGCTATTATTTGAGGTGTGCAAACCAGCAGATGAAGGGTTGGTGAGCACATGAGGCCACCTGTTAGGCCTCTTCCCTAGTTTCTGAGCATCTGTGTTGGTTCCAGATTTCTTTGGCTTCCTCCTTGTGGGTCTAGTCCCTCTTCGTGGTTTCTGCCTGAATCACGGTGGGTCGCAATGTGGATGGGGAAACTTGTTCTATGCTGACGCGCCGAAGTCCTGCTTTTCTTTGGTGTTTTGTTTGTAAATTGCTGTGAGCATAGACATGATAGCTGCTTTAACATCCTTATTTGCTAATTCCAACATCTGGGCCACTTCACGGTGGTCTTCATTCACTGTTTTTTCCTTTACATAGGCAGCATTTTCCAGTTGCTCCTTGTGTCTAGTAATTTTGAATTATCTTCTGGGCACTGTGAATGGCAAAGATTGTAGAGAATGAAATCTGTTACTTTCCTCCCGAGAGCATTGATTTGTTGTTGTTGTTTGTTTTGGCAATCAGTTAATCTGGCTGCATTCGATTTCCAGACTCAGAAAGTTCAATCTTTTTAGCCTTAGCAGGACTGCGTGGGACCTGCCCTTCACACACACCATTCAGGGGCCAGGAGTTTGGGCAGAGATCTTACAAAGAATTATGGGGTTTCCTCTTCGCTGCTGTCTCTTTTCTGGGGTTTTGCTTCTCACTCTCAAGTTGCTGGATCCACCCTGGACTTGTCTTGTGGTGCTTCAAGCCAGTGCGGCTGTGTATTTTCTGTCTGAATTGTAGCCATCTGGAATATGGTTGACTGGGGCCTGCCCTTGGGCTAATCTTGCTCCGTGTCATTTCCTTCTTCCGAGTGCCTCTTTCCCTCCAGTATCCACCTTTGTTCTCTCTCTGGTGCCTTCTGGTAGTTGTTTTATTTTTATATTTCCCCCAGATTGTATAGTTGTTTGTAGGAACTTTGGTCCAATAGGAGCTACTTGGCCATGACTGCACCCCCTTCCCTTAGCCCTTGACTGTGAAATGAGGAGGTGGGACCACATACCCGCTTGCAACTTCCTCGGCTTTGCCAAGTTAGCTGCCCGTGGCCCCAGTCAAAGGTGGAGGCAGAAAGAGAGGTCCTGCTCCCTCCATGAGCCCTGTCAGGCCCTGTGCCAGAGCCAGGTTTGCTCTGAGGTGTGGCTTTGTTGGGTACTCGGAGGCCGGGGCTGCCATCCATCAGGGCTGGGGGGAAGGTGAGTGAGTGGCTGCTTATTAAAATACGCTGCATTCCTGGAACATGAATGATTTTGCTAAATTATTGAGTTGCCTTGCAGCTTTCCTGCCGACCTGGGGTGCACATGCTGTCAGCCACACCATCAGTCTGCTTCAGTGTGGAATGGCTTGTTTAAATGTAGCACCCTTCTCCCGGCAGCCTGGTCCCTGGCCCCTTCCCTCTCCTGCTCCCCACCCCAGCACTGGGAGCAAGCAGGGGTGGGAAAGCCAGAAGCAGCGGGAGACATCTCTCTCCCGGGAGGCTGTCATGGTGCTGAGACCACGCCACCGGAAGGGCTGGGGGATACCCCTGTGCAGTGGGACGACTGGGTTGGATGAACTCTGAGCCAACTCTGACTTCCTTTATCTGAGAGGCCCACGCCACCCCCGAAATTGCCGGGAGCTGCTGTCCTGTGCCAGGGAAGCAGCTCTACTTTGAGGCTGGCTTACTTTTCATTATGGGGCTTTTGACAAAGTAGAATGACCTTAGTTTATGACATTCCCAAATATCACAGATTTCCCCGGGGCCCTGCACTGTCATTTGTCATAAAGCAAGGGCTTTAAGGACTGAGAGGGCTGGCCCAGCCTGTGCTGTGGGACTCCCTTCCCAAGTTGGCCTGACCCTCCATGGAAAGCAGGCTGTAGGCATCTCCTGTGTCTGGTCCCTTCTTTGCCCTCTGAGGAAGGGTCCACAGGGCAGGCTCCCTTGGGGTGTGGGTGGGGATGTGAAGGAGCTCTGGCTTCAAGGCCCAAGGACTTGAGGTTGAGGCCTAGTCACACATCATGATCTTGGGAAGTTACTTCCTCGCTCTGTCCCTTAACGGCTACTTCAATCTCTTCCGTTTTGACCCTAGGTGTGAGGAAGGGACTTTGCCTACCAATACCCCATTTTGACTTCCTCTTAAGGACTCGGTCCTCCCATCGGCTATTTACCTGGTCTTCCTCCCTCACTGTGGCCATCCTGTATGGCCAGCCAGCCACCCCGTGGAGACTGGCACAGGGCAGTAGGTTAAGCCTACTGGTTTTGAAATTAGAGTGACTTGGGTTCGAATCCTGACTCTGAAACGGATTCATTGTGTGACTTTGAGCGAGTCATTAACTTCTCTGAATATCAGCTTTCTCATCCATAAAACAGAAGGGGGGTGCATAAAATAAGAATAAAAACTCTAACAAGGAAATAAAATAAAGGTGACATAGTCATGCTACGTGCCTCAGAAAGAGAATGGAATGAGGTTTTGCCTATAAATCTCTCTGGCACAGGACGAAGTGTCAATGCCTGAGTCGGCAGAAGGGTCACACTCCAGGTCTCTGATGCCCAGTCCAGGGCTGCTTCTGCTCCCTGGGCCTTAGCTTCTTCCTCTTGCAGAACCAGGGGCCGGTTCTGAGCCGTCCTGGGGATGGCATGCGAAACTCTTGCCCAGGACATGTTATTTTTGGCGCAAGGAGGTTAATCCGCTCTCTGGAACCGAGTCGGACTCAGAAGGCGCTTTGTGGACTCTGTCTCGGTTCTCCAGGTGGGTGGACCGGTCCCCTGGAGGCCACAAGTAGTCTGCTTATTCAGGCAGTGGCCGTGGCAGAGACTCTCTGGGCCCAAGTCCATCCGGGTGTCCCCAGGAGCTCCCCAGGGTCTGGGGGCTTTCAGGAGAAGGCCCTGCTTACCTTCCACAGTCACCCCGGAATCTTCCAAAACCCTTCTCAGTATCACGCCGAAGAGACCGGGGAGAGTCAGCAGGTGCAGCAGACGCTGCGTCAGTAATACATTCTGCATCACGGTGGCCCCGATGCAGCCATCGATTTTTCTTTATTGTGTTCCTTCATATTCGAAGCTGCCATGCATTTTAGAGTAATTATTGAATGGCATCCTCAATATAGCTTAACACAAATATCGTTCCAACGCGAGTGATTGATTTTCAGTACTTTCAAGTGGCTCTCTCCCTTGTGCCCCAGGATCAGCTATAAGACGGCGTATCGGCGTGGCCTCCGGACCATGTACCGACGCAGGTCCCAGTGCTGCCCTGGCTACTACGAGAACGGGGACTTCTGCATACGTACGTAGGGGCCACCTCCCTGGGGATGGGAGAGGAGGGGGGAGCCAAGGGGGAGGGAGGTGGAGCTGTCAGCCAGGCCCTCAGCAGCAGGCCTTGGCTGACCTGAGCGCTCCAGAAGTCCCTGCCTGCTGCCAGCTCAGAGGGAATCAGTGGGTCTGGTACAAACACGTTAGCATGGATTTGTCCATCGGGTCGATCTCCTAAGAGGGTGGATAGACGCTGGTCAGTTCTAGGCTTTGATGGGGTCAAGAGAGAAGTGGACACTTTTGGAGTGTGTTCTGAGGAGTCATGGGGAAGAAGGGCTGAGTGCCTGGCACAGGTTGGAAGGGCTCAAGAAGGTTTTGCTGGATGGAAGGAGACACGGAAGGATAAGTGGGTGGGGAGATGGATGGATGGAGGGGTGGAGGGAAGGTAGAAGGGAGGAAGGAAGGCAGGCTGGATCATTGGATAGCGAGACCGTAGTACCCAGAAGGAGGGTGGCAAGAATAAGATCTGTCACAAGGGGCTGGTTCTAGGAAGTGGGAGCATTTCCAAAAAGGATCAGGAGACTAAGGAGCAGGTGTGCATGAGGCTGAGTTTCTAGACCCTCTGGGTGGGAGGGCAGTGCTGTGCAGTGGGACATACCCAGAAGTCTGCAGACCTGGGTTCCGGGCCCCGCTTCCCAGGGATGTGCCTTCGGGCAAGTCACTGAACCTCTCAGGGAGAATGATAGGGCTGGAGTCTGTTAGAGTCCAGTGGATTCTTTCCCACCACGTCTGACAGGCGCAAAGGGGCCAGTATGGGGCTCTCGAGTGGGCAGTAGAGTTTTGCCTCAACTGCGGAGAGTGTCGGAGAAACTGGGAGCCCCCCCCATTAATGACAGAGGGGAATCCACCCCCAAAGCTTCTGCCTCTTCATTTGGAGGCAGATTTGGGGAGTGATTTTCCTTGTTAGGATTCTCCTTGCCCTTTGGGTGGGTAGAGTGAGCCAGCCCCAGAGAGCCAATTTGGGCAGAGTGGGCGTGTTAGTGTTGGGAATGAAATGACAATTTTCCCCTCCTGATGTTACATATCCCCTTTTGCTGGAGAAGCTCGATTCTAATTGCATTACATGAGTGAATGAAAAATGCTCCCACAAATGGTTTCTGTAGGGATGGTTTTGCAGGAAACATACAAAGATGGCTCAAAGCCATCCCCAAAAGGCTGTGTCTCGGGAGCAGGGCAGAGGACCGGGCTGGGACAAGGCGTTAGCCAATGCCTCACCTGGGATGGGGCTCCTATGGGGACCTGGGTGTAGAAGTGAGATCAAGACCAAGGTTTTACTGCTGCTGCTCTGTCTGCCCGGAGGAGAGCGAGAGCCAGGCATGGGGTATGACACAAGACTCATAAAGCCTGAGCAAAATGGATGTGAGCAGCCCTTCAGGGCTCAGGGCCCAAGGATGGACTCAGGGAAATGAAAAAGGGCATTCAGATGTCAGCACGGGGTCCAGGAACGGAGGCGCACAGTCCTTTTCTAATTTCCATCAGCGGTTGTTGGTAAAGCTCCTGGAAAATGAAGAACAGGTCAGAAGCACTAAGTGTCCTGATTGCACAGACCCGGTCTTGCTGACTGGGAAGGGCAGCTTATAACCTCCCACCTACTCCTTATGTAACGGCCGGTACTGCCTGCGGGGCTGGTGGCCCTGGGCCAGCCTACCTCCGGGAAGCTAGCCGGAAAAGCCAATTTTAGGACTGAAGGCTCTTCCTGAAGGGGGACAGGAGTTTCAGCAGTGAGTTGGGTCACTGTGGCATGCAGGGTGGCGGTAGTGATGACCCAGCGTGGCAAGAGTCCCGCAGGTCTGGGTTTGAGTCTCAGCTCCGTCCCTCCCAACTTCTTCCTCTTTATGCTCGTCCTCATGGTCTTCAGAGCACCCCCCGTGTCAGGCATCGTTCTGATCTCTTTCTATACATGAATTCGTCAGCTCCTCATAACAGCCCTCTGAAGTGGGTACCCTGATCTCTCCCATTTTATAGATGGAGAAACTGAGTCACAGAGTGGTTAAGGGACTTGGCCAGGATCATACATCTAGAAAGTGGTAGAACTGGGATTCGAACCTAGGCTGTCTGGCTCTGGAGTCTGCTCTGACCCACTTGGATGGGCTGTTTCTCTCTCCGTGAACCGAGGCAAGACGCCACCTCTTGGTACCTCAGTTTCCGTTCATGTAAAATGGGGATAGTAATAGCTATATCATCAGACACAGGGTAGGGGCTTAATAAAGGCCAGCTCCCTACTCCATGACTTTGGGTCTTACTATTTTTTCACTCTTGGCTTTTGCTTTAATTTCTCACACCTCCGTGGACCCTGTCCCTGGGAAAATACGCATGACATATATAAACTTATGCACACACACACACAGCCCTTTGCACACAGTTTCAGTGGGTTTATGGAGCCCTCAGATCCCTTACAGGGTCTTTGGACCCACAGTAAATCATTTTTGCCATATGTTCATGTTCACCCGTTCGATGTTGCTTGTCGACTTCTTTCCTGCTCGACTGCGGGGGACATAGACACACACGAGAGATGGTTGCTACCTCGAGGAGCTTACAGCCTCATGGAAAGAGATGGTCTGGTACACGGATCCCTGCCCCCAGAGTTACAGATGCTTCGACAGGCATCTTGATAAAGTAGCACAGAGTGGAACAGAGAGACTGTCTTCTTCAGCCGTGCCCACTTACCGAGTGTTAATGAGAATCAGCTCTAGGGGCGCCTGGGTGGCTCAGTCATCTGCCCTCTGCTCAGGTCATGATCTCGGGGTCCTGGAATTGTGTCCCGCATCGAGTCCCTCCCGCTGAGCAGGGATCCTGCTTCTCCCTCTCCCTCTGCCTGCTGCTCCCCCTGCTTGTGCTCTCTTGCGCTCTCTCTCTGTTGTGCTCTCTCAAATAAATAAATAAATAAATAAAATCTTAAAAAAAAAAAAAGAGGAATCCGCTCTAGACTGAAGAATGAAGAGGGAAACCCTCGAAGGGTGTTCGGCCCAGTATTTGTTAGATGCCCACTGTGGCCCACCCGCAGTGCTCTGCCTCGGGGCATAGGAGAGGTGGTAGGAATAGCTCCTGCCTTCTCCGAACTTACGGTCTTGTTGGGAAGGCCAGGCCGCATGCAGAAAAACCCGTGGACAACAGCCGGAGGAGAGTGTGTGAAAGAACACAGATGGGACACACCAGGCGGAGACAGGGCTGTGACCTGCTGTCAGTCGGGGGGCTTCTTGGGGGTTGGGGCTGGATGGAATGGTGTCTTTGTGCATGGATGGGACAGGGAACCCCATCAGCAAAGACAGAGAGGTGGCTTGCCTGACCGTGGGGTTGCAGATCCGGGCTGGGAGGCTGGCCGGCCGAGGCAGTTACTCATTTCCCCAGGGGCCGCTGTTTTAAGTAGCAGGGCCTGGCTGGCTTAATCCACAGGAAAGCACTGTCTCACCCCACTGGAGGCTAGAAGTCCAAAACAGGGTGTCAGCAGGGTCAGTTCCTTCTGCTCCAGGCCTCTCCCCTTGCTTCTGGTAGCTCCATGGCTCGTGGCACCTCCATTCTCCTGGTGCATGTGTCTGTCACCAGCTTTCCCCTTTGTATAAGGACACCAGTCAGACTGGATTAGAGCCCACCCTAATGACCTCATTTGAACTTGATTACCTCTGTAAGACCCTATCTCCAAATAAGGTCACATTCTGAAGAATTGGGCGTTAGGACTTGAACATATGAATTTTAGGGGGACACAGTTGAGTCCATGAACAGGTGAGTGTCGGCCATTGCTAGCATTCTCTTGTTGCTGCTTAGTGTAATGGGAAGAAAGGAGGGGGACCGGCCAGGCTTTGTCAGCTGTCCAGGAGCGAGTGGAGACCCCAGAGTCAGGGAACTTGTGTGAGGGATAGTGCCCAGGGTGCTGGGTGCCAGATGAGAAGCTTGTAAACCCAGAGGCTTTCTGGAGTCTATGCCCTGCCCCTTCACTTCTTCTCCACCCCTTGGGGGCCAGAGAACCTCCAAGTTCACCAGAACCTGGTGAGAACCCATCTGATGCCAGAGTCCTCAGGACAGTGCACAGGAACATCTGTGCTCTGGGCGGGGGGGGGGGGGGGGGGGC
>NW_024425230.1:36955124-36959818 GCF_017311325.1 Ursus maritimus
ACATCATCCTCCCTCCAACACCACCGTCCTGCATCCCATTTCTTGGCAGATATAAGAAGGACACTGGCCTGGAATAAAAGCCTTGGCTGACTCTGCCTCCAACTCGCTGTGCAATCTTGGGCAAGTCCCTTTGCCCTCTCTGGACCCACTATGACATAGGATGAATCAATCCCCATGTGTGGAAGGAATAAGATAAAACAATGAGTGAGTGTGTCCTGGAATGCATAGAGCTTGATACAGATGCGAACTCCTCTTTGTACCATTTCCCCTGCCCCGGAACTGCCATCCTTATCCCAGAGCCCTTGGCAGCCCTTCTAGAACTTTCTGCACCAGAACTGCCCACCCCCTCTGTTAGCTACAGATACAGCTGAGTCCTAGCTCCTCTTCGTCACCCAGGAATCAAATATTTTCTGAGGGTCACCGGGCACACAGTCCTCTTTCTCCTTTCTTGTGGACTAGGGCAGTGGGCATCTTTGGCTCACAGGTGGAGCTGATTTTGTCACTTACGAAATGGGGTTTGAGATATTTCAGGAAACTGCTTTTTGAAAATATTAGGTGGTGTCGGACTGGATGGGCTTGGTTATGATGTCATAACAAACAACACCCAAATCCTGGCGGCTTAAAACAATAGTTTAATTCCTCGTTCGTTTGACACGTGTGTCCTCCCGCCAGGACCCAGGCTTCTGGAGCAGGGCTCTGCAGTGTTGCTGGTTGCCATAGCAGAGAGAAGAGGGCTCTGGGGAGTCTTGAAGGCAGAGGGCCAGGAGTAGTTAGTGAGCACTATTAATGCTTAGCACCACACAGATGCCATGGTAATCACAATTCACAAGTCACTCAAATGTATCATCGAGCACCTGATTACCTAATACAAGAATCACCTGGAAGACATGTTCTAACTTCTAACAGACTACGGAGCCCCAGCGTCAGTCTCAGATTCAGAAGACTCGGGGAGGGCACTGGAGAATGTGCATTTTTAAAAAAAGATTGTATTTATATATTTGAGAAAGAGAAAGAGAGAGAGAGCACAAGCAGGGGGAAGGGGCAGAGGGAGAGAGAGAGAAGCAGACTCCCTGCTGCGCAGAGAGCCTGACATCGATCCCAGGACCCCAGGACCATGACCTGAGCTGAAGGCAGATGCTAAACCGACTGAGTCGCCCAGGCATCCTGGAGAATGTGCATTTCTAGCAAGTTCCCAGGCGATGCCCGTCATGCTGCTGCGTTGGGAACCATGCTTTGAAAACCACTGGTCTTCCTACGGCTGAAGATGCTTACACAGCACGATGCCTGACAGGTGTATCCTGTTGGTATTCAGGGCCTCTCCTGATGGGCAAGAGCAGAGCGCCTGCTTCAGACTAGCCAGCAGGGAGGGGGAATTAATCTGTGCAATCCCCCCGCCCCTCCCCGTCTCCTTTTTCCTTTTGGTGGGGGAGGTAATTCCCCCCCCCCCGGACTTCCTGGAGGGGTCATCTGGACCTTTCAGTGGTGCTTGGAATGCTAGAGCCGGCATGTGGTTTTCATCCAAATGGAGAAGTGGAGGGATTAGCTCGCAGCACCAGGTATGTGGCCTGGGGGTGGGGGTGGGGTTGCTCAGCATCCCGGCAGCGGACTGCGCAGGCGCAGTGGGGTCACTATGAACCACCCGGGTTGGCTAAGGGGGAGCCAGCAGCTGCCCGGCCACACTGAGGGCCCTTGAGCGGTGCTTAAGATATGGACTATGAGAAACAAACTGAGGGCTACAGAGGGGAGGGGGGTGGGGGAATGGGATAGACTGGTGATGGGTAGTAAGGAGGGCACATATTGCATGGTGCACTGGGTGTTATACACAACTAATGAATCATCGAGCCTTACATCGAAAACCGGGGATGTACTGTATGGTGACTAACATAATATAATAAAAAATCATTATAAAAAAAATAAAAATAAAAAAAAAATAAATAAATGCTAAAAAAAAAAAAAAAAAGATTGAACTCCAGCAAACTCCTCGCACCGTTGTTGGAATTTAGGTACCCCTGTCTTATTATCGCAGTTGCTT
Organism: Ursus maritimus; assembly: GCF_017311325.1. Lineage (NCBI taxonomy): Eukaryota > Metazoa > Chordata > Mammalia > Carnivora > Ursidae > Ursus > Ursus maritimus. The sequence goes on from NW_024425230.1 coordinate 36,957,157, forward strand.
TTTACAGTGGATTGCTATTTAAATGTAAATTTAGCTCCTGTTTACTGACTTCCTTGCGTCTCACCTCCTTCTTTCTAGATTTGGCTTCGTTCTTCCTGAAGGGCGCCGTTCAGTAGTTTTTCCTGGGAGGGTCCAGGAGCGATCGCCTCTCTTACGCTTTGCTCGTCTGAAAATGCCGTATTTTATTTTTGTTGTTGTTTAGATTTTATGTCCTCATCATAAACTTAACTCTGCAATCCAGCTAGACTTGGAGGTGAAAATGCCTTCATTTTACCCTCACTCTTGAATGGTGCTTCAGCTGCCTGTGGGATTGTAGGTTTTCAGTGATTTTCCCTCAGGGCGTGAGGATGTTTTTCTGTTGTTTCGGAATTTGTCCTTGCACGCGCTGCAGTTTTCCTAGCACGTGTCTGGGGGGTGGAGTCATTTTCATTCACACTTGCTCCTCAGAGGTCTACATCTCCTTCAAGCGAAGGATTCATGTGCTTTATCAGTTCTGGAAAATTCTCAGCCCTATCTCTTCTTGCTTCTGTCCTTCATTCGCTCAGTTTTCTCCTACTGAAGCTTCAAAGTGCTGGAGACTCGTTTTACTCCCTCTCTCTCATGTTTCATCTCTCTATCTCTCCATGTTGTATCTTGGAGATATTCTTCACATCCGTTTTTCAAATCCTTTGGCTCTGCTAATTAACTGGCCTGTGGAGGTCTAAATTTCAACAACGGCGTGTTTCATTCCTAGGAGGTCTGTTGGTCCTTCTTCAGATCTATGGGTTTGCTTTTTTATCTTATTTTTTCTCTGTAGTGTCCTGTTTCATTATGAATTCTAATCCTTCAGTGATTGATGTAGTTATTTCAAACCTATTTCTTTTATAGTCAGATGGTTTTATCGTGAGCTATTAGTCCTATACGGTCAAGATAATTCTGTCTTGAGTCCGTGAGTTTGGTTGACTCAGATTCCCAGAGTATCAATTCTGTGTGCGGACACTGCTGGTTCTCCGTTGTGGTGGATTGTTTCCCATATCTATTTCTTCTTCCTTTTTCTTTATCGCTGTGAACTCTTGAGCTTTTTGCCTCCTCCCCCCACGCCCTGCAGTGTGCACGTGCCCCACACATCAGTTCTGCGTTTTCTTCTTAGGCCTGCTAATGGTTTTCACTGGCTCACAACCCGTTTTTGCCTTGATAACTTGGTTTGAGATTCCACATTGAGGCTGGAACTGTGGCAAAGGCTTAGGGGTTTTTTTTGTTTTGTTTTTTGTTTTTGCTATTTTGTTAAAAAAAATGTGAAATTCACATAACGCAGTAGTCCCCATTCTGAAGCATAAACTTTAGTGGCATTTAGTGAATTTATAGTGTTGTGCTCCTGTCCCCTCTGGCCCTAAAAGGTTTTCATCACTCCTGAAGGAGACCCGGACCCATGAAACCGTGACTCCCCATTTGCCTCTCCTGGTTTTTTGTTTCTTGCGGAAGACTTTTTACTCATGCCGAATCCCTTATTTTTCACTTGGCTGGTGGGATCATTTTCAAGTTTCCCCTTCGTGAGCTGGCAAATTCCAAGCCCACGTCTGCCCTTGGGCAGGTGTTAAACCCCAGGCTCCTAGCCGGGGCTGGGGGCAGCAGCTGGCCAGACCCCTTGTTTCCTTAGCTTCATCTGCTGTTCTGTACCTCCTCGAAACCCCCCCTTTTCCTTACACTTAGGCGTTTCCCTTTCTCTCATTAGAGCTCTGCGGGATATCTTTTTATTTTTTAGTTATATTTTGGGAGCATTTTTGTAGCAGAAGGGGCCTGCATTCGCACTTCCTCCATGTCCCTGAAACTCCATGCCCCTGTTCTATAGTGAGCAGCGGAGTGGGGGGCTTCATAATCCGACCCAGTGACATTTAGTTCAGTGCTTCCTCAGACCGATTGCAAACTACCAACAGCTCTAATAAAACAGTGTGACAACTGGCGGTTGACCCGCCACCTTCCCATAGGGTCTATCACTTGCTCCTCATGAGCGCTTGGCACAGCAACGGAAAGGACCCCAGAGGAACCTAAATGCCGTTTCCGGTGGAGAAGGGCAGCCCAGGAACTGAGATCTGCTACCTCCAGTCCTACCCTGCCCCTGCTGCAGCGGGTCTCCTCTCGGCAGGAGGGACCTATGGCCAGAGGAGAGAAGTGGGGTCAGATAAGAGGGCAGGTGAAGAGGTTTGTAGGGAGAGGAAGGGACACAAGCGAAACTGGTTTGATTTCAAAATTTTGCTGAGCGAGGTCGCAGTAGGTGCCAGGATCAAGGTAGGGAGTGGGGGATTGCTGTGTGTGTGTGTGTGTGTGTGTGTGTACACACACGTACGTGCAGAGCTGTAGGTCTTGTCTGAAAGTCGGCCTCTCCTCGTAGCTGCTACGTAAAAGAATTCCCTGCTGACCCTCGAGGAAGCCCCCCGGGAATGCTGCCGGCTGCCAGCACCGGAAACCATGCTGATGCCACTCCCCCGGGTCCCCAGCACCTGGTGCTGAGCCTTGCTGCCTAGAACAACATTCAGCCTTCCCTCTGTCCGTCCATCCATCAACATTTATTAGCTCTCTATGCCTTGAAGGCACCGCTGAGTCCTGGGGATAGAGAGATGAATAAGAAGCGTATAGTCTAGTGGGAAATATATATATATATATATTTAAAAAATTCCAACATAGC
>NW_024425230.1:36959828-36988567 GCF_017311325.1 Ursus maritimus
ATATATATATATAAAAAATTCCAACATAGCATGATAAGCACACTTTAAGGAGGCAAGGAAACCGAGGGTGTCACCAGGCTGGTGGAGGTGGCCAGTGGGGGAGGGGGTAGGGAGGGTGGCTGTTAAGTTGCCCCAGCACGTCCTCACCGAGTGGCCAAGGTTGGTGCAGCCACCACGATCTCATCCCTGGTCTCGTGGGCTCAGAACACTGATTTAGGATGCCCAGAGTGGCTGAGCTCCAGGTGATGATTCACGTTGACCAAACTCATAAGGTACTGATGCTTAACCCTGCTGCCGATTACTTCATTTACTGTGAGCACACAGAACGTTTGCTCTTGTCCACCTGTTGGCACTTTTCAGGCCCTCAGAAAGAATTGCTGAGCCAGCAAATTCATGGTAACAGCACCAAGGCCCAGCAGCTCCTGTCAGCTGTTAGCACCCAGTGTAGAGTCCTCTGGTTCTGCTCTGGGGTACCAGCTGTGTGAGGGCCGTGTGGCCCCTCTGTCACTCTGCCCCACTGGTGGTGATGCCGCCTCACCTCGTCCATCTATCCCACTCAAAGGTGAGTTCCCGAAACTGAGGGACCATGTCTTCTAGGTGGGTTAGTCCCAGGGTCATGCACAGTGCCTGGCCGTCAGTGCTGAATAATTACTGAGTGAGTAATCGTGAGAGTAATGAGTAATTGTGTAATGAGTGAGAAAGAAAATGCGTGAACAAAATAGACTCCAAGCCCCCGGCACTGAGACCTCTATGGGAGAAGCAACCATAACTGTCTGGGGAATTATGGGGCAGGGATCAAAAAACACTTTTTTTTTTTTTTAAAGATTTTATTTGAGAGAGAAAGCACGAGCATGAATGGAGGGGGGGCAGAGGAAGAGGAAGAAGCAAGCAGACTCCCTGTTGAGCAGGGAGCCCAATGTGGGCCTCGATCCCAGGACCCCAAGATCCTGACCTGAGCCCCCCAGGCGCCGGGTGTGCCCCCCAAAAAGACTTCTTGAAGGAGGTTAGTTTTGAGCGGAGTCTCAACGATGAGTAGGAACTGGCCAGAAGGGCAGGAGATGGGCACTGATTAAGACAGACCCTGCGTTTTCAAGCCCGTTCTTTCCCCTGGGCGACTCCCCCCGAGGACGCTACTTGGCTCCTCTCTGCCTCGGGTCCTCCATCTGTAAAATAAGACCGGGCTGTACTAAGAACTTGCCCCTCGGGGCTGTGGTGAGGACGACGTGAGTTCCCACGGAGAAAGCCTTCAGGACAGAAGCTGGCGCGTTGTGAGGGCTCAGTACAGGGTAGCTCCTGCGGTTTGTGTTCGGTGCGGGAGGAGGGCACTTTGTGGCAGGGAGGCCAGCGTGAGCGGAGGGGGGAAGCGCAGACGGGATCGGGGCAGCGTCAGCAGGCCTCTGTGGCCGGAGCGCGGGAAGTGTGGAAGGGGTGCTGGAAGGGGTGGGTAGGGATGGGTGTGGACCCTCAGCACCACACCAGGGATCCTGGGCAATCTCACGTGGGTGCTGAAGGCTGAAAGCCAGTGACACGCTCACCGTGGTGTCGGGGAGCCATCGTTCTGGGGGCAACAGCAAGGAGGTTCTGTCGAAGGGGTGAGAGACCTATCAGGAGGTGCGTGGGCCCGGGGTGGGGGGCCGCAGACAGCATGCTCAGGCACTTTGGTCAAGAGGACCCAGGAGAGCTGGGGTCTGGCTGGCTGCATCTTGCTGGCCTAGCCCTAACGTTCCCCCACCAGGCCTTTCCCCCACCTGCAGCGAGTGCCAGCAGGGTCCTGTGTGCTGACGCAGCCGTGGAAGGATCAGGGTGCTGCTGCTTAACTACCAGCTGTAGCTGTAATGAAACCTCAGCTCTCTGGACGGGGCCGCCTTGGAGGGGAAGGCTCAGCAGAGCAGCTGGGCGTTTATGTAAAGCCCTCTTCCTGGCTCCCCCGGGCCAGGTAAAGCCTGGGAAGGAGCTAACCTGTCCCCAGCCTGACTCCCTGTTTCTCTACGGGAACTTGCCAGAGGCCCCACTTTCCATCTTCTGAATTCCTTCAATATCTATGGGATGCCAGCTCTGATTTCTGGTCCTTGTTGGGTGTCGGCTGCTTCTCTGATGATCTCGCGGTGGCCAGCCCCAGCTGACTTCCATCCATCTCCTTCCTCCCTCCCTCCTCCATGCTGGCCTCCTTGCTCTTCTGTGTGTGCCCCACCGCAGCGCCCAGGAAACCCTGAGTGCTGTCCCCTCTGCCCGAGTGCTCTTCCCCCAGCCAGCCCTATGGCTCTCTCCCTTATTTCACTCCATCTCTTCTCAAAAGTCATATTATCCGAGTCTTTCCTGACCACCCTTTCTGAAGTAGCAGTCCCCCCACCATCTTTCTGTACCCCCTTATCCTGTTTAATTAGCACTATTGCTATCTGACACAGAGATGTAGACCACGTGTATATATATTTTTTGTCTCCCCAGCTAGATAATGTGCTTAGTAGGGACAAAAGACTGATTTGCTGATCTCTCTACTCTTAAAACCGTAGCTGGCATATAGTAGGTGTTCAGTAAATGGCACGTGAATGCACGAACAAATGAACTATAAGCTCCTAAGGGCCGGGGCACCCTTTTATAAACTTACCATCGTATGGTCTACGGTGGCTCACAGTGTGCCGTGCAGAGTAGGGGCAGAAAATAGTGATTTTCTCAGGAAATAGTGGTCAGGTACCACCAATCCATTCCCCTGTCCCCTCCCAGAGTTTCGATACTCCCTTCCTGTGCCCCGCACTGCTGCATACTCCAAATGCTGTACCCCAGTTCCCTGCATGTATGAGATTCCTCATTCTGTATCTTGCTTCCCCGGGGTCCCATTGCGGTCTCTGATCCTTTCTGTCCCAGCCAGGCTCCTGAATTCTCCACACTGTCTCCCTCTGGGACTTGGTACTGGCTACCCGTGCTCTTGGAACCCCTGGTCCTGCTTTCTGTAACAGCTCTTGGAGACTCAGTCTCCAAGCTGCATGGTCTCTGGGGAGCCCCACCTGACACCTCCCTCTCCCCTCCCAGTCCTGATCTCCGCCCCCTTCACTCCTGCCTACCCTTACTTTCTCTCTCTCTCCCCGGACAGTGAGCTCCTTGAGAGCCATGGCTGTGGGACCCTTCTGTGTCCCTAGCATCCACCACCGGGCCCAGCAGGGACACATGCTTTCTGTAGCCTTGTTGATTAGAAGAAGGTCATGTGGGCTAGCTTTTCCTGGGGACCCTCAAAGGCCACCCAAAGGAGTGGTCTCTGGGTGGGACCCTGAGATCTCAGAGTAGAGGGTGGCTTGCCTCAGATAGGTTCCTTGTCCCCATTTCCCCTCCTCCCCCTTCAGTTCCCAGAGCCTCCGAGTTCTGGTGTCTGGATCCAGTGTCACCCATATGCACAAAATGCCTGGGGACCCACTGTCCCAGAACTCAGGAGGCTAACCCCCTGGGTTGGAACTGAGCTTCCAAGACACGAGGAAGCAAAATTCCTTGTGCAATGCCTCCTGGTTTGTCAAGCTCCTTCTTCCCTCCTGGTCTTCGTAGCAGAGAGGTTTCAAAAAGTGGCCATTCATGGGATTTTGTGGGTGACAGACAAGCCAGCCCCCAAGTCTCCCCTACTATTTGCTCTTTGATTAGGGGAAGCTGAGTGGCCTCAGTGAAGGTGAAAATGACACCTCCGAGTCTCCTTTGCTCCCAGTGTCCACTCAGTACTCTTGTCTTTGAAGAGCCTCAGTCCGCTGCCCATCAGGTGGATGGGGTGGGGGGACCAGCTGGGAAAGCCGGACACCCCCTCATACCATGCTGGCTGGGCACTGGCTAAGACTAAGAAGGCCCAAGAGCCAGGTCCCCTCACCTTGTTGCAGGCACACGTCCCACTGTCCTGCCTCGTCCATACCCGGGGATAAAAATGAAAATATTTAACTACCGTGTGGCACTCCTACCAATTGGTTAGAGTGGAATAGGGACGTAGAGGCCCGTTGTGTGTCAACTCTGTAGGTGCCTGATTATGGGTAGGTAGGGGGCTGGGGGAGGGGCGGGGTGGCAGCACCGACTAGAGCAGAAGTATTGAACTGTTTTGACATTCACTCCCCTCTCCCCTAAGTCTTGGCCTGAGCCTGGGGGTGTGCTGTGTCTGCACCACCTGTGTGATACACGGATGCTGGAGCGCTGGCTGTGCGGACGTGCGTCACATGGCATCGTGAGTCCGCACGGGTGGTGCTACTCCCGACCCACAAGAGGGGTGTCTCAGGGCGCCTGACTGGCTCAGTCAGTAGAGCATGTGATTCTTGATCTTGGGGTCATAAGTTTGAGCCCCGCACTGGGTGTAGAGATGACTTAAAAAGAAGGAAAGAAAAAAAAAAAGGAGTGTCTGTGTGGCATGTCGTGCCAGACAATATAAAGGTCAAGAACACAGATCCTAGAATCAGACTGCCACGTCCTGCCTCTGTAAGGGGGGGGGGATTACTTAGCCTCTCTGTGCCTCAGTTTACTCAATTGTAAAGTGGAGTAGCAATGGTACCTTGCCTCAAGGGGTTGTCGTGAGCATTGAATAAGGGAATAACTGTAACCGAGCGCATGGTCGGTGGTGGGGCAATGTTAGCTTTTCTTATTGTACGCGCACTGGTGTATCTGTGAGTGTTGGGTTTCCCGTGTGCGAAGAGCTCCCCCTCTGACGCGTTGTGTGTGCACATGTGTGTTCTCGGCATATAGACTTGCTTTATGTGTGTGTCACATGTCTGCCAAGAAGGGGCCCCGTAACCCGCATGCCGGGTGCAGAGCCGCATGCTCGTGTGTTTAGAGAGTGTGTGTGTTCATGTCTCCCCCGGTTCTCTCGAGAGTCACCTTCCCCATCCTGCTTTCCCACTTCGCTTTCTCTTTTTCAAGCAGCGCGTGGTGCTGAATTGTCACCAAGGGAGCCAGAATTGTGTCTTTGCTCTGGATTGGGGGGCTGGGGGGGAGGGAGCAAATGACACCATCAGTCTCCTTCCAGGACAGAGCGGACCTGGAGCCAAGGGCAAAGGCCAGGGAGGCCTCCCACCCCTGGTCGGCCAAAGAACTGCCCCTCCAGCCACCTTTACCTGGGCTGAGCCATCAGAAAGGAGAGGGAAAGTCTCAAATCTGGGAGCCAGGGGATCCCCAGTTTAAAGGCATCCCTCATCCCAAAGGACCAAGGCCTTGGCCTCTGTTTATCCGCAAGTTTCCATCACCATACAAACTGCAGAGGCCTGATAGTAAATCAGCAGTGAGTGTGATTTAGAGGACTGTTTGTTTGCTCAGCAAAGCTTTTGGCAAGGTAAGTGCATAAGCGGCGGAAAATCTCTCAAACAGCCGCAGGGCTCCAACGCCCTTCAGTCCTCCATAAAGGATTCTCAAAATTATATGGACTAGATTAGTATCTCTATTACATAAAACCATTTCAGTGCCTGCTCTGGGCTTTGAGAATAAAGTCGCAGGACAGACCTTTTGTTGCTGTGCCCTGCCAGCCCATGGTGATTGAAGATTTCCCTTTAAGAGTGTGTCAGGTGGAAAGAGCTCCTAATTTACTAAGTGGAGGGGCCTTTGTTAGGGAGAGTGATGCTTTGTTCTGCCTGTCTCTTTTAATCTTGTTTTTGTACAATGGACTTAAATAAAGCACTACCAGCTGAGTTGGTTCTGGGGCGGGAAGGAAGGCAAGCGGGGCTCCCTTTCCTTCTTTGGTCTGCGGCTTTCCTCTTCCTGGTCTCGCTTTCCCCTCCTCTGGGCTCCGACCTCGATCCCGTGGGGCAGGCTTACAAGCCCTGGGACAGACTCTGTAGCTTCGTGGCTGCTCTAGTTTTTTTCCGACCAGAGCACACCCTCCTTCTTTTTTAATTGCCTCTCTGCATGAAACCCCAGAGGCAAGAGCCAGGCTTGGGGCTACACTCTCTGCTGGTTCTGGTCTGAATCGAGATGAGGTCTTCAGCCCCAAAGTCAAATGCCATCTGGTGCCTGGTGGGACGGTTTGGGTTGGAGGGCCTTCCCAGTCCCGGGACACGAAGCAACATTTGCTGTCGGAGAACCCTCCCTGGCTCTGGCTTCTGGCTCTGAGGAGGAGGTCCCTGACCCTGGCTGTAGAACTGGGGTTTTGTCTCTAGCAGGGAGCCACCCCCTCATGGCTCGAGGCCGCCACGGTGCTGTCCCATGTGAGGCCCGACGGGGCTTTTAGAGATGGAGTTCCCCTCACCCGCTCTGTCCTTCTCTTGCTGTGCTGGCTGGGTACAAGACCACCTCTCTGGGCTTTAGCTTCCTCACGGGGGAATTAGTCAGAAGGCCCATAGGCTCTGAGCTTCTATGCCGTGTGCATTCTGGTGATGGAGACGGTGGGGAGCAGGTTTTCTCATTGCCAACATGAGACCTAGGACCGAGGGAATGGTTTAAGATGGAAACGGGCAGTTGGAGGAAGAACCCAAGAGCGACAACATGACTGGCCAAGGATCATGAGACTGAGTCCGGGAGATCTCTGGAAAGGGTGGACATACGTATCCCTGGGCTGATCGTGACAAGTTTCTTGTAGCCAAGAGGTTCACGAAGCTTTCCAAGGCAGGAGCTTTCGGGCCTGGCACAGGTCTTCGCAGTTTCACCTAAAGATTTCACTACCAGGCGGGGTGGGAGAGGGGGAGCAGGGGCTCCTGGTGACCCCAGACTAGGTAGAGAGGCTTGTTGGGGCACACCAGGCCTGTTTGGAACATACCCTCCATAAGGACCTCCTTTGGTGGGGCTTCGCCTTCACAAAGGGACAAACCGAGGCGCGGGTGGGGGGCTTACTTTTTTTTGGTGTCAGGCTGTCATATATGTCCCCTCATTTTATCCTCAAGATGACTGCCTAGGAGCTGTTCCTGTCTTCACACGTGTGAAACTGAGACTCTGAGAACTTAAATGTTTTGCCCAAGCGCCGACAGCTAGTAAGCGGTGAGCCAGTTTCCAGCGGACTGGCGTTGAGGAACCTTGCGCTTAAAAGCCTGGGGCCCCAGCCCTGGCCGGTGTGGGGGTGACCTGTCGTTAGTACCCAGGCTCTGGCCCGCTGCCCACCTCAACTAGCTGAGCTATGCAAGACCCCTCCCTCCCTCCTCATTCCCGGCGCAGACTTTCTCTTGTATACAGAACAGGCGCGTCGAGCCTGTCCTGCGAGACCATGTGACGGGGCTTTGTAATCGCGAGCCCCTGCCAGCCTAACCCGTCCGGTGGTGGGAATAACCATCTTCTCCTCCCCTACCTCTTCCTCCTACTGCTACTTTATCTCCTAGCTAACCCTTACCTAGCATGGACTCTATGCCAGGCCTCACTTCTGTACTAACTCGATCCCCACAACACCCCTATGAAGCAGGGACTATTCACATTCTCATTTTGTAGAGGAGGAAAGGGAGGCACAGAATGGTTGCATCACTTTCCCAAGGCCCCCCAGCAATGACGCAATGCAGCCGGAAGCCAAACCCAGGCATCTGGTGTTGGTTCTATACTCCTAACCATTCTGTTACAGCCAGTGGTCTGCAGGCTCAGCGGCTACAAGACCACATCTGGAAGCTTCTGGTATCTCTGGAGGTTGAGGGTAGGTAGTATTTAGCTGAGCTGGCTGGCTGTCTCGCTCAGTTCCTATGCTCGTTTCCGTTTCCTGCTGAGATGAAGCCTTGTCTAAGGGACCCTGCTATGTATCCTCTCTTTGCCTCACTTTCCTTATCTGTGTAATGGGGTGATAACAGTGCCTTCCACTGAGGCTTATGAGGATGAGGTTTAGTTAAGTTCACATGGAATGCTTGGAACCAGGCTTGGCACACAGTAAGTGCTTAATAAGTGTCAGCTCTTGTTGTCTAGTACGGCAGGGTAATGCAGAGAGAGTTTCGCTGAGGGCAAAAGGAATCACAGTTTTCAGACCTGGGAGGAAGCCCTGCAAGTGTAAGCATAGGGTTGGGAGGTGGGGCACGTGGGCCCTTCCCCTGACTTCCTCAAGAAAATGGTTGAAATTGTCAGAAGAGCGAATGAGCATTACCAGGCTCCTGGTATGCATCTGCTTTGTGTATGCCGAGGCCCCAGTGCTGGCTCTGTTGGCTGCAGGACAGTGTGCGGATTGCCACGAAGACCGGAAGTCTATGTCTGTGTCGGGCCTGGGATGCAGTGTGCAGGTGTCCCAGAGAGGGGTCCGAGGAGCCAGCCTGCTGGTGACTCATAAGCCAGTGCTGCTTATGAGGGGCTCGGTGCATTCCTAAATCACAAGCTAGTCTTAAAGGTCTTTGTTGTTGTGTCTGTCTCCTCCTGTCTGTGCTGAAATGAGTCTCCATCAGAGGGTGGACAGTATGACCTCTGAAGGTCACTTCCAGCCCGGAGCTCCAGGGTGCATCTGGGTGGGGTGAGGGCTCGCCATGCACAGAGGAATGGCAAACTGAGTTCGGGGCGGCCAATCTCTCTGAGTCTGTGCTGGTAGGGGCTCCCCTTGGGTAGAAGACCAGGCTGGCGGGCCTCAGCCACCTGTATTTACCTTGCTGGAGCTTTAAAACTCTTCTCTGACACGGGTACAAACCACACGTGGAGAACATGGACCTCTCAGCGGGAGGTCTTAATTACCCGCTAAGAACAAGAGACGGTTCTCAGATCCGGGAGCTGCCGGTGCACAGTGGTTCGTTTCCCAGAGCAGGGTGCAGAGCAAGGGGAGCCATATGGCCCAGCGGTGGAACAGCTGTCTCTTGAGAAAGAACAATTTGGGAGCTTGCACCATCTGGGTGAATTATGAGACTCGCAATTCTCCCGCATATGTCGCGGCAACCCACCAACCCCGCAGTCAAGCAGGTGGGTGATGGAGAGCAATGGGACGTCCCCGTGCTCGGGCCCACTGTGTGGCTGGCCATCCCCAGAGACCCCGACTCAGCCGCTGCCCCCTTGCTGGGCTGCCCTGGCCAGGGCCTACCTCTGAGGTCACGTGGCCCACTGCCCTGCCAGCTCCCCTGGGATCCATACCACCTCCACTGGGCAGGTGTGTCTTTCATTGCCTCCAGAAAATATACATGTCATTGCTTTAACTGTGGCCGCCGCTTGCCTCTTTGGCAGGGCAGGGAAAATCTAGTTGAGGAGTGCTTAGTGGTTTGGGGCTGTTATATTTTCTCTGCTCTATGATCCGTGTTAGGTTAAAAGGGCCAGAGCTGCTTTTCCTGCCCACAGAAGATAACTCAACCTGGACAGGCTCCCTCTGGGAGAGTTAAAGGTGATGAGGGACTTCTGGTTGGCTGGAACCGTTAATATCCTTTCCCCAAAGTGGCTCTCTCCTGTCCCCAGCTCCCCAGCTGGCTGGAATGATGAATAGAGTCCGGTGTGTTCTCACTCCAAATGATAGCTCTCTTCTTTGGCACGTGCGGCATGTCCAGTGGGGCAGAAGGAGAACCACGTGGCAGGGCCCACGGCATGCCAGCCCCGGGACAGGTGCTCCTCCAGTCTCCCGGCAATGCTTTGCGGGGGGTTGTGTCATCCCAGTTCACAGATGAGGAAGCAGAAGCACGGAGAGGCCAAGTAACTGGCCAGAGGTCCTTGAGCTGGGAACCAGAAGAGAGGACTCAAGCTTGGATCTGTCTGACTCCAAAGCCAGGGCCCTTTCCTAGGGACTGTGCCAGACCTCGACAGAGGCAGCTGTACCAAACCGATGTTCCTTGAGGGCGTGCTTCTTAGAGCAGTCCGCATGATGCCTTTGTCCTGTCTCAGGGCTTCTCAGTGTCTCTCCCACGGATGAGCGGGAAGCTTCGCGTTAGAGTCTCCTGGGTGATTTCCTGCTCTCCAGAAGGTTCCTGCTACAATGTAGCCCAGTCACCTGAGGAGGGAAGGTGTTAACCTCCATGCTCCCCAGGATGGAGAGAGGGAAGAGGAGACCCAGGTGGAGGACAGTAGCGCCCTCTCCCCTTTGAAACTTGATCCCAAGCCAGCTCTGTCCCTCTCCTGACCCCCACCTGCCTCTTATTGTGAGGGTACCCCAACTTGAGATTCCACAGTCGAGTCCTCACAACTGATCTAAGTGGGTTGGCCTTAGATTGACTGCCCTAGTGCATGGCCGGGGCGTCCCAGCGGGGAGGGCACATGGCCCGTGGCCCCTCCACATCCCTCATTCTCTGGCTTGTGGGGATGGGACATGGGCTTATGGCCCTGCTGTCTCCCCAGCCAGAAGAATATGCTCTCAGAGGCCCAGGGCGGGCTCTGGGTGCCCCGCTGTTTTACTTGGGGCGCTTTGCTTACATTATGTCCTTGTCCCCTGTTCCCCTCCCTTGACCCCCCACCCCCTTGGGGAAGTTGCCTGGAAGGCCTGCAAGGCAGGGTTTGGGTCTGAATATTTCCGTGTCTCTGTGGCACTAACAGGCAATTGGAAGGGTTTCTTGACCATTTCAGTGTCTGCCAGGAGGAGACTTTGGGGAAATCAAAATAGCCCCTCCGCAAAGAGGCAGGGAGGGGGGCTTGCTCACGGATCTCTGGCAGTGGAAGGGCTGACCCCAACCTTTAGGGGGCCACCTTTCTGGTTCCCCCTCCCCAGAGACAGTGAGGCCTGGCCCAGGGAATGGGCAGGCAGATCAAGCCCGCTGGGCCTCTTGCTCTGATGTTGGTGTGGCAATGGCCGCGAATCAGTAAAGCTAAGGAGGCTGGAAGTGAGAGCTTTCCTGCTTGGCTTCCCCCCTCTCCTTCTCCTTCATGAATCTCCCTTTTCCTTGTGTGGAGGCCATTTGAGAGTTCTTCTCTAGTTGTGCCCACTGAGAGGGGAGGACCGCAGGTGACAGCTGCATCCAATGACCTTTAGAGGCAGCCAGGAGCTGGCACCCGGTCCCGAGATGGCTGCCTCCCTTCCCCTTTGTCTCTGGTTCCAGCTGCACCTTGTTCTCCCCACGCAAGGGTGCCTTCATGCTGGGGTGTGGGGGCCCCCGGGAGAAGGCTCTCAGGGAGGACTTTTGGGGGTTGTGTGTGAGTGAGATTGTGCCCCGGTGGTAGAGGGAGGGGGAGATGCACCAAGGGGACAGTGGGCATCGGGGAACCCACACTAGGGGGGAGTTTTGGTTTTCTGATCCCCAGTGAAATGGGGTAGCTGAGGCTTGAAGCCAAGTTGTGAGGCCGTCTGGTTCAGAACGTCAGGCTTCATGTCCCCTGAAGCTGGGGACTATGAATCTGGAGACATGGGGGTGGATCCTGATTCCCTTCTATTCCTAGATTGGGAGTCACACATTCTCGGGATTAGGTGGAACCCTGCAGACCACTGACCCTGGACGTGGCTGTCTGGGTGCTAATCTGCCTGAGCCCTGGGCCATCATGCATACTCTCGATATGTAAATAGAGCCCCAGGGCTCTGTGTAACTCGGAGGCCCTGCTGCTCTTACAGCTAGAGATGGTGGTTCTGGCTGCATTTGGTTACCTTGGCTGACGGGCAACTCATTCTTTCTTAGGGAAGCGCAAGTGGACTACTCTCAGTGGGAGAAAGGTATTTACTTTGGTCCTAGAGCAAGTCTCTTTCTTCCATATAATAGCTTTTTAGATGTTTAAGAAACTCTCCTCTCTCCTTTACCCTCTCCTTCCAATTTTCTTTTCTAGATGAAACATCATTTGTCAATTTAGCAATTTATTTTCAAGTACCTCTCACGGGCCACGCTCTGGGCTTGGTGATGGAGAGACAGGAATGAAAACAAAAATGGCCATTCACTCAGGGAGCTCACAACCCAGCAAGGCATCCTTTCCAGACTTCTCCACTCTCCTCTTGAATGTGGGAAGGGCTGCAGGTCTGGCTTGATCAGAACAGAGGTGACAGCTCTGCTTTGCTCTCCATGCTTCCACTAACCTCTGTGTGAGGCTGGGGAAATGACGGAGCCTCCCTGGACACCATCGTGAGGATAGCAGCATTTGCCTACTTACCTCACAAGGTTAAAGTGTGGCATCTAACAGGAATTAGAGTTTTATTTTGTTACACACAAGTGCAAGGTGTTATTTATATCCAGTTCCATGGAGGCATGGAGTGGGGACAGGAAAGGTAAGTGTTTATTTCGGTGGTGTCTTCATGACAGTAATTACGACACCTTTTCGGACAAAAGGGTCATTTGTTTAACACGTTTGTTGAGTGCCTACCCCAGTGGCTACATCGTGTGTTCATTTACTTTTTATTCAGGCAACGTGCATTGCGTGCTTACTGTGCTCTGTGCTGGGGCCAGACATAGAGGGTCAGGGGTCAGCAGAAGAGATGCGGTATTTACCCCCATGAAGCTAATACCCTAGAAAGAGGCAGGCTTTCAACAGTTGCTCCCCAGGTAAATGGAGGATGCCGTTTTCAGTGGGTGCCTAGAAGGGGAAGAATATGGAATGCTGAGAGCCGCTACCAGGGACCCCTCCTTCACATGGGAGGATGGGGACATCGGGGCAGAGGGTTGGGGCTGCAATCTGAAGGCTGAGGAGTGAAGCCTGGGGGCGGGGCGGGAGCTCTTGGCTAGGCGAACCGCATGGGTGAAGACCCTGAGGTGTGATGGAGATTTATGCACCTAAGAAACTTGAACTTGGTGGAGGGCAGAATAGAAGAGGCGAGCAGGGCCAGATCCCACAGGGCTCCCGTGGGAATAGCCCCTGACCTTGGGGTCAATGCTGACCCGGGGCTAATGCAGCAAGAGCCTAGAGCAGAGCTGGGGAGCGTGAAGGTGTCCCTGTTGCTGCAGATGGGACCTGAGACCACCGGGCCATCTGGGCTAGGGAGTGGCGACCCCTGCCTTGTGCGGTCTGGCAGGGCTCCCCTCTTCCCTTTGTGGGCACAGGACTCCTCCTGTGGGGTGGGCGATGCCCCGTGGACCTCTGGATCCCTGTCTAGATGTTTCTTTTCCAGGGTACTCTGGTGCCCCATGCCCAGCACAGTGCCCAGCTAAAACAGGCTTTGCTGGACCCAGTTCTGGCCAAGACTCTGCTCTGAATTTGTGGTGTCACCTGTCTCCTGTGAGCTGCTTGGGGTCCTCCTCCATGTGCACCTGACAGTCCTGGCGAAGAGCTGCAAGTAGGGAGGGAGCTGGAAAGCAAGATCGTGGGAAAGGAGGGTCTGGGCACCCGGTAACGCTAGGAAGGTGTGAAGTTGCCCTGGTATGGGACACCTGCCCTCAGGCTGTCTTCCACGCCCCTCATTTCTCCCCGTGCCAAGGCCAAGGCCGCCTTTACCTGTAGTGCCTGCCAGCTGCTTGTTCTTACAGGCATGAGGGGAAACAAAGCAGCCAGCAGTTAAGCGAGTTGCCCTAGTAACTAGCTAGTAAGTGGTGGAATGGAAATTGGAGCACAGGAACCCCAGCTCTAGGGCCCACACTTCAGCAACTCGACCACGCCTTGTATTTTCTGCAGAACACTGGCTATTCTGTGTTCTTTGCGGCAAGGAAGGTGTCGTCCTCCTCCTTCTCCAGATGAGAAAACTGGGGCGGAGAGAAGCGCTCACCTGGTCTCCTTCTGGGAGGCCTTTGTGGGGGCCTCGAGGAACACCGAGCAGGGGCTGGGGGCTGTGTGTCCACACGTGTGTGCAGGGAGCCACGGAAGCACGTGGGCTTCAGCCCTAACCGCGGCCTTCTGAAGGCTCGTCGGACTCCATGGCAACCCACGCACCACCACTCGGGGCCTCGTCTTGCCTCTTTCTTGTTTTGCTAAAATGTTGTGTTGAGTGCATGCTGTTTGTGCCCCCTGTAAGTCGGTGATCTGGGTCAGGGGGTAGAAGAAGCCTTTACATGTTTAAAGGCTGAATGGTTACTTTTTCTGTACTTTCCTGCCCCCAGGGGAAAACAAGTGTCCTTTCTTTTCAGGCTCTGGTTTCTCGAAGCCTGTGTTCTCGGGCACCAGGGGAGGCAGGAGCACTATGGCTCACACCCCACCATGTGAGGCAGGGGCTCCAGGCCCCCTTCCCAACACAGCTCCTTGCCACTGGGCCTTGAGCAAGACCTGCCTTAGGGCTCTCCGTGACCAGCAAGCGTCCCCGGGCCACTGTGCGATGCCGGGCCCCGGGTTCTGTCTGTGCACTGGAAGGAGCATCAGGCAGGGGTCTCTGCTCTCCAGCGGCTGATAGCTCAGCTTGCAAGATGGGCCCTCCGTGAGAGGTGATATTCAATCACGCCAGCGCTCTGGGAGATGGGCCAGAGAACGCTGCAGGTGAAGAGAGAGGCCGTGTCAGTGCCAGGGGTCGTGGAGCCGGGAGATCGGGGCTCTCAGCCATCTCTGGTGTGGGTGACCCTGGGCAAGTACCTTCATGTCTCTGAGCCTCGCTGTCCCCATCTGTAAAGTGAGTATAATAACAGACCTGTGTTGCTGACTCCTTAGAGGAGTCGTGAAAGCAGAGGGAATGGCAAACGTAATTGTGCTTTAGAAATGCTCAAGTGCCCGATGAACAGTGACTATTACGTGCTTGGAGAAGTCAGAGGCAGAAATCGGTTTTACCTTTTTTCCATTTCTTCCTTCTGCTTTTCCTCCTCCCTTTCTGCGAATACCTGCCAAATTGCTTTCCTCTGTAAATACTATGCTAGGTAACGGGGCAGGGTTGGGGGAGAGAGTGGGGCACAGATAAAGAAGACCTGTTCCAACCTTGAAGGAGTCCGAGATCCTTAGGAGCCAGGTGTCCCCAGAACTATGAGACAAAGTAGAGTGCTAGCTGGGGTTCGGGCCAGATGCCTCAAGAGCAGGGGCACGGCCCGAACCCTAAAGTAAAGGGAGCAAGGTGGACGGGCAGCAACAGGGAAAGGACAGTCTGACATTCCAAGGGGGAGTTCGCGCTAGTGTGGGGGGTACAAAGAAGAAGGGGAACAGGGACCCAAAGGAGATGCTCATGTGTGGTCAGCATGGTGCTGTCTGCTGGAAGCAGCTTCCTCTCCAGAGCGGATGCTGACCGGGTGGGTGGGTGGGGGTGCCCATCGGCTTCCTTCCTGCAGGTCCCTCTAGGGTGGAGGGGGGGAGTCTGACCTGAAATGACAGGGCCAGCTGGGCCACGCTGCAGCCTCTGCCCTCTCCTTCCTCCTCCCTCCTCCCTCCGTTTGCCCCGACCCATCCCCCACCAAGGGCCGGAGCGCCTGGGTATGGACGAGTGGATCATCACTGGAGATGAAGGGAAGAAGGCAGTTTGTGAGCAGGGCTGTGAATTGCTGCGTTAACGAAGAAGAAAGTGGAGCCAGCAGGCTGAGGGAGTAGGGAGTGGGGTGGGAGAGAAGGAGAGAACACAAAGAGGAAGGAGGACGGAGGAAGGGACAGAGGAGGGGAGAAGCAGGCGTCTCACCAGATGAGGCTGATCAAAGTGGGACTGAGGGAGAACGAGGGTCTTATTTGGAAGAATCAGTACTGCTCTCTGTGTGATACAGGAGTAACCGCCGCCTCGGGAATCCGGGCGATTGTATTTTATTGGGTGTCACGGTGCTGTGCTGAGGCCGGTGGCAGCCGCTCACCCCTTCCCAGGCACGGCAGGGGCCCTGGGGAACCTGCTGCAGACAGGGCTGGGGGCGACAGAGACCCAGTCATTGCTGGAGAGGTGACTTCCACGCCCTAACTCATCAGGAGAACCGACCTGCACGTGGTGCGTGGCCCCTTGACTCAAACCTTCCGGAACACTCACCATCAGCCCTGAGTCCCACCCGCTCAGGGCCCCACGGTAGTGGCTGGCAACTTCACTCGGGACTAGGACGTGTGATGCTGTGTTTCCTCTCCCGGGGGATTCTTCTGTATGTTAACGGAAGTCTTTTGCCTTATTTTTTACAGTTTAAGTGAGACTTATTTTCTGCACAGACAATACTTCACCTGCTTCGATATTTCCCCGCTGGAAAGGGGATGCACCCCAAAGCCTTTCTTGCACGTGCCCTTCCTGGAGGAGACCACCATTACTAGTTTGGGTGCGTCTTCCCAGAGCTATTTAACGCACAGAGGAGGAAATAGACGTGTGCACTCTTTGCCAACCCATTTTCATTTTTACACCAATGGCCGTATCTTCCAAACCCTGTCCTGCCTTTCCTTTTTTTCCCTTTGGCTCTAGCAGATGGTCTCCGGACGGAAGAGTGGTCTGGTTCCTTTTTTTCGGCTGCACAGTATTCTGTGGTGTGGCTGTGCCATCATTTCTTTGCCCCTTCCCTTGTGGATGGACATGTGGGTTATTTCCAAGCTTAGGTTTCCCTGGACAGTGCTGCAGGAAATGACCTTCATGTTTGTCATTGTCTCAGGTGCAAGGATATTGAGGTGATGCTTTCCCCCAAAGAGGCAGAGGCAGGCCCATGGGGGAAATATTTAGGGGAGAACAGAGTCCCTGCCTGTTCTTGGCTCAGCGGTTTTTTCTGCGTAACTGAGGGCTGCTGCAGGGCAGGGCAGGGCGAGGGGGCGGGGAGTAAGGAGGGGGCAAAGGGCAGGGGCATCCTGCAGAGTGAGACTAGGAGGGTCCTGGGATGTTTGTTCCTTCCACCCAAGTCGCCAGGGCCAGAGTGGTGGCCGGTGCTGTCCTGGAGCAGTGAGAGGCTGCTGTCCCCACTCTGGCCCCTGCAGTCTGAAGAGAGGGCTGGTTGGGGCTGGGTTTCCAAGACCTCAGTCTGCCCAGGTGAGAGTGCTTCATGCCACCCAACTGGGGTTTTTTTTCCTCCTCTGGGAAGCCTTCCCTGCTCACCCAGATCATGGGCAGCATTGTTCCTTTACCTGACCGCCTGCAGGCTCGGGTCTGCTCGTGAGGCCGTATGGGGGAGCAGGGAGAGGTGTGCCAGGTCTGCGCCTACAGAGCCATTGGCTTGAATCCTGGTTTTGCCCCTGAGAAGCTGTAGGGACAGGCTAGAGTGATTTTAAAAATAAAAGGTCATTTAAAAATAACATTTCCCCCTAACTACCAAAGCATTAAATGTTCAAATAGTGTTATTTGGAATGTAAGGAAACACTCTGGGCTTGGCCTTGGATCAGGGATAGTTTGGGTTGGTGGCCGGGAGGGGAGGGTGTGTGTGGGGGGGAAGTCAATGTCTCTGAGCCTGGGCAGGAGAGGACTACAAATTCTCCGCTCATGCGACCTCAGATGGCATGGGCTCTGAGCCTCTGCTTCATCCCGTCACCACCCACGGTGCTCAGACAGATGCTGTGAGTGGTCCCCATGGCAAATTAATCACAGAGCTGGGGCACAGGCAGAAGCCTCTAGACTGTCAGGCCAGGGTCTTGTTAGAGAAGAGAACGTGAAGGTCCAGAGGTGGCAGGAAGTTCCTAAACAGCCCAGTGAGAAGCAAACAGAGCCTGGGCTGTAAGGGGGTATGATTGTGAGGGGCACTGACTCATAAAAGCACCCACTCCCCTTTGTGGGACTGCAAGGGAATGTAGGGGTCCTCAGGGGGGCAAAGAGGCAGGCAGAGAAGGCAGGAGTGCAGTGGGGAGGAGCCGCTGACGGTGACCTTCACCGCTGCCTTTCCTATTCACTTTGCATTATTTTTATTAAAGCCCTAAATCAGTGGTGCTAAGTAGCTTCTGATTTAGCTTCTCAATAGAAATGAGATTTAAACCCAGCAGGACTGTGGGTTGCTTGCTGCGGGGCGGGGGAGGAGCATGGGACAGTGACAGTGCTCATATACTTTGGGTGGGGTTCATTGTGCTGGTTGGTGACTGCCGCCTGGCTGCAGACCAGGACAAAAGACTAACTTTGACAGAAGAAGGACACTTCTCCATGGGCAGGCACCTTCTGTCCCAGCCCCGCGCTGCTCAGAAGCTGTAGGGTCCTGTTACTCTGGTTCCGATCTGCTTCTGCTTCCGTTCCAATAGAGAAAAGCTCCCCGAAGCCTTGTTATGTGGAATCAGGAGGAGACATAGGTTGGGGGACAGGAAAGGGCAAGATGGCAGTTGGACAAGCTCCGAGGAGGCAGATTTGAGCTCAGTGAAGCAAAAAGCTTTGTAGTGGTCAGAGCTGTTCATAGATGGAAGGGGCTTTATTGATTCATTCTTTCGTAGAGTCAGCAGATGTGTATCAAGCTTCTGCTCCGTGCCAGTACCGTGCTGGGCCCTGAGGACTCGCTTTCAGAAGCTCCTGGGCCAGTGCTGAGGATCGTGAACAAGCCAGACAGGGACATGTGGCCTGTGCTTTGATGAAGAAGGGCAGGTGCTAGGGGAGCACGTATCAGGAGCACCTCATTTATCAAGGGGGGCTAGGGAATGGCTTCCTAAAGTAGGCACCATTGGAGGGGAGACCTGAGAGATGAGTTAGCCAGGCAAAGAGGAGGGGGAGGAGTGGCTCCGGAAGGAATACAGCACGTGCAAAGGCCCAGAGGTTGGAGAGAGCCTCTCTCACTTGAGGGTGTGGATGTAATTGAATGAGTTTGGGACAGGGTGACTGCTTTCCCTGCTAGTGGAGGCATCTCTGTTGAAGTTTGGCATGGGATGTGGGAAAGGGGCTCCAAGCTGTGGATGAGGTGGTGGAATTGGGGACTCTAATTACCTGCACTGAGATGGCATGATTCTGAATGTCTGCCGAAGTCCCTGAGTACAGCATTTTCGGGTGTCCCGTGTGGGCCACCTCCTCTAAAACCAACTGTGATAGTAAAAGCTGGGACGACTTACGGGGCCCTCGCTAAAAGCCTACTCTGTCAAGCGCTCAATCGTTTCAGCTAGCCCCCCACAGCACCCTTTATTTAGGCAATGCTGTTGGTCAGAGATAAAGAACGCAAAGCCTTGCAATGTTAGGTCATTTCACTTGACTCAAGACCACACAGCTAGTTGAGTGGAAGAACCAGGACTTGAACCCAGGTCTGTCCAACCTGAATTCAGTCCCTGTGCTTAATCACGTCCCTTTGCCTGGGGTCTCTCATCCATCTGCCCGGCTTCCCTGTGCCCCCTCCTCTGGGACTCTGTCATGTGTGGTCACGAGAAGGGGCTAGCTCCTTCGGGAAAGACAAGTTGCAAGACAGAACCAAGGGACTGGTTTTTAAATCAAAGCATTAAAAAAATATACTCGACAAGCTTCATGTTTTGCTTTCCTTGTAGGTGATGAGGATCAATTTCCCAAAGAAAAGAAATCAATCAGTCGGAATGTGTCTTTCTAGAGAAAGCCTGGCATCTGTCAAATGGGGAAAAAAAAAGACCCAGAAAAAGATTTTCTTGGGTTGTGTGCTGGGGGTTGCTGACTCAGGCCGTATGCTCCAACATCATTAACAAGTCGAGAAGCTGTTGCTCCTCGCAGGAGTGCGGCATCGGTGGTTTGAACAGCTCAGCCAGCAAAATGCTTTACAAAGCAAGGAGGGCCGAGCGTATCAGGAGCGCCCACCGGCAGCTCTGGGACCCGTGGGATGGAGTAAGGGAATCGACTGGAATACTGGGGCTTTTGTCAGGCCCAGGTGTTGGACATGATTGCTCTACGTGGAAACCCGTTAGGGACATCCTGACAAGTTGGCAATTTTAATTGATAAACCACTATTAATAGCTAAGCCATGTTGAGGCAAGCCATGAGAGGCAGGCTAATATCTTGGGGTGATTGGTGGAGATACAAGGAAGGTTCCCAGGGGCGTCTGCGGTCTGATACTGGTGTTTGATGAGCGATGGCCCCCAGGGCTCCAGGCTAGAAGCGGGAGCCCCAAACCCCAGACTGAAATCCTTCTTGTTGGGTTTGGCTGAATGGTTTTTGTTTATTAGCCGGAGAATCCGTGGAATTTTTCTAAAGAGCGTTTCACTATGCCACCGTGAGATGATTTAGGACTTGGCATTGCCCTGGTCTCTTAGCTGAGTAATGTATTCGATCCCAGCCAGTCTGGTGTGGCCCTCATTAGAGACAGGTAGGGCTCAGGATGAAGGGAAAGGAGAGAGATCCTTTGTAGATTCAGATACATACTCACTCAACCTTTATTTTTCGAGCACCTGCCATGGGCCAGGCACCATGTTAGGTAAGGGACATAAGGATGAACAACAGACTCCCATTCTTTGTCTTCGTGGAGTTTATGGGAGATAAAGTGGCATAGAGTAGTCCGTTCTGTGCCCGATGGGACAAACCAGATGCTTAGGAGCACGGAGGGAACCAGCCCAGCCTGGAAGGTAGGGAGGTCGGCAGTGCAGTCAGGGAAAGCTTCCTGCAGGAAGTGGCATCCAAGTTAATGTGAATGGTAAGCAGAGGTGGTAAGAGAGCTGGAGAGCTGGGTTGCAGATGGAGTTCCAGGCTCTATGAAGGCCCGGGGTAGGGAGAGTTGAGGCTCATTCACGGCCAGAAATGCCATGTGCCAAAGAGGAGAGGGTGGGAGGGAGTGCCATGGCTGGAGAGGTGAGAGGTGCAAAGGAGGAAGGTAAAGGAAGTTTCCTTCTAGCAGAAAACCCTAAGAAGCAAACTTTCACGGTCTGTGGGAGAGGGGAAGGCCGATACGGTATCTGGCACACGCTAAGTGCTCTATGAATGCACTAGGAATGAGGGTCAAGTCAAACATCCCCTCTCTGTGGAGCCTTTCACCTGTGCGCCGACTTACAGGATTCCCTCCTTCCTGTTGGCGCCCATCCTGCACTCTGAACTGGCTGTGATTTCAGCACCTGAGACCTTTTATTTTTTAAAAAAATTTTTAAGGATTTATTTATTTATTTTGGGGGGAGGGGCAGCGGGAGAGGGAGAGTCCTAAGCAGGTGCTGTGCTAAGCGCAGAGCCCAAAGCAAGGCTCCATCTCACCACCCCGAGAGCATACCTGAGCCGAAACCAAGAGTCAGAGGCTCAACCGATTGCGTCACCCCAGTGCCCCAGCACCAGAGATCTTGCTTGTGGGCTCACTTGCTCGCCTAGCCTCCATGCCCCCCCCGCCCCCGCTTGCCCGCGCACTCAGCTGCTGGCCGCCTCGCTCGTTACCGCTCTGCGAAAGCGGGGACTAAGGTCTCCTTGCTGATGGTATTCGCACCTAGCACAGTGGCTGGCAGAGAGCAGGTGCTTAATAAATGCTTCTGGAGTCAGTCACAGGGCAGAATTAGGCAGATGGAATAGACGACCTTGAAAAAAGTAGCAACTAGGTCCCTGTGTGCCGGGCAGTATTCTAAGCAGTTTATTTGTATTGATGGTTTAACTTTGCAACCAAATTATAAGGTAGGGGACCATTGTCCCCATTTTAAAGATGAGAAAACTGAGGCCCAGAGACCACAAGTAACTTGCCTGAGGTCACAACTAGGAAGTGGCAGAACCAGGACTTGAATCCAGACAGCCCGGCGCCCAAGTCCATTCACTGCTCTCCTCCCAGTCTTGGCCTCTGTGGGAATTCGAGTGCAGTCCTTCTGTGTACAACCCCGAGAAGGCACCCTGCCTCCCAAGGGGTCAAGAGCAGGCAGGAGGAGGAATGTTCACTGCCTAGGAGTCCCATGGGCAGGACAAGGCCTGGCCATTTCTGCATTTTGGACTCCTCTGCATAATCCCTGCCCAGGGGGCCCAGGAACAGGGAGGACACCTGGCAGCAGGTAGCCCACCCCCAGCCAAGTTCACCGCCAGACTGCGGCCTCCTTTTGTTCCAGGCTTCTCTTCTCTGAAATTACAATTATAATTCACCAATGAGCTGAGCCTGGACTGTGGGTCGCCCTTGCCTGACCCCAGTATCCACACTTTCAGGCTTCCCAGTGCTGCATCCCCTCTCCCTGCCTCGGTGAATGAGGAAGCCTCTTAGGTCTCACCCAAGCCTTTCTTTTGAGCTGGAAATGGCCTCCTTTTGTTCCAGGCTTCTCTTCTCTGAAATTACAATTATAATTCACCAATGAGCTGAGCCTGGACTGTGGGTCGCCCTTGCCTGACCCCAGTATCCACACTTTCAGGCTTCCCAGTGCTGCATCCCCTCTCCCTGCCTCGGTGAATGAGGAAGCCTCTTAGGTCTCACCCAAGCCTTTCTTTTGATCTGGAAATGAACCTAAGAATGCTTTGGGGCTGTGGCATCCCAGCAACCCTGGCCAGCCCTGGGAAGAGGAATATTATTAACAACAGCATAAAGAAAAAAAACAACCAGCAGCAATGATAACCGACCCCTGGCTCTAGGTGCTTTGCATGAATCAACTTGTTTATTCTTTGCAATAACTGTCTAAGCCCACAGCCACTTTACAGATGGGGAAACTGAGGACAAGTTGTGTTGCTTAAGGACATGCAGCTAATAAGTAGCAGAACAGGGACCCAGGCTTTTAGCTGACAAAGAATAAAACTCCACAAAGGCACCACCAAATTAAGATGAGTGGCCATGGGCCAGCTCGGCAGATTGGGTGGGAGCAGAAAACCGCTGGTCACCTGTCCGAGTCCTGTGTGAGCCTTCTCGGTGCCCATCCCTCCCCCCCACCCCTCCCCCGCCAATGGGAAGAAGGGGGACCTGCAGGCTTTTGGCTCCAGACAAGAAGAGCTCTTGGCTTCCAGTGTCCTTCCATCTTATCAGCTCTGCAGGTGAAATGCTTCCTTTCTTGTGTTCTGATTGACTATTTATGTCTTGGAGCCAGATGTGACCACCGCAATCCAAAGCCCCCTCTAGACGTGCTGAGAGGAAGGGCCAGCTGTTTGGCTCTTCCTGGCCACGCAGGGGACTCGGGCTGGTAGTTATAAAAGAATGAATAATACACATCTGATGAATTGTTCTGTGACTCCCCGACGTGGGCACCGGTACCACCCGCCCTGCCACATGCCACGGGACCTTGGGTGTGGCCGAATCACTCACGCTAAGTGTGTCACTTTGGATTTGGCGCTTGGGCCCACTTGGATGTAGGTCGCTTTATTTCCAAGCAGAATCAGACGACTGCCTGATCTGCGGTTCCTGCCAAGAATGCTAATGGAGGACTGATCGATGTGC
Organism: Ursus maritimus; assembly: GCF_017311325.1. NCBI lineage: Eukaryota > Metazoa > Chordata > Mammalia > Carnivora > Ursidae > Ursus > Ursus maritimus. Next base: position 36,982,541 of record NW_024425230.1, read on the forward strand.
CTGGGGGCACCAGGGACACTGGGCTGGGGGGACGCTCCCGAAGCCATATGCTGCAGAATTCTGGGAGGCCACCACCTCCTTTCCCTGGCTCCCTAGTCTTCTTTCGTCCTAGCTGGGTATCGGCCTCGTTGGCCGGGGAACATGGAAGTTGTCTTTATTTATCTTGACCTTTTCGTGTAAGTAATTTTTATAGTTCCATTAACTAGTAAGACCATTTCAAAACCGCCAGGCAAAATATATTACCATGAACGCCTCAGGGACTTACGGGTCGTCTTGGGTGGAATGCTAATAGGAGTGCGAATTGATTCCGAGGGCTCGCCACGCACGAGGGACGGCAGATGCGGTGCCTTGGTCAGGGGAGGGCCAGGGTTGTCTCGGCGGTTTGTTTGCGAAGGAGACCCCAAGTCTGACCTCGACCCCTTTGCTTGGTGCCAAGATGCCTGTGCTGGGTCTTGGGCCGCTTATCGGGGCTCATCCCCGGCCCAGGACCGATGCCCCAGCCTCCCATCGGTATCTCAGAGCACATCCGTCCCACGGCATGCTCCGTGTCTGCGTCTATGGAATGGATGCTTCTCAAACTTGGTACCAATCACTAAGCCAAGAAGCCCATCGCTGCTGCGGTAGAACCCTACACCCCCAGAGCTGGAAGGAACACTTGGATCATGTCCTTCCACCCCTTCATGTCACCGACAGAGAAACCGAGACCCAGGGGAGGGAGCGGACTTGGCAAATCCGTGACAGATCCGGTGCTGGAACTTCCTTATCTCAGCTGGGGGTCCAGGTGGTGGTGGGGAATGTGGGGAAGAGCCTGTTAGCATCACGAAGGTGTGGGCTCGAGCCGGCTCGGCCGCTGGGTCAGTGAGGGCCCTGGCAAGAAACCAATGGCACATTCACTGGGGAGAGGTTGATAGAATGAGTACAGTCATCCTCCACTTATCGAAAGTTCGTGTTACACCGTTTTGCTTTTACGAGAGATTTTTACATCAGTACCTGTTTTTGCTAACGGAAAGACAGCCGAAGAGGACTTTTACTTTTTGAAAAAAGGTGAAAGTGAAAATTGTGCTCGGTGTTTGTGTTGCAGCACTGGTTGTGAGGTCGGGGTGCAGCCCGAGGAGCCCGAGCGGCCCCGAGCTCCTTCCCCGGGAACTGCATTTAGCTGCTCAGCGGTGCCTGCATAGCGTCGAATTGCGTCTGAGCACCTGTGCTTTCATCTCAATTTCATTTTGTGCATCTGTTAGCAGGGGTGGCCTAAGGTATCAGAAACGCCTAAGAGGTGATTTTTTGGGTCCAAGTTTTTTCATAGAAACTAATGGTAATTGTTTTTTTGCTTTATGCCATCGTGGCTTACAAAAGGTTTCATAGGCGCGCTCTACTTTCCGATGGGGGGAGGGATCTGTATTTATAAAGGCATGGGCGGGGATAGGAAGCCATTTAGGGCATTTACAGTGCAATTAGAGCGAGCAACCAAGGAGGGCCACTCCAGGCTGTGGCTGGAAGAAGTCCCCCCACCCCACCCCCGACCCGCCCCCCGACACGTTGAGCTGTAGGGGAGAAGACCGCCACTACTGCCAACCCCTTGCCCTCCCATCTCCTGCTGGTGTTTCCCATTGGCCAACCCCGTCCAGAAGCCAGAGGGCAAGGAAGCCCATTAATGCAGTGCACAGAGGTCTGCTTCTCGGGGCACAGAAGGGCAGAGAGGGATCTGCGGGGGCAGATGGCGACTCTGTATTCTTGGGGGGGGGGATTGGTTCTTAGTCTGTTTATAGAGAAAGCTCAAATACCCTGTCTATCTGTGTAGGTACTGTATGTATATCTGTGGTATCAAAATTTCATGGGAGGCAGTGATTAAGGGAAAAGATGTCTGAAGTGGCTCCCGGAGGGGAGGGCTTGATCGCGAAAACAAGGTTGAGAGATACCCATCTCGCACAGTGGCTCTGGGAGTTTGCACAAGTTATTTAGGCCTTCCTGTGGTTGATTCCCGACTGTAAATGGAGCAGTAATTACGCCTGCCTCAAGGATGAAAGGGGGCGGCGGGAATTCAGTGCCGGCAGAGAAGGGACTCCTCACTCGGCTTTTTCTCCCCACCGTGATGAGGGTTTGCCTGAGCAAGACTAAATCTGAGCGGTCACTAAATCCCCCATGGTCCTTGTCCCCAGCCCCAGGAGGACAGAGAGACTGAAAGTGCCAGCTGAGCGTTTGTGGCGGCCGAAGGTTACGCGTCCCAGCTTGATGACCCCTTGCTGCTTTGAGTAGACTTAGAGCACCGCTTTAGAAAAGAGGCTGGGCATCGACGGGTGTTTCCTCAGCACACCTGCGGCTTTGTTTTACCATCGGACCATACCTGGCAGTGAGTAAATGATAGAAGAATAGAAGGGGAGAAGGGACCTTGAAAGTCCCATGGTCTGATTTCCCACCAGACCAGGAACCCTCTAGAATGGAAGGGCCCCCTCCCCTCATGAGATATCAGAGTGTAAATATTTTAGGTTTTGCCGGCCATCCATCCTTGTGGCCACGGCTCCACTCTGTCCTCCTAGTGCGAAATCAGCCCTGGTGACGTGTACGTGAATGGGCGTGGCTCTGCTCCAACTGACCTTTATTCACAGAAATAGGCCGCTGGTGGGATTTGGCCCGAGAGCCAGCTTGCCTGTCGACCCCTGTGCTCTGCGTGAGTGTTCCCAGCAATGGGTTGCTCCCTTCCTATGGAAACAGCCCTCTGAACTGCTGAACCCATTCAGGTGTTAGCTAGTCTTGCCTTGGGCTAGGCTGCCATCTGCGCCCTAGGATGGAAGGGCTCCCCCTTGAGCAGCATTTCAGCCTGTCCAGCTGATTGTGACCTGCCTCCCGCCCAGTACTTCCTTCTCCAGGCTAGACAGCACCCCCGCAAGTCCCAGCCTCCACGTGACCCTCACAGGTCCCATGTCCACACTCTCTACATCCTGATCCTTTTCTCCTGGCTTGTTAATGTCCCTTGGAAAGGACAGACACTCAGAAGAGTCACTGCCAGCCACACGTGGACTATCTGTAAGGTGTGGCTCATGGGGAGATCCAGGGATATTTAAGACGCTAGATGTAGTCTCAAGGAGCTCGCAGTCTAGCTGGGGAGACCACATGAACCCAAGCTAGAGGGGGAAGTGGCAGGAGACCATGCGTGCTGTGTACCACCAACTGGGCCACCCCCCCATACATACAGCGTGTCGTGGGGTTCAGTGGAAGGAGAGGCCTCTGGCCCAGTCGAGGGGCCTCGTGTACCTAAGGGGGTTCTGGTGGGAATATATTTTACCTCCATAGATGTGCGCACTGGGTGGCTGAAGCCTTTCTCGCTTCTTGCTGCAGCTGGGTGATGGAGCCTGCACCTGGCCGTGGTGACTCAGGTGACCCAGGACCAGGGAGCCTAGTGGAAGCGTTTTGAGCTTCTAGCTGCTGCAAGTTGACACAGTGGGGCCAGAGTGGCCCCAGAAGCATCAAGGGTGTCAGCAGTAGACGGAGCTTTAAGGGTGCTGTGTTGCAGGGCCCTCGTTTTCTAGACCAGAGACAGGAAGCCACCTGCCTCGAGTCCAAGGACACCCTACTAACAATAGCAAGACTCACACGGTACTTACGAGACCCCAGGCACTGCTCTGGGTGCTTTGTCAACTCCACTAATCCTCACACAGAGCCCGAGGCCTGTCCTGTCACTGCCCCCACTGAACAGATGGGGACTGACACGAAGATGGTGTGAGCTTGCCCGAGGTCTAGGGCTACTAAGTGGCATCCCTGCGTCCAGACCCGGCTTTCTGGTGTAGTCTTTGCCGTGCTGCTTCTCACTAAAGATGCCTCCGGCACCCGGATGTTGGAAGCAGGACTGAGAGAGGAGGGTAGGTGGTGGGAAGCTGAGAGAGCAAAGGTTCGAATTTCTCAGTGGGGCTGGGAGAGGGGAGGTGGCTGGTTCTCAGTCACACCGCACGCAATGTCAGGGCCAGCCTCTGATTCCCTGTCCCCAACAGCAGATGGGGGGACAGCAGTGGGAAGAGGGACTCAACAAAATGCCTCTGTTGAGAGTTACAGGAGCCGGAGAAGAGGGAGGCCAGGGAGCCCCTCCTGGGAGTCGGCTGGCTTGGGGGGCCGGGGTCAGAAAGAACTTAGAGGACCTGTACACTCTAGGAGGGGCTGCTCTGTACACCCCAGCCCTCTGTAGGGGGACTGCCCACCACTGGGCTAGTGCAGGGTCTGGGGTAGGAGTCAGGAATCCCAGCCCCAGGGAGGGGTGTGGGTCTCCCCTCCATTCCTCCTCGGGAGACTGTCCTCACAGCACCCGTGTCATGTCCCCTCCCCACCAGGTACATAAACACACGGTGGCCCAGTTGCCAAATCTGGCCACCTAGGCCTCGGATATTTGCTATCAATATTTCATGCTTCAAACAACACTGTCTAAACAACACCTATGAAATATGAACAGATTGAGGTTTTGACAAGCAAATAGCCCAGGCATAATCCCAGGGTGATGAGGTGGGGAGGGGGATAATGAGGTCTGGAGGGACGACAGGGACAGCAACAGCATCCCTGGAGCCAGGCCCAGGGTTTGTGGGATGGCTCGTCTCTGCACATCGGGTCACTGGCAGCCAGCGTGCCGGATACAGGGCTGAGCTTGGGGGAGGTGCTCGATAGATTGTCCTAGGGGACCCTGGGGTCTGGGGCAGAGACCAAGGGAAAAGGTGGTGTGCAGCTTGCCCAGAGCACCCAAAGGCCCTGCCCTTCTAGCTGGAGAGAGGGTGTAGGAGATAGACCCGTGGTCAGGTCTCCAGGGAGAGGTGAGGGTTGGCAGGGGACTTCATGCTTCTTCCCTTCTCCTCTGAGCTGCTCTGAGCCCCCTGCTCAGCCCCCCTGGAGGGCGCTCAGTGCGTTGAAGCAGCTGCTCTGGCTTTTGCCTTCGGCTCTCATCCTCCTGTCACCCCGCTGTCAGCCACAGTCCCCTGCGCTGTCCCTCTGGGCTGGCTTCCCCGGCCCCTGAGCCGGGGCAGGGAAGGCCTCTAGCTGGCTGAGAGCGGAAGGTCCGTGGTCTCGGGTACCTCTCCCCTCCCTTTTCCTTCAGGAGGCTCATCCCCTAGCTCTTTCCNCTGTCCACGAGGTCCCAACACTCGGGCCTCAGTTTCTCCGTGCATAAAATGAAGGGATGGACATGATTTTCTCTGAGGTCCCTTCCAGCCCTGATAGTTGGCAGGCTCTTTGTTCACTGTCTGCCCTCACCGCCCCCCAGCAGAGCCCCCAGGAATCAAGGTGTGGCTCTGTGCCGTCAGAAGGCAGCGGAGGTCTCTTGAGCTAATCTGACAAGCTGATGAGAGGGACCCAGTAGGGGACCGTGCAGGACCTCAGCCTATGGGGGTGCAGATGGGGGAAGGAAGCAGCCGAGGCCAGGGCTTGGAGCTGGCTGGGCTGAGGAGCTGGCCTCTGGTGGGGAGTCTGGGGATGGACATCTGGTATCCGGTGTGTTCCGGGCATACTGACCCATTTCAGTTTGTTTGGAACGTCCAGCGGAGCAGGGAGAGCCGGGAAAGCAAGAGTGGTCAGACGAGGTCTTGCCAGCAGCTGGGTAAGCAGTTCGCTGTGGCTGTAAGTGGAGCTGGTCACTGGGGCCAGTGAGAACTGGGTTAGTTGGTGGGTCCCCCCATTCCCTGGAACTCTGGGACTGTGGAAAACTTCACAGACCAGAACCTTCCCTGAGAGCCTCCTGTACAGAAGGACATGGGTGCTGGGGCCCTCCCCCGATATACCGCAGCGAGGCTGGTAGAGGGCAGGCTGACTGTGGACCACTGACCAGTGGGGCATCTGAAATGGCTCTTCGGGGTGCCTTTGCACGAGGGCTTGGGCAAAACCAAGGCAACAGTATCAGCGTCACACCAACCATGACGTGGGCTCTGTTGTCTCACCTGACCATGGCCCCTCAGTGGGCATTCAGGTCAGGCAGTGGGCATGGCAGAGGAGTGGGTGTTTGGAGGTCAGTGGTTGCCCCTCAGGACTCACCACTGGGGGCCGCCTGCCCCCCCCCCCCCC
>NW_024425230.1:36988585-37185430 GCF_017311325.1 Ursus maritimus
TGGGCCTGTGTTAGGAAAAAAAAAAAAAAAAAAAAAAAAAAAAAAAAAAAAGCCCTTCGTCTAGATCCCGTCTAAGAAATGGACAGGGTCGATGGTAGCTGCTGATTTCCTGAGCCTACAAAATTGGCCTGGGTGGCAACATGGGGGTTTTCTGTAATCCTTCACTGATGGAATAGATGGTGGGGCAGATCTCTCAGGAGCAAAGGACGACCTTGAGAACGTGCAGATGTCAGAGGAAGAGAGAAATAATCCCCCTTCCTCAAACTGCTGCCAACAAGCCTTCTCGGCGCTGGAGGAAGTAGATGGAAACGTTGCTGCGGCTGCCTCCCGGCCCAGGAGGCTGTAGCTTTTGACTGCGTGATAAGAAATTGCCAGGCACTTTCTAATTACAATTATCATCATCGTAGATGTCTCTCTTAATTACTTTCTTATAATTAGCTGTTGCTTTTTCCTCAGCATTTGTGTACTTTGCAGATTTGCTGACATTTGAGAGCCCCAAAATAGGGGCATTTGGGGAGGAGAGCAGGAAGGTGGGGGAAACGTGAGAGGAACCTGTTCTTTTCAGGCAACCTGATGCATTTCGGGGCCTTTGTAGAAAGACACCGGGAAAAGCAACCGATGGACGTGACCGGTCACAGGAGTGTGGATGTAGGGCGGGGGTTGGTGGAGGGTCCCCAAGTGTTCAATCTTGGAGAGCATGTTCTTGAAAAGCTAAGGCTGCCCTTTCTCGGGCTTGGGTTTCCTTTTAGGAAACGAAGCTGGGACGAAGCACGCTCTTGTTGGATCCATTTCAGAGTTAATTAAATGACGCGGGTCAAGAGTAGCTTGATTTTTTCCCCCAAACCAGTGATGCATTCTGAGCAGCCCTGGGCCCCAGGGGATCATTACAAAGAGGTTTATGCTCTTTGACCAGATGGTTGGTTTTCAGTGTCTGTTCCTCTGCTTCCTCCCTCCCTCCCTCCCGGCCCCCTGCAGCCCTGTGTACGGAGGAGTGTGTGCATGGCCGCTGTGTTTCCCCAGACACCTGCCACTGTGAGCCCGGCTGGGGAGGACCCGACTGTTCCAGTGGTGAGTCTGGGGTCTTTGGGGGCCAGGGGGTCCCTTGGCTGTGGCTTGGGGTGGGGGGGGGCGTGCTGCGTGCATGCTGGCTACTTTGTGTTGGCCTGGGGCAGCCCAGGTGAGTGTGGACCTCAGGGAAGAGGCATCCTGCAGTTTATGTGGTGATATTGGGGTGGAAGGCTCCGGGGGCAGGAGAGTAATGGTTTGGGGGGTCTGGAGGAGCATTGTACATGACTTTTTTGGGAACCGTGGAGTATTTGTACAACTCTGACTCGGTGAAACACTTCTAGATATGGTCTTTTAAGGGTCGAAGTGGAACTGAGATGCTTTTGGGACCGCCGGACAGGGCCGGAGACTGCTGCTGCCCTCAGCAGCAGGGGGCATCGCCTCTGCCGTGGGGCTGGCCCCTGGGGGGGGGTGCACCTAGCAGCTGCTCGGGGACTCCTCTACCAAGAGCCCAGCTGAAGACAACTCTCGCTCTTCTGGCTCATTTCCCCTAAATGCTCACAGATGACCCTCCTTCCATTGGCACTTTTTGCAGTCAGTGGTTGGTCAACATTACGGTCTTACAGGATTTTCAAACAGGCTTTGATTAGTGTTGAAACCCAGTCTTCTTCCTGGTTTGAGCTGGGGTAGAGTGTCTCTTTTATTGTGACTTGAGTAGATAACATATCTAAGCCGATCCATTGGGCTCTAACCCCCAGTATTTCCCCATCATTGGGAGTCACCTCCCTGTTTCCCGTCCCAACGTCATTGTAATGGTCATGAAAACTTGAAGAGGGGAATGGTGGGTCCATGTTGGGCCAATGTGGTGCTCTTGCCCTTTTCCGCTGTCTCTGCTAGGGTGGAAACATCTAGTTACGGTCCTTTCTCCCAAGGGCCTTGGCTGGAGCCTCCCTGTCTACCCAGGATATGAGAACGTACCCTCTAGCAAGGCTGTTGGATGCGGTTTTGTTTTGAGTCTGGGTGGTTATCTCGGCTCGGGGGTCTGGGATCTGTTTGGGGTACTCAGGAAACTCCTCAATGGACTGTGGCCGCAGTGGCCTCCGCCTCCCACCTGTGTCACTGCTCTGAGGTGGGCCACGCTGAGCAACAGGGCCAGGGATTCCTCCCGACACTGAAAAGTAAACTTGAGGGACACGGGAAGGAAAGGAATGTGTTCCACCAGTCTTTCTGTGAACTGTAGGAAACGTGTGGGCTAGAATGTTCAAGAGCTTGCTCCCCACCCCCCGCGTTTTGTGTTACGTAACTTCGCTCACCACAAATCCTTGACGGAGAGCTAATTTGGATTAGGGGAACCCTGCAGGGACAGGTCTGCTTGCTGCATGCCGGATTACGATGTCAAGGGCAGCCTGTTGGAGGTTAGAAATACAGCCCTGAGTGCATGTCAACCACCGATCAGAGCAAGTGTGTGTAGTGTTCACTCTGTGCTGGACTGCACCAGGCCCGGGGTGGGCCCCGGAGGGTCTTTCCGACGTAGTCTGTGTCTTTCAGGGTTTCCCTTCTGGTGAAAGAAATGGAATGAAGGTGGCACTCAACTGAGCGGGCCTGTTTAGAGCAGTTTAGAGTAACTCTTGCCCCTAGAGTGAGTTTACCAAACAGACAGGGAAATGGCCTTGCTAGCTGCCAGCACAACACGGGACTGCCTCATTCCCCACCCCCAATTCAGTCATCAGACTCGGTGGCGAGCTGTTTCCCCGATTAAATCCATTTTCGTGGGCTGAAGAGCCACCACCCCTGTCTACTCAAAGGCATGGAAGTCCTGAAAGATGGGTTCCGACCCTGTCCTGGAACCAGCATCGAATGAAGGGAATTCATAGACTCTCACTTTCAAAATCATTCAGAGCACTGAAAGCTTAGGTGTCACCAAGAGCCTTCCAACTTCTGCTTGAGTCCCTCCACTCACAAGGAGCTCACTGCCTCCTGTGACAGTACGTCCTGACTGTTGGAAAGCTTCTCCTTCTGTTAAGTGGAAGGAGAAGCTTTTTACCAGTCGGTTCTCCCTCATGATAAGTCCAGAGCAGGGTGACGGGTCGCCATGATTCTCCTCGCCCTGTCTGGAATTTCTCTTGAGATCAGTGGACAAGGCCATGGACTGGGTACAGGACGAAGTTCATCAAAGAGCAGTTGGTAATAACCACTGGGGTTGCCTAGAAGAAACCAGAGTCCCCTTCCACGGCTCAGACCTTTGGGAATTAGAAGACAGTGATCACTTCTTTCCCCAAGTTTTAATTCTCCAAGCTCCTTTGTTTCTCATCTGACATGGTCTGATCTGCCTTCCCCATCTGGTTCCTCTCCATCGTCTGTGGCTTTTATTCCTCTTAAACTATCATTCCTAGGTCTGACCACACAACTGTAGGCTGGTATGGAAAAATAATCATAGAGGTAGGTACTATTTATTGAATTTTACGGTGCACTAGGCACTCCAGTTACCTTCTCACTTAATCTCCACAACGACCCTATGGAATAGAAATTATGATGAGTCCCATTTACAGATGAGAACGTTGACGCACAGAAAGGCTAACAAACTTTGCACGGACACACAGCGAATAAATGGTGAAGCTGGGACTATCCACCAAGCAAACACCTGAGTCCCAAACCTGAGCGCCTAAGGGTCACCTTCTTCCTCTAGGTGCTCAACCTCTATTAATACAGCCTAAGGCTAAAACAGGTCTTTGATGAGAAAACTGTGCTGCTCGCAGGAGAAAGAAGGATCCGCTTGGAAAATGTGGCCCCGAGATCCTGTTCCGGAGGTAGACGAATCAGCCCCAGGGCACAAACTGTGACCGGAGGTTGTGCAAGCAATTTGAGCCCGCTTGCTAGCATCCCGCTGGATGCCTGTCTGCCTGAGTGTGCCTTAGGGTCTTGGGGGGGCCTGTGCCCCTGGGGTTGGGTGTCCTGCTCAGTGTGGCGTGTACTCCTGGAGATTTCTGTGTGGGAGCTGCCCATGGCCATGTCTATACATATGATTCCCTTGCAGGGAAGCTTGGATTTTTGTTCAGTTGAAAGCATCATTCTTGTTGTTGTTGTTTCTGATTCTAAAATCACACCTGTTCATGTTAAAAAGAAACTTCAAACTGCACCTGAATCCTACAGAAAGGTTACACACACACACACACACACACACACACACACACACACACACGTACGCACGCACACACGCACATGCATTTGGGTGCTTGCCCTCCGTGTCATTTCTCCACATATTTGCACTGAGAGCTATGTCTGGATACAACTTTTATGAATTAGATCATGTCTATGTGCTGTTCTGTAACTTCTTAAATTTAAATCAGTCATGCACTGATATCTTTGTCAATAAACATGACTCTCCCTTTATTTTTAAAGACCTTCATAGAGTTTTCTTCTGTGGATCACCAGAAGTATTTGGTCTCTTGTTGATAGGCTTTTAAGTTGTTTTGGGGTTTTTCACTGTTGTAAGGAAGGCCCCACCATCCTGTGTTCAGGATCCTTGGGGCTTGTTGATTTCAGAATTTGTTTTTTTCAGAGTTTAGAAACGTGTGTGGTGACTATAGGTCTATGACCTGTACCCCCAGAGGGGTCTGGACAGCACCCTGGGATGAGACACAGTAATGTTTCTGAATAGGACTATTCCACTTAGGGGCATCAAGGCAATACAGAACCACAAATCAGTTCCGTGAAGATCTGGCCTCTAACTGAATTTTGGTGCTGAACTTTAAAAAAAATGTTCTTTTGGGCTTTTTAGGGATTTTTGGATTGTGGGCAAGGGACTGTGGCCCTGTGTAAGAAAAAAAAAATCTACAGTGATTCTTCTTGTGCATACATCTTTGCCCATTTGTCCTGATTTCTTCCTAGGATAAATTCCTGGAAGAGGCAGGGAGGGTTATAAAGATCCATCATCCTACCGCCTGCTTGCCCTGCCCTTCGTGGCTGCCAAGGCATTTATGACTTTGACAGTTGTGAAGGGGACAGATTCAGTCCTGGGGTGGGGCTGGGAGACTTTTCATTATTTTCCAGACTTACAACCCCATAGCCTAATTTCCTTAAGGCCTGGACTAAATTCTTTCTGCTCCATAAAGAAAGTGAGGTGATGCTGGTTTGCCTGGCCAGCAGGCATGTAAGTTATTGTGGATAATTCTGAGGTGTTAGAAGGACCCGTATGGGGAAGTGGAGTGGCTGCATGCTTGGTCATAAACCTCCATCCCATATCATAACGAGGAGTAAAAGGATGAAATGTCAGTTTACACTGAATAAAGACGACAGAGTGACTGTTATTAAATTGCACTAATCTCACAAGTGGAGATAAAAAGAAAAAAAAGTTTTCCTATATTGAATATCTAGCTTTTTAAAGTAATTAGGAATATTAAAGCACTGACAATGATTGAGATAGAAACATTATTCATAACTTTTATTTCCGCACTGGGCACTGATCCAGTATATTTCATTTATGAGGTTTCAGCTGTAAGGAGAGGGACGTGAGCCAATTCCTAAATTAAATATGCCCTGTTAACTTTTATAAATGTTACCCAAGAATCAACTTGGAAATTTAAGCCTTCATTGTATTATTTAATTATTGTATTTCCTGGGTCCTGCTTCTCTGCCTCCCATCCCACGATGCTTTGTGCTTTGGGTTCAGGGCTCTAGCGTGATGTTTTGGTTTGGGTCTTGGGGCTCCCCAGAGTGGCTGGGGTACACATGAGAGGGAAGCCTGCCCCTCCACCTCCCTACTGTCCCCCCCTCTTTCTTGGATTCCACCGAACGTGTTTCATCCATGTGCACAGACCACGTGCGGGACAGTAAAACCTCCCTCACTACTCCGTGGTTCACTGTCGGACGCCGTCTCCCCACCACCCCACCCTGGCACGAGGCAGGACTGCGGCCCCCAAGGACCGAGGCCCCCAAGGACCGAGGCAGCAGGAACCGTGTTGGGTCACCACCAAGAGTAGCTCCTGCCAAAGCAAATGGGCTCTTATCTTGAATGGTGTGTGGGACCCTTGGCCGACTTGGCTTTCGGTTATCCTTGCAGAATAAAATAAAACATTTACCAGCTCAGAGAGAGGCCCACGCGCCCAAACTAGCCTGAGTCCGCGCTTTTCAAACTAAGGTGTGGGTTTACTAGAGTTGTGTGCACGTGCATGTGATAAAATATACACAACATAGAATTTACCCTATTTTAACCATTTTTTAAAAAGATTTTATTTATTTAGAGTGCGTGCATGCTCACAAACGGAGGTGGGGGCAGAGGGAGAAGCAGACTCCCCGCCGATCAGGGAGCCGGACAACGGGGCTGGATCCCGGGATCCTGAGATCATGACCTGAGCCGAAGCAGATGCTTGACTGACTGAGCCACCCAGGCGCCCCCCATTTTAACCATTTTTAAATGAACTGGTCTGTGGCATTAAGTACATTCACGCTATTGCGCAATCATCATTATTATGTATCTCCAGACTTTTTCATCTTCCCCAACTGAAGCTCGGTACCCATTACACACTAGCTCCCGCTCTCCTCTCCCCTTAGTCATGGCAGCCACATTCTATTTCCCGTCTCTAAGAATCTGATCATTCTAGGTAGCTTACATAATATCTGTCTTTCTGTGGCTGGCTTATTTCACTTAGCATAATATCTTCAAGGTTCATCCATACTGCAGCATGTGTCAGAACTTCTTTGCTTTAGAAGGCTGGATAATATTCCATTGTCTGTAGATACCTCATTTTGTTTACCTGTTCATCCATCAGTGGACACGTGGGTTACTTCCACCTTTTGACTACTATGAGTAATGCTGCCAGGAGCACAGGTCTACAGATAGCTTTTCTGCTTTCGCTTCTTTGGGGTATATACTTCTTTGGATCGCTGATCCGGAAGTGAAACACTGGGTCAAGTGATAATTCTACATTTAATTTTTTGAGGAACCGTCATACCTCATTCCACAGCATCTGTACCATTTTACATTCCCATCAGCAATGCCCAAGGGTTCCCCTTTCTTTACATCCTTGCCAACACTTGTTATTTTCTGTTTTTTTTTAATCAGAAAATCCCCGTAGGTGTGAAGTGGTATCTCATTGTGGTTTTGATTTGCATTTCCCTAAACTAGTGATGTCAAGCATCTTTTCATGTGCTTAAGACTATTTGTAGATCTTCTTTGGAAAAATGTCTGCTCAAGTCCTTTGCCTATTTTTTAGTTGGGTTGTTCGTTGTTATTGACCTGTAGGAGTTCTTTATATATTTGGGATATTAATCCCTTACCGGGTATATGATTTGCAAACATTTTCTCTCATTCAGTGGGTTGCCTTTTTGCCCTGTTAATTAGGGTCCTTTCATGCACAAAAGTTCTAATTTTGATGAAGTCCAATTTATTTATTTTTCTTCTGTTGCCTGTGCTGTTGGTGTCCTAGTCAAGAAATCACTGCCAAATCCAGTGTCATGAAGCTTTTCCTCTATGTTTTGTCTAAGAATGTTATCATTTTTAGCTCTCGCATTAAGGTTTTGATCCATTTTGAGTTAATTTTTGCATATAGTATAAGGAAGGGGTCCAACTTAGGTTCCTTTGCACATGGATATCAAGTTTTCTGAGCACCATTTGTTGAAAAGACTTTGGCTAAAGATTTTTGAAGCTATGGAGTTTTTTTTCCACTATGTAATGGTATATTAGTCATCTGATAAGTAATTTTAAACATTGCTCCTTCTATTAAAACAAATAAAGATTGATTATAGAAATAAATGCGGAATTGGCATGCTTTAAAAAAAACAAACCAAAAATATGATTATTCGAGCCTTTGGTGGACCTTTTGGAGCTTTGCCACCAGACCTCCCCGGGGCGCAGGGCTAATTTAGGGGTAAAGTTTGGGAAGCGGTGGAAAAGGCAAGAAGTCCATAAACAGAACTACATTTCCCAGTGCTGATGACTGTTTGCAAGGATGGTTGAAAGCGAGATCAGGCCCTGAATCCCTTTCCCCACTGCCTTCTTGGGCACTCTGTCTTCCCCCCAGCATGCTGGGCTGTCTGCAGTCCCCCCACTATCTGTGTCTGGGCTCCTTGGCTCTGGATTGGCGTAAAGCCTCTGGCCCAGCCCACACTACCTCGTCTTGGGTGTTCCAGGGTCTCTGCATTCTCTGTAGTGCTCAGTGCTGGCCCTCCATGGTTGTGAGTCATATGAACCTCCCAGTGCTGTTTTCTTGAGGATTTCTTCACATCTCTTTCATTGAGCCACCAATTCCTGGAATAGAGTATCAGAAAGTAGGGCCTGGGATCCGGGAACCAAATCTGAGATCTCCTGATTTAACCTGAAACCACTGAATCAAGAGCTAGGAGGGACCATAGAAATTATCGGGTCTGCTTGCACTTTACAGATGGGCAAACCGAGGTCCGAGAAAGGAAAGTGCTTCTGGGGTGATCCAGGGAGGTCATGGCGGAGCTGTGACTTGATCCTGGGTCTCCTGACTCCCATGTCTTTTGTCTCCCACCAGCCACTCTAGTTGTTCAGGGCCGGAGTTATCATAGACGCAGAGGGATCTCATTATACCAAAGCAAATAGACCAAGTTGTTCTATAGACTTCTGTGCAGATGACCTAAAGGTTCCCAATCCTCCTCGTTCCTTCTTAGCCTAGGCCTAGAGCATGGACTCTTGGCCACAGGTCAGGCCAGGGCACTGGGATTGGATATTTCCAGAGGGGCCAACCCTGTGCGGCTTGAAAAGTACATCAGGGAAGGGTCCTCGTCTCAGGGGCCCCAGACACACTTCTCACTGATGGACACGGATACATCGTACTCTGGAAGCTTAGGACATGAGTGCAAAGCAAAAGTACAGGATGTTGGCTGGGGTTCCTGCCTCTGTCCTAGGGCAGGTGAGGGGGGCCCAGAAGGACACGGGCAGGGCTTGAAGGGGGAGTGAGTGGGCCTCGCCGTATAGGCCTGCTGGCAAGGGCCACTCCCAAAACTTAGGGGCTCCTCCTCCGTGACGAATGGGGTGAGGAGCGTAAGTGTGCAGGGCCATGGGGTCTGAGCAGGAAGGTGAATGGGGCTTCCTGCTCCCGCCGCGTGCAGATGCCCCACGCACACGATCTCATTCCATCTCCTGGCGGCTTGGAGAGGTCATGTGGTTATCTCCATTTTACAAAGCAACCAAAGCTCAGGGCAGTAGAGTAACTTCTGACCTCCACCCGGCTAACGGGGGGCACATTTGAACGCAGAACTGTGTTCTTCCTACAGCTCCATGCTGCCTCCAAAGAAATGGAAGTCCTGTGCCATAAAACACAGGAAAGCTGGCTGCAGGTCATACCTCTGCCTGGGTGACCCTAGTTAAGTCCTCCCCTCTCTGTGAGCCTCAGTTTTCTCCTCTGTGAAATGGGGAGGTTGGCGTAGATATCCCACTCTTAAATCCCATAATGCTCTGTTTCTGGGAAGACAGAATCCAGCATCGCCTCATCAAGGGCCCTGCTGACCTTCCCACTGACCTCTGGGGAGGGGGTCTTCTCTCCCCTGCCCCCACGCACGGCCCTCCTGCCATTCTCTCTCCTCATTCTGGGACCTGGGAGAGGAGTGGGGAGGAGGACAGCCACGGGCGGGGGCCGCCGTGACTCACATCCTTGCCTCCCCCGGCAGGGTGGGGGGGTTCCTGGTGAGCCCTCGGCCGCCTCAGCTGGGGGGGGGGCGGTGTACAGAGGGGCGTCGTGCCGCCAGGGAGGCAGCCGCTGCTCCCCGGCTGTGTTTTCACTCCGCTGAGCCGGCTGTCGAGGTGAAAGCAACTTCAGATGACTCACCCAAAGCAGTTACGCTTGCTTCTCGCGTGTGCGGCTCTGCCCAGCCCGCGGCCCCTCGCAGAACCGCCTGGGCCGCCTTCTGGCGGCATCTGGTGCGCCCGTGGGCCTCCCCGGGACAGTGGGCTCCGTGTCAGCAGCGCGCACTGGGGCGCAGTCACCGTGACGGGAACAGAAGGGAGAGGCGGATGCGGCAGCAAATGCTTTTTCAAGGTCTGTGCGTAAGAGAAGCTGCTATTCACCCCAGAATTCTAATTTTGAACAAAAGAGAAGTCAGTAGCCAGGGCCACCGGCCCCGCTGGCTCCGTGTTCTCTGTCCCTTGAGTTCCACTTAATGCACATTGAGCACTTCTCCGAGGACAGCACTGCCGGGGGTCCAGGCTGGGGGGGGGATTTAGGGATGTGGAGGGTATGGCCCCCATCCTCAGGGAACTTGGAGCAGAAGCCAGAACTACTAGCACAGAGAGGAGGGAGCTGGAAGAGTCCAGGGGGAGAGGAGGCTCTGGCTTTCATGGGCGGGGACACCTGGAAGGTTCAGCGGGGGAGGGTGCAGGAAGGAAGGAACTGGGTGTGTGCCAGGTCCCCAACATAATGGCCTTGCGTGTGTCTTATGATGAAGAAACTGAGGCACAGGTGAAGTGATGGCCTGAGGTCCCACAGCTGGTGAGCGTCACAGGTGGGTCTGCCTGGCTTTTTGTCCACAGAAAACAGGGATAAGAAGGGCGAGAACCAACTCACTCGTGAGGAGCCTATGGTGGAGGCTGAAAGAGACCTCAGCCCAACTGCTGCCTGAGTCCTGAGGGGCTGGGGCTTCAGGGGAAGGATGGCAAGAAGGCGGTTTTGTCCTTGGCTGTCCCCTCCCCCCAGCCCTGGCTCCCTCCTTTTAAGACCCCCCCCCCACCCCCAGCCTTGGCTGTGTTCTGGAAGCTAGTGAAGAGGTTTATGTCCTCCCTCCCAGAGTTTCTTCCTCTCCTGAGGTGTCTCTCAGGAGAAATGGGGAATGAGAAGGAGCAGATGCTGGGGTGCTCTGTCCTCATAGGGGTCCAGACCACTGTGGGGGTGAGGATGAGGCTGGGTTGGGGGCAGCCTGTGGAGACCCCAAAACACAAGCCTGAGGGCGGCTGGTCTCCCCACCCCATCTCTACCCCAGAACTGGCCCTTGCTCCTGTGATGATACCCACCAGGAAAGGAAGGAGACCTAAGGGCCTCCTTCCCAGGTCCAAGAGAGGCAGGCCATGGGGGAGAAAGGGGCATGGGATACCTCCGGCACCTTGAGGGAGGGCAGCCCGTCAGGCCTTCCCCGCATCCCCCTGTGCCTCTCAGATCAGGGGAGCTATTGGGACCAGTCCCATCCGAGCAGGATCAAGGGTCAGGCAAGGCCTGTGTGGCCTCTCCTAAAAGTCAGTTTTTGTTTGAGAATTCCAGACACAGGGTAACCTGGAGCCTGTGCGAGCTGCGTGTTCGAGGGGGCTGTCAGAGGGTGGGGGAGGGAGGCACATTCTGCCAGACTCAGCTCCGGCCATCTGCTCCCTGAGAACAAAATTAATAAATAAGTGACACACAGGGAGTCTCACGAACCGGGGGAGGGGGAGGGGGTGGGAGAACCCGCGTACAATGTGACAAAAGCAGAACAGAATGGCAGCGGCCAAGCTGGCGTCTTCGTGTGGGGCTGGCAGGCAGTGCCGCCACCCCTCCCCGGCCCCACTCAGGCATGAAAAGGACACTGTGCCCACCCCCGACGCATGCATGCACACACACACGCACACGTAAGCACACGGCCTTGCTTCCAGAATGGGCGCGTGGGCCGAGTCTCCATGGGAAACCGCCCCTCTGGGAAGGGAATCTCGAACTGTGCCATCTTGGCCCCAGCAGCCTAGAGAACTCTCTGGAACTCTGACTGCGTGGGGGGGGGGGATCATCTCGGGGGCAGCCCAGACCTGCAGCATGCTGGGCACCCCTGGAGATGGGGGTTCGATCTCTCTTCATCCTCCTGCTGCCTGCTGAGGTGGGCGTGACCACCCATGTGCTGTGGTCGAGGCCGCGAAGGTCACTCAGCGGCTCCAGGGTGTGTGCTGTCTCCACTCAGGAATATTTCCACCCGAGCGTGCGGCTGTGGAAGAGGAGGCATTCGAGGCTGCAAGGGAGGGAGGTCTGGCCTTTGCTCTCGCTTACGCTTCTGTCCGAACTCACATCAGCACTGACTATCCATGCCGTCCTTTTCGTTATTCATGGTGATTCATGATGATTCGTGATTACCCCCATCTTTCAGATGAGGGAGCAGAGACCCAGGGAGGTTGAGTACCTGGTCCGAGGGCATTAGGTGTCAGAGTTAGGATTTGAACCCAGGCAGTCTGTTTCTGGAGACCGCACTTACAACTCGGTTCACGCTTCTTTACAGGGCCCCCTCGCTTCCCTCTCCAGACCCTCCCATACTTGGGAGGTAGGGAGGGAATAAGAGCAAATTGGGCCATGTCACTTTGCTCCCCTTTGCCTGCCGGGAAGTGTCCCCAGCTCCTTGGCCAGGCCTGTAAGGCTCCTCTGGGTCTGATGCCTGCCTAGTTTTTAGCCTCATTTCCCATCGCTGCACACCACCCCCCTCCCCGCTCCACCTTCCTTTATTCGCTGACCCATTGCTCTTTGGCTTTTAAAGCTCAGCTCAGATACCATCCTTGCTGTGACACTTCCCGATTCCCACAGACCTTGACTGCACATGGCCAGTGTGGTCCATGCCACCCTGGACAATCAGCGTTTGATGGCGTGTTTGCTAGCCTCTCAGTCCCCGTCCCCTGCGACTGTCCCCACGGCGGGGCCCAGGGCTTGTCTCTGTGACTCCGGGGCCCTGCATGCTGCAGGTGCGTGGGGGGCGCTCAGCACAGTGCTAAGTGGGGTCCAGTGGATTCCCTCTCTCATTTTATTGTGTTTTGGTTCCTGGATGATGATCTCATGGTGGTGCCAGGACTAGGGAGGAGTACGGGGCTCTGGGCTGGCTGCTTGGGAGAATTCAAAGTCAAGTCCTTTGATTTTCCGAAAGTTCTCACCTACCAGTGTCTCCCAGGGGCGTGTTCCCAAGGATTGTTAGGTGAGGCCAGGAGTCAGGTTGGTCCTTCAGAAGAAGCAGAGATCACGTGTAGCTGGGAAAGTGGGAACGATGCCAAGAAAACATTGGAACTAGAGCTCCAAGAAGGATGAGATTTGAAGTGTCGGTCGTCAGGTACAGGAAGAGAGGGCATTCCAGGTGGAGAGACGCGCCTGCAGCAGAGGCCACCTGGTGCAGGAGTGGGAGCCAGGCAAGGTGGGGCGGGACACTATTCTGCGGGCCTTGGGGAGCTCCCGAAGGCTCACTTTTCATCAGCCAAGTCTATTGTTTCCCGCTGGGGCAACCTCTGAACTCTTCCTTCTCCCAACTAACCTGTGACCAGGTCTGGGCCGAGGTCTGGGAACAGAGAACACTCTGGAGGCTCTGATCGGCCCTCCAGTCCTGGCTAACCCCCCGGGCCAGCTGGGCCACGCTCTCCTTCCCTTGTCCCCGACTGGAGGCCACTGAAAAACGTATGGCGGGCTAACTTGGCATGGTGTGGGGGGCAGATGGGATGAGGAGGAGGGAGACCGCCATGACTAAGAGTTGGTGAATGGATCTGGGCAGGGGGTGACCCACAGAGGCCAGGTTGGATGTATTCTGATACCCTTCTGCCTCCTTGGCCGGACCAGGGAACACAGATCTGATGGTCCATGGGATGTCCAGGCAGAGCGCCTGAAACAGCCTTATTGGCCTCTAGGATCTCTGACTCCCAGTCTGCCCGTCAGGGGCAGTCCTACCCTCCACCTCCCATCCTCAGACAGCAGTGGGGTCCCCAGGTGGGCAGCAACTGCCCAACAGGGCTACGGCCGCAGAAGCAGCAGCCAAACTGGGGAATCTGTCACCCTCTAATAAGGAAAGCCCATTTTGGCAGGCTGGGTAATAGGCCTCAAATTGAATAATTAATAAAGTTATAAAAATATGTCTACTATATGGCCAGAATAATTCAGCCCAATTAGAAGCAATTATTTCTTGCAGTTATGCCACTTGGTATATTTTACGAACAGCTGCAGCAGGATTCCCAGCTTCGGCTGCCGGCTTGAGAGGTTCTGTTGACACCAAATCTTCCCCTAGGGGATTGTCCAGATGAGGAACATCCACCCATCCATTCATCCACCCATTTAACTACGTGTCAGTGTATCTCTGTCTGTCCATCATTCCGTCTGACCATTCATCTATCCATCCCTTCATCCACTCCTCTATCCATCTGTCCATCTGTGCATGCATCCATTTGTCCATCCATTCATCCGTCTGTCTATTCAACAGATGCTTCTTGAGCCCCTTCCTTGTGCCAGACACAGTGCTGAGTTCTGGAAAGGTGGAGACAAGTAAGACCCTGCCCCAGTCCCTGCCCAACGAGCCCCCAGCCCAAGCAAGTGGACCTTGCAGTAATACACGCTGTCATTCCTATTCCTGTTCTGAGGTCCTGCTGAATAGGGTTTTTGTCCTTCATCTCTTTCTTTGTACCCTAGGGATACGTCAAGAGTTATTTGGACTTAAACCTGGCTTGTGTTAGGTAATAGATTCCTTCCCTATATGGTCAGCTCATTCCCCTACATCTGAGAGCTTAGGGATCTGCTGGCTTCAAACTCCCCACTACTCGGGTCTCAACCTTTTATCAGGTGGAGATCAAGAGATGTGGGATCCAGCTCCACCCTGGCCCCTGCTTTCAATGTGATCGGGACAAGACATTTCGTTGGTTCACCTGTGAAGTATGAAGAATCAGTGTGCTACTGTGCGCTCCCAGGGATGACCAAAGTCAAGATGCTTGGGGCCACCTGTTGGAGACCCAAACTGGCTTTCTGGAACACTGGACATACATTGAATTCTGAGTTAAATCAACACATAACTTTACGTAGACCTGCTGCAGGAAATCCTTCCATAAAGCCAATGCTCTTTTGCCGGTGAAGATACCCTCTTTCTGAATTCTCTGCCTGGACATTGAGACTTTTTTTTATAGTGCAGCAAACCCATGACTCAATTCATTAAGTCTCCACAGGACCCTTGCTGTAAGCCCAGCTCTCTGCTGGACACACCTGACAGAATTATCCAGTGAGTTATATCACGGGCACCAAACATTTACTAGGGGTCTGCTCTGGGGATGCAGAAAGACCTCAGCTTTCACCCTGCTCTCGAGTCCGCCTCTCTGACATGGGTCCCCTTTTGCCTCATTGTGGACCAGAATGTCCTAGCTGGCAGAGCAAAGTAAAAAGGCAAGCCCCCGACTGGGACAAGACACCCCTAACACGTACAGTCCACAAAGGGTTACTATCCAGACCAGGTGTTTTTAAATCCTACCGATCGATAAGATCAACCATTCAAACCCTGGCAAAGGATATAAACATGCGCTTCACAGGACAAGGGTATTTTGATGGGCAGTAAGCACATGAAAAGAAGCTCACTCCCTGGCAATCAGGGAAGTGCAAATTCCACTTGAGAGATGCCACCTTATCCCACTCAACAATGTGGGGAAAACCAGTTTCTCATACAACCAGGTGTTAGCGAGGCTGCAGGCAAACGGACCCTCTTACGCGCTGCTGGTGAGAGAGCGTGAATTTGGGGAGCCACTTGGCAATTTTAAATAAAGCCAAAGATCATCCCAACCCCATCATACCCTGTTTCTCAAACATGTTCTCCTATCACAGGCTGGGTTAAGAAACACATTTCGTGTTGTGTCCCGGCACACACACACACACACACACACACACACACACACAGGCACCTGCTGATGTTTTACAGTCTCTTCGAGTTAATTGTTGTAAAGGGTTTTTGTGACCTTTGACATTCATTTCGGGACGCTCTTCGGGTTCCAGGGTAGGGCTTTGGAAAGCTCGTCCCCACGGAGCTTCTCCAGCCTGTGTCCCTGCATCGTTTGCAGTGGTGAAAAGCTGCAGGGAGCGCAGCGGTCCCTCAAGAGGGGACTGGATGACTGGTAATATATTCATACAGTGGAATCTCCACAGCAGTTGAATGAGCTAGCGCCGTACCCGTCTACTTGCATGAATCGCAAATATATGATATTGAGTGAAAAAAGCAAGTTGCAGAGGGCTACATACATCCCCCATAATCATCATTTATATGAAGTTCAAAAGCCTGCGAAATAATGAATATGCTATTTGCGGGTCCATTCAGATGTAGTGAAAGTATAAAAACAGGCATGGCAATGATAAATGCTGAAGTTGGCCTTCGGTTGCCCCCGGCAGGGAGGAGGGGGAGAGGGGAGGGAGGGCTAGGGAGGGCTACCCAAGGAGTTTCAGCTGTGTGCGGTTTTATTCGAAAATGCAGACATCTATAGCAAAAGTGGGGAATGATGAGACTTGTTGGGCAAATATCCTCTGCTATAATTTTCTCCATGCTTTACAGTGTGCTCAAAATACTCCATGTGCAGAGGAAAAGGCCATCACCTTTTTCTCTCCCTGGCAAGCCCCCAAGCTCAGGTGAAGAAAGACAATGTGTTGGTCTGTGTTAAACTTAAGTGTCTTTTTCGTTCGATTTAGTTCAACAGATGCTTACTGAGCCCCTACTAAGGGTCCGTCAGTGCCAGATGTGAGGTGCGGGACAGGCAGCAAGGCAGGGAGGATATCGCGAGTAAAAACTGGGAGCTTGGCGAGGGCACGGGCCGCCCATCATGTCTGCCGCAGAAAGCAGATAAACTGTGCAGGCCACCAAGCAGGGCCCGGGTCTCCCTGGGGGGATCAGGGAGGGCTCCCTGGAAGAGGTGAGGACTGAGATGGGCCTTGAAGGATGGGCAGGGATTGATCGATAAGGGACTCTGGAGACAAGAGGAATGTGGAGCTCCAGGAAGTGCAGGTCTGTATGGGAAAGAAGAGGTGACAGGGCAGCTCAGGCCTCTGAACTGAAACCCTGCAGCTGAGATGGTGAATTGCACCTTTGTCTGCAGCGCCCGGCAGGAGCCAGACCAATGGAGTGGAGGAGTGGGGCTAATTCATCACGGGGGCTGCGGAGCCCGGGGCTCCTGGAGGCTGCGGGAGATGGTAGACAGCCTGCCCTCCGCAGAGGGGCCTGGCCTCTCAGCAACAGCCCGCTGCCCTCCCATGCTCAGAGGAGGGCGCCAGTGGGGAAGAGAGGGACAAGGTTCTGCTCCAGTCCCAGACTTCAAATTTATTTGACCAGCTCCCAATAAATTCCTCACGCCACAGGCCTCACCATCCATCTCAGGATGGCGGGGCAAAGGCAGAGGTGGGGGTGGACGGCACAGGAAGCGTCTGTCTCAGATTGCTCAGGGACCTGTCCACATGTCTTGCCAGGAGGCAAGCCCCTAAATCCTCCTCTGACTTGCTCCCCTCCTAGTAAATCTGAATAGTTTAAAATAACTCCCTCCGACCTTGAGGCTGGAGCCAACTTGGTGTCATCCATCAGCCCTGGCCGATTTCTTATTAAGGTTTTGCTGTTCCCTTGGAAAAGTCGCCACCCTAAATCAAAGGGCCGCTAGGGCTGGGGAGAAACAAAGGAGCTGGAGACAGTGGGGTGAAAGCAAGTCGGGAAGGTGAGGTTCTAGTCCTAGTGGGGGCAAGATAGATGACCTTCCCGGGCCCTGGCTCTGCAGCATCTCCAGGGCTCCAGGGACGTGAGCTGTCTAAGGTCCCTACAGTTTGAAAGGGCTGCCTGGGAAACAGCTCAGAGGGGAGCACCTTCCCCCAGGAAGGCTCAGGTAAAGTGGGCTCCCGGCGCTGAGCGCACTCACCCTTCACCGAGGAGTGCATTTCACTTCGGACATCTGTGTTGGCTGCCAGCTGGGCATTCCAGGCCGTTCTGGGTGCTGGAGAGACAGCAGCAAACAAGACAGAGCATGTGCCTTCATGGGGCTTACCTTCTAGCGAGGGAGACAATTAGGCGCAGAAATAAACACGGTAACTTTCAGATGTTGGTATGAAGAAAATAAGACAGAGTAGTAAGTTCAAGGGAGAGAGGCAGGGTGGTTAGGCAAGCCTCCCTGAGGAGGGACATTTGAGCCAAGACTTAGATGATAAAAAGCAAAGACCAAGGGTTCCTGTGTTGGTAAACCCTAGGACTTGGTCTATTTTTGACCCAGCAGAACAGAATTTGTTTCATGCGTACAGGACAGTTGCTAAGCAGGCTCTGTTTAGGATTTATGAATGGACAGGCAGGTTCCTGCCCACACAGCGCCTTCAGTCTAGGGGTTGTGATTACCCCGCTACCCGAGGAATAATAGGACGGGGGGTTCCAGGTGGGACCGCGCGTTGTGCTGAAAGCTCAGAGGAGGCACAGGGCCCTTCCAGTTGCGATGAGCAGGGAAGAGCTCCTGGAGGGCAGCGTGCCTGCAGGGAGTCGTCAGGCAGGACGTGGGCTCTGCCAACGGCGCTGGGCTGAGCTGGGTAATGCTCATTTATTCCCTTAGGTGCAGGTGGGGGGGTTGTGGGGTGTCCCTGGTGTGTGAGCCAGGGCAGCAAGGAACTTGGAGTTGGAACCAGCTTTCTTTCGATCGTTGGCCCCATGATGAGTGGCATCGATTGTTTTCTCCTTGCTGTTGCTGCCGCCAAAGGAAATCACTGAGGGTTCCCCTCTTTTCCGCACTGCATGTTTCTCGGCTCTGGGTCACAGCCCTGATGGGGAACCAGGAGCCCTGCATGGTCCAGCTCACGGGAAATGACAGATCTCCAATGCGGCTGCCAGGCCTCTCTGGGGAGAGCATGAACCACATAGGCAGGGCTGCTGTTGAAACGAACAACTCTCTTTCATAAGTCGATACATTTGCTTAGCAAATAAAGATTAGCAGGACAGGCTTCCCTGCCTTTGCTCTCAGCTCTAAAAGTCTCTGATTTCGGTCACAGCCCGAGTGTCTAGAGGACAAGCAAGAAATGCGGTGAGTTTCTGTGCAGTTCGGAAGCAGACGGGCTGATGACTCTAAGGGCCGGCCCGGCACTGTATCTCATGGCGGGGACCCCCAGAGAGTGGGCTCTAGGTTAGGTGCCAGGGAGACAAGGCTACCTAAGATGCTGCCCCTTTCCTTAAGGAACATAGAGCCTAATGGAGGGAGACGGGCAGGTGAGTGAGAGCGTGCCAGTGTTGCTGGTGCTGATATCCGGGGAGGGGACAGTTCCAGAAGGTGGGTCTTGGGTAGAGCTTTTATCTCCCCTGCTCTATGCCCATGCCATGCTTAGAACAGAATAGAACAAACTGTGAGACACCGTGGTCACTAAATTATGCCAAGAGAAGCCACAACTGAAAGGAATGATGGCTGTCCTTCCTTAGTTCTTGGGGGGGAGGTGGGGAGGTCAAACTAGAGCTGAGTTTTCTCTCAAATCTATGTTTTTCTTTTTTAAAATCGTCCTACAGCCTTCGGGTTCTACAGCTGCTTGGCTGGACGAACACTTAGGGAAGGGGCTGGAACATCAGTACGTACGTACCATGTGGCAGTGCTGGGCAGGTCTCCGTCCGTGCTCATTGACTCCTCCAGACAGCCTTGCAGATGATTCTCATTCAAGAGACGAGGGACCGGAGAGGCAGAGTTGTCAAGGTCTCGTGGTTGCTGGGGGAGAGGCGGATTGATTTGAAGAGCATGTCTGTGTAAGATGATATTCGCCTGAGCTCAGAATGATCTAGTTAGCTCTGCAGCAACTTCGTAAATGGTGTTGGACAAGACCCCCCAGCACCAGAGCCAGACTTTTCTTGAGTACGGGGTTACAAAACCTCGGAGCCAAAGGTCGAACCCCCTTTTTGTGCAGTGGTGATTCCAGAATGCTGAGTGTTCCTCCTTTCTGCCCAAAGTGGATCTCGTTGTCACATCAGGCACCCTCAGCCCAGTCAGCGCAGGTCGGGTCATCAGTGAGTCACAGTGTGGCAGGTAACATCCGGGGCAGGTGTGCCTTTGAAGTTTCTGGGGCCCAGCTCTCTGCTCACTGCAAGGCTCTGGTTGAAGGGATAGCGAAGCCTGACGTGATTCCCACAGCTTGCAGGCTCCAAGGACTTTTGCCAAAGCTGGACTTCCCAACCCTCACCACCTGCGGGGGCAGCCTTGGGGCTGACCTTCCCATGAGCTGCTCTCTGCCCCAGAGCCCACAACTGTGATTTTTACTCCAGTCTTTCCTGAATGTTTCCCCCAGACCACTGGGCTCATTTCCCCTGAGCTGGAGAAAAGAGAGGAACCTAGGCACTTTTCCCAATTAAAGTAGTTCTCTTAAAACGGGTCGGCAAACTAAGGCCCGTGGGCCATGTGTGTTTCATAGCCTGCCTTTGTAAATAAAGTTTAATTATAACTCAGCCATGCCCCTTTGTTTTTGTAGGTCTATGATAATTTTCTTACAATATCAGCAAGGTTGAGTAGTGACAGGGACGGTCTTGCCCGGAAAGTAAAAAATATTTATTGTCTGGCCCTTTATAGAAAATCTTTACCAATTCCTATCTTAGAACATTAGAAATTTTTTTTGCCCCAGTGTTTTCCCCCATGAAAAGCAGTAAGTGGCTTAAAGAGAGCATCACCAGGGGCACCTGGGTGGCACAGCGGTTAAGCGTCTGCCTTCGGCTCAGGGCGTGATCCCGGCGTTATGGGATCGAGCCCCACATCAGGCTCTTCCGCTATGAGCCTGCTTCTTCCTCTCCCACTCCCCCTGCTTGTGTTCCCTCTCTCGCTGGCTGTCTCTATCTCTGTCAAATAAATAAATAAATAAATAAATAATAAAAAATAAAAAAAAAAAGAGAGCATCACCAAACCTTTTTCATCATCGAGGATAATATCATCATCACCATCATTATCACCACCATCATGGCAGCAGTCCGGGGGTAAATGCTTAGTCCTGGGAGGCTAAGGGCACAGGTTATATAGAAACAGACAGGCTCACATGCCGGTTTCACCTTTGTCCCATCTGTGGAGCCTCGGACAAGTTGTATGACCTCTCTGTGCCTCAATTTCTTCTTCTATAAAACGGTAGCTGCTTTGGGGGCTTGTGTGAAGTGAGTTAGGTATGACACGTAGAGTTCTTCGATGGCTCCGCAACAAAGTGTCCAGTAAATCCTGGTCTACACGTTTAATCCTCATGGCAAACCCCTGCCGATCCACAGTCTCGCCATCCAATTCAGGAACAGAAAAGAGGGGTACCACGTTTTGGGTTGATCACTCACGATGACAGCTTCTTCTGAGCTCAATTAGCCTTGGATGGTGAGGGACCCATGTACCTGTGATCTTTAAGTTGGTGCCCTTATCATTCCCATTTTACAGAGGCAGAATCTGATGTTGAGGCTGGTTAAGTGTCCATGAGAAACAGAGTTCTCTCCAGGCTGTCTGACCCCCAAAGCACCCAGTAATAAGCACCTGCCCCTCCTTGGTGACTCGTAACCAACTGAGTCCCTGGCTAAGAGTAGATGCCCGTGTTTGATGAGTGAATTCATGAATGAGAGACACTGTAAGAGCCATCAGATCACACAGGTGGCTGTGCCCCATGCCTTGTCACCAGAGCGGGGGACCTTATACAACTGGCTACCCAGGCCCCCCATGACCAGCACCCATATTATAGGATAACTGAAGGACAGCCCAGCAGCAACTGGCCTCCAGTTTGGAGCTTAGGCCCATGTCCTGATGGGAGGGCTATGACAGCGAGCCACGGAAGACCAGGGCGACATGGAAGAAGCCCTGGGCTTAGAATCAGGGTCCTCGGGTGTGAATCCCAGCCCTGCCACTA
This sequence comes from Ursus maritimus, assembly GCF_017311325.1. Taxonomy (NCBI): domain Eukaryota; kingdom Metazoa; phylum Chordata; class Mammalia; order Carnivora; family Ursidae; genus Ursus; species Ursus maritimus. The sequence goes on from NW_024425230.1 coordinate 37,010,110, forward strand.
ACTTGCTATGTGTCTTCCGGAGGTCACTTTCTCTCTCTGGGCCTCAACTTCCTCATTTTTCAAATGAGCTCCTTCCATGTCATTAGATCAAGGGAAGAGTAGCTGGCCCCTCAGGGGCCATTCTGTAGTCTCTGGAGACATTTTTTGGTCACGGTTGGGGGAAGGGTGCGACTGGTATCTAGTGATAGAAACCAGGGATGCTGCTAGACATCCCGCAGTGTATAGGGCGGCCCCGCGACAAAAGTCAGCGCGGCCCGGATGCGGTAGTGCGCTCTAGAGGGACCCCGCGATCTACAAATCCAGCTCTAAAATTTCACCTGTCATTTGCTCATCAAAGATGGATTTAACAGGTGCCTGTTACATGCCACGCAGTGAACAGGACAGAGTCTGCAGATTATAAAAGCAGTCGTAGGAGTTCACATCGGCTGAGTGCTACCTGTATACGGGGTTCTTTACGTGGACTGGCCCTCTTGGTCCTTGAAAAATACAACGACTCCCATTTTACAGATGAAGAAATGAAGGCTCAGTAAAGTGAAGCAGCTTGCCAAGGCCACACAGCTAGTAAGCGGTGGCCTTAGCCTATTTCAGATCCCAAGCTCCTACCCGTGCCTACTCTTACCTGCCCCCAAACAAGGGAAAGGAGGACAGGTCCCTGCCAGCCAGCGCCTCCCTGGAGGAAAAGCAGCTCCAGGAGGCTTAGCCCTGTGGTAAAAAACGGTTTATCATGCAAACCGTTTGTGAACCTGAAAAAGGCCTCCTGACTATAAACCAGCCGGTAATGACCTGACAGGCAAAGGGGGCTGAGAAGTGTTAGGGCCACGGAGACATTAATCTGCTTTCAGCCACCGCTGCTGGAAAGACATTTGTTAGAACGGTTATGGGAGCCATAAAAGCCAATTTGACGGCAGCCCTCCCTAGGCGGGCGCCTGGGCGAGTAAAAAAGGCACCCCTCGGGGCTAAGGTGTTACAGGCCCTTTGGCCAGAGGCAAAGGCTTCCTTCTGCCACAGGTAGGAGGGTGGGAATGTGATGGCGGAGTGTGGCATTGCCCCAGGAGAGCTGGATTCTGGCCCCTTCTGTGGTTCTAAAACAGCCACAAGGCCGCCAGCAAGTCCTGCCCTTACTCTGGGCCTCAGTTTTGCCGTCTGTAAAATGGAGACATTAATGTTTTTGCTCACGGGGCTATTTTGAGGCTTTAGTGTGGTGACAGATGGGACCGTGGATGTGACATATTTGGTGTTAAGCGTCATTATTGCTGGCGGTGGTCATAGCAGTACTAGTCGCTGCAGCAGCAACGTCCAGGGCTCACTCTCTGGGATTGCATCAGACCTCAGACCTGGGTGTAGCTTTATGGGTCCCTCTCGTTCTCCTTCCCCACTGGATACGGAATAGCCTCCATTCATCATGCACTGACTCTCAGATCGTTCTGAGCACGTTCTCTGTATTAACCCACTTAATCCTGATATCAAACCTATGAATCGGGGATGGGTGTTATCCCCATTTTACAGGTGAGCAAACTGCACCCCAGAGAGGTACCAAATTTGCCTACCGGGCTGCACGCAGGCTGGCCCCACCTGTGAGCACCGCTCCACCCTCAGACACAGATGAGGAATGGAGTCGGTTGGCAGGGGGGCAGGCAGATGGCACTGTCCTCCCTGGGGGCCTCCCCTGCCTCCTGATTGCTGGCGTCGTGGGGTATCACCTGACCTCAGTCTCCGTGCAGGGAAACAGCGCACACTGGTTTGGTTTTGTGGGGTTTGACTTCTCCCGGGAAATGGGACCACCCCAAGCGTCCGCTCCCGGGGGGTGGGCTAAGCCAGCGCGATGCGTTCGGGAGCCAGGGCTCAGTGCTCTGGCCGCCATCCAGAGGACACATTGCAGCCCCACTCGGGGCCTGGCCAGGAGATGGCAGAACGTCACCGCATGGGAGCCTAGAGGTCTGGGTGCTTTCTGTAATTGGGGCTTGGTGTGAGGACAGGGCAGCAGGCTCGCCTGGGACTGGGACACATAGCGGATAGCGGTCTCCGTTTGGGAGCAGGCCCCCGTCCCAGACAGATATAGGGCTGGAAAGCAGGGAGGGCGGCTCGAGGCTCAGTGACGGTACGGTCATCCAGGGTCCGTACAACATGCTGATGTTTGGGTTTTTTAAATTATCATTGAAATAGGCCCATAAAAATTTTGAATTCCTGTACATTCCTTCTGGGCTTCCAACAATACTATAGAAACATTAGCTTGGACGAATCCCAGCACCTGCATGGGTGAGGCCAGGAGTGGCGGGGGAGGGAGGGTTAGTGACTAGGGAGATGGTCCAGCAGGCTCTGGTGCTGGGACCCTATGATTCACACTCTCGTGACCCCCAAGGCCCTGGCAGCTCCCTGCAGCCTTTTTCTTCTGCTTCTGTTCTCAGGAAAGTGTCCTCTGTGTGCGTCTCATGATCATATTCCTGAGCTGTCAGAAACCCCACTTCGTAGTCTCCCTCTAGTAGAGACCTTCCTCCAAGGTTTGGGAAGTCCTTAGGCAGAGGCCAAACCACCCACAGCCTTCTCTTCAAGCCGACTGTCCTTCTGGACCTGTTCAGAACAGTCTAGAAGAAGAGATGAACAACATGGCTTTTCCAGCCTCAAATCCTGTTAACTTGGGGTGTCTCTGTGCAGGATGCAAGGTCACACTTCTCATCCTGACCCTGAGGTATGTCCCTGAGCTCTGGGCCACAGACCCACTGAAGCAGGACAGGTAGGTGGAGGGTTCCCGTGTTACTTAGACGATGCAGGGAACCCCAAGTGCTCCCCACCCCACCGTGCCCTCCTCACGTATCCTCAGCAGGGAAAAGTCAGGGGAATCTTGGTGTTTGCCAAGTGGAAATCAATAGAGGGGAAAAAAAATCTCATTTTCAAGCTTCTAAGCAGGTATTGTAATCAATAATGCAAAGAGCAGCAGGAGGCCATTAAGCCACACTTGGCAGTGTCCTCCCGGACCGGGAAATGTTTGCTGAGGAGAGAATTTCTAGAGCATCTGGGCACCCACCCCTGCCTGCCGCAGGGCAGTATCTCTTAGGGAGACGGTCTGGAGTTTCATGGGGGAAATACCACTTGGAAGTGAGTTAATGAATCCCCCAACCCCAGTGTCAACCCCAGTGTGGTGGGCCCGCAGATCCAAACAAAAATAAGGAGGGGAGGGCGGTGTCCGGGATGACTTGGCAATAGGTGGTCTCGCCAGGAGGGGGCGCTCATCATTTTTTCCCCTTTTGTTTTCAATTCCTGTGATAAACTTGACTTTTTTTTTCATCCCCACAGAACAAAGAGACTCATGATTTATGTTCCATAATTTCCTAGTCTATTGATTATACTGCAGAGTTTCACTTGTAAATGCCATTTCTGACAATTGCCAAAAAATGTTAGGTGCTATGGTGGGGTCTCGGGGTGTGCTGTGATGGTGGGCATGCCCCCTCCTGCCTCAGCCAGGGCCAAGTGTGCTTCTCCTCTTGCCTGTGTCAGCTATGACCAGTCTTCTAAAACCTGTGGGGTCCATGTGGACACAGGGTCCTGTGGATAGGCGCTGTGGATGGGGCCTAGTAGGCAGGGCTTGCGTGGGGTCTGGTCCCTTCAGAAGCTCTCAGGTTGGTGCGGGGGGCCCAAGGCTCTGACTCACAGAGCTCCCAGGATGAGGGAGGAGTCTAGACCCTGTCTATGAGACAGTGGAATAATAGCACTTAAATTAAACATGTGATCCGCAAACCCCAGCCTCCTAAGAGATGACCCGAACTCAGTAATTACCCCGGAACGCTGTTGCCCTGGGTCCCGGGAAAGTGGGTTATTTAGCGGAGTTGGAGTTGTTTTATTCCGTGTTTTACTTTGCTGTTTCATCAAAGTGCCAGGTGGCTGGCATGGCGGTGGGTTCTGAAACATGGACCTTGGAGTCATGTAGACTGGGTTCAAATCCCAGCTGCCGAGCGGAGAGTTTCTGTGCAACCTCGGGCCTATTACTTGACTTTTCTGAGCTTGTCTCCTCATTCGGAAAAAAAAAAAGAAAATGAAGACAATCCTGGCAATCCCAACTTCACTTCAGAAATGGATGCTCCCAGGACGCTGCCTGATAAGCAGTGCGTTCTTATGCAACATTCGTTCTGCTCCCTTTGTTCCTTTCCTCTGTGGGTTTTAATCTGACTGAGGCAAATTTAACGGGTAACTCCCAAGTGTGGGGAGCTGGAAGCGGAAGGAATACTCCCAAGTTTGAGGGATTCATCAGGAAAAGTCCCTAAAGAAAGCTTAGCAGCCTGGGGTCTTCGTAAGCCAGACGGCAAAGCTAAAGACGAGGACCGTGGCCTTGCACACGGTAGAAGCTCCTACGATACCAAGGCCTTGCATCCTGGTTTGGGCTAACGCTATGGCCTGGAGGTTTTGCTGCCCGGGGATGGGGACCAGGCTGTGTCATTTGCCTGCCTTTGCAGGCCGCCCCAGGGCCTGTCAGAGACCAGCCAGACTGCTTGGTGGGAGGGGACGAACAGCAAGGTCCCTCATCGTTCACCAGGGCTGGTGCGGCTGCCGCCCGCCCCACTGCCCTGCACCCACCTTCACCCTCTGTGGCCCATCCTCCACCCAGCAGCCAGCGTGGACTGTAAATCATGAGTCAGAGCAGGTCCCTCTTCTGCTCAAAATCCAGGAGCTACTTAGGAGTGATGGTTAAAGCTTCAGGTGTGTCCCAGAGTGTTCCCAAATAAAAGGGTCGCATTATCTAGGTACAAAGCCATTGGTGTGAAACTATGGAACTTGTTAGCGTTTGGATAAAAATGAAATTTGGGGGCAGTGAATATATACCGTTTTACCACTATAACTGTGGCTCGGGGGGCATCTTAATTGCTCTGAATATGTATTTTGCTCCTAGTTGTCTTTGTAAATTGTATTTTTCAAGTTTTTATTATTTATGTATTTATTTTTTTAAAAGTAGACTCCGTGCCCAATGTGGGGCTCAAACTCATGACCCTGAGATCAAGAATCGCGTGCTTTACCAACTGAGTCGGCCAGATGCCCCTGTAGATTGTATTTTTAAAATCCACATCTGAAAATATGCTTCTCGATCATTCAGAGGGCTTGTTTAACAAAATGTCTGTCAGACTAAAAACAAAAAAAACCCTCCACGTCACTCAGTCATATCATTCAACTTCATCTCCTACAATTACTGCCTTGCATGTCTGTCATTCTGACCTCCGTGGGATTCCTCTCCTGCCTCAGGGCCTTTGCACTGGCTGTGTTGTCTTGCTGCCTTTGTTTCCTCCAAATACCTGCATATTTCGTTCATCATATTTCAGTTTTCTACTGCCACATAATAAATTACCACAAACCAAAGCACGCTACCTTGTAGTTTCTGTGGGTCAGGAGTTTGGGCATGGTTTAGCTGGGCCCTCTATGGAGGTCTCAAGGCTGCAACCAAGGTATCAGTGGCCTGTAGTCTTACCAGGGGATCCACTGGGGAGGACCTGCTTCCAAGCTCCCATCAGTTGTTGCAAAATTCAACTCTTCGCAGCCATAATATTGAGGCCCCGTTCTCCTGCTGGCGAAGGTGAATGCAGGGCAGCCAGGTGGGAAGATACGGGTTGAATAAATGAATTAGATCTCATCTCACCTGCTAAAAATCCTCCAGTGGCTCCCCATTATCCTTAGGAAAAGTCCAGAATTTCCAAAGTCTTGGCTGTGCTGACAAGACCTGGCACTCCCGGGCCCTGGGCTGCCTCCTCCAGCCTCACCCCTGCAGGCTGTGAATCAGCCACATTGGCTTCCTTGGGGCCTTCTGACTTGTGGATCCCTCTGCCTGGAAGGGGCTTCCTCCAAGCTTTGCAGAGCTGGCTCCACTTAGTCCCTCATGTATCCAGTGCCCCCTTCCCAGGGAGGCCTTCCCTGACCACCCGACCCAAAGGAGGCACCGCCACCCCATGCACCGTGCCCCGCACTCACCACACCACCGCACCCGCTCTGATGGAATCTTTGACCATCGTGTTGGCCCGGTTGTGTGGCTGCTGTCCGTCTCTCCTGCAGCCTGCAGGCATGCTGAGGGGCCTCCTGTGGTCCTCTTCACCAGCGTTATCCCCAGTGCCTGGAACAGTGCCCCATACTCAAGAAAAATGGGCATGAATGAATAAAGAGTCTAAAGCTGAGATGCGGGTGGCGAGGCCTTTCCGAGCCTGGGCCAGGGAGGGGGGGCGGGGATATTGGGGAAGGGGACAGTGTGGTGGGAAAGCTGCCTCGGCCTGAGTGCCTGGGGATGGCCTGGGATGGCTCCCTTCACCTACCCGGGGCTCAGTCTCCTCAGCAGTCAGAATGGAGCTATAGTTTCCCTGGTCCTCTGAGTAGAGTCAGGGCTTAACCCCTTGGCCCCACCCCCAGAAGCCCCCCCAGGGTTGAGGGGGTGGGAGGGCAGCCTTCAGTTACCACAATTTGGTGACATACCTATTAAGTCACATTTTTCAGTCCCTCCTGAGGCCCCACTCTCTGCATCCCCACTCTCTGCACCCCCAGCACCCTCCTCTTTCTGTGCTCCCCATCTTCTACTCTAGTCCCAACAGGGGGCTCCCTGCTTCCTCCAGTGCCCAGTGTGGCCCCTGCCTCCCCCAGGGGGCCCGGGAGCCAGTGCCATAGGGACGACATGCGTAGAGAGCCAGATGACCGAAGTGGGGGGCAGGCCAAGTGCCTTGGGGGCCCAGAGGACAGGTGCAGTAAAAAGGAGGAGGCCACTTGGTCGAGGGTTCTGCAGGAGCAAAGGCGTGGAAGCTGGAGTGCTTAGGGTCACTCAGGAGCAGGGGACAGTTTGGAGCAGCAGGTGTACTGGGGATCAAGATGGTATGCGAGGGAAGAGACTGGCCAGGTTGGGACCTTAATGTGTGCCCACACGCCCTTTTGTGCCTTCCCAGGTGCCCCCTCAGGCCCTCGCCTGTCCTTGCCCTGCTGCTCAACTTCCCAGGAACCCAGGCAGGGAGGTGTGGCTGCTTTCTGAACAAGAGCACAGATCACCTTCGTTTCCAGCTTGTTTGTTCTACTGTAATTAGGTAAATAAATCAACACATTAGCTCCCTGCTTGGGAGCCTGGCTTCTAGAAGGAGCAGCTCTGTCTTACACCCAGAGTGGGAAGGGCAGTCTCTGGGGGTCTGAGACCTATCCTCAGCATTTCTCGAAGGTTGGCAGGCCTGCTGGCCCTGCCCCTGTCCTGACAGATGAGAATCACTGGATCTCTGCTTCTCCCAAGCCTGCACGACTCATGTTCCTTCAACTTAGGCACCCGGAGCAAGTGGTTTGCTAGTGTCCTGGATGGTCTTTGGGACTAGGCGGGGACGAGGGGCTCAGGGCTCGGCTGAGTCAGAAGCAAGTGGTCATGAGGGCTGCAGGTGTTGCTCATTAAGCCGCACTCCTGCCTTTTCCTGGAGTCCCCAGCTGGCCTGGGGCCAAACGTGGCAGCCGACGAGCCCATCCCTCTGGCCCGGACCATTAAAACCCAATTAGTGGAAAGAGAGCGGGGTGCCATCTTCCTCTGCAGGAATGCCAGGGGCTGGGAGAAGGGGCAGCGGGGCCCTAATGAGGCTGGCAGGACTGAGCCAGAGAAAGTGGTGCCTGGAAGCAGCAAGGAAACTGGGGGAGGACTTCTGACTGGGAAGGATGGTGGTGGTTGGGGGGATCCAGCCCTGGCCTGGGTTCGCCCTTGGCCATGCCACCAGTCACACCCTCCCGCTGGCCCTCCATGTGAGTTAAGGGGCTTAGGTGGCTGGTTTCTCAGTGGGCCCAGGTCCAGAGCAGCTCCTCCAAGGTGACAAGAGGTGATGTTAGAAATATGTGTGTGTGTGTGTGTGTGTGTGTGTGTGTGTGTGTGAGGTGACAAGGAATAGGTGTGTTTGTATGTGTGTGTGTGTGTGTGTGTGTGTGTGTGTGTGTGAGAGAGAGAGAGAGAGAGAGAGATATGAGGGTACGGACCCACCCACCCCCAGACCTCAAGCTGTCAAGCGGAGGCAGGAATGAATCCTTGAATTGCTGAGTGGTTGGGAGTCCTGGAAGGGGAGGTCCCAGTGAAGGGGGTGGGATGGCTGGGGCAGTGGGCCGAGGGACTTCAAGGGCTCAGGGAAATGGGGCTTTACCAACTAGTATGGAAATATTTGAGGCTTGTAGTAGCTGGAACAGATGTGCCGACGTGTACCAGCTAAGTAACCGCATCTCGGGCATTAAGGGAGGCAGCACCGTCTCCTTCTCTTTCCTGGAAGGGGGGCGGGAGTTGCCCTGGAATAGGGCCACCCTTGAAGGAGGGGACTGGATGCAATGACCCTTTGAGGCCTCCCTTCTGCAGAGTGGGGATATGGCTGGGGAACCCAGAAGCCCTTTTCCTCCCTTTCTCTGGAGCCGTGGAAGGAGTGGGAATGTTGGGGAAGGCGTATAACTAGGGTATCCCAGCCCTGCACACCCTGCCCCAAATCTCCTCCTGCCTCATGGCACGGTGGTGCGCGGTGGGGGGTGCAGAGCCCAGCCCACAGCTGCCCCCCTAGCCCCTTGGACAGATGTTTTTTTTAGCAGTTCCCAAAACTGCTTCCTCAGCTTCTGCCTTGTCTTAGCCTAAGTAGGCCTTTCGGATTTATTAGTTCCGGGGTGGAAAGAAAACCGCTTCTCCAAGAACTGCGTTTAGTGCCACATTTCAAACTCCCAGACTTGATTGAAGTGGTAGTTAAAACATTTTAAGGCTCTTAGGTAAAGTCGCACTTGCCTTCCGCACGGCCTGTATTCTGATACTAACCGTTTACTGCGGTCGCCCCGTTCTGTTACCGAGAGGCAGTGCTTTATCGAGAGCTGTCAGCCCATCTTGCAGGGATGTGGCCCCGGCTTCCATCTGCGTGCCCAGCTCCTTGAAGCCACCAAGAAGGAAACAAATGTAGAATAATTGTGCATTTTAATTAAGCCTCAGTGCGCACCCTATCGTGGAGTTGCTAATATTAAAGGATTCTTTCCACTTTGCGGGAAGCTGGGATATTTGTTCCCCATGTCATTTTTATATTCCTTTTGTGCGGCAATTAATATTTAACTCCTGGGAAATAAAGCTGCCACCTGATACGGTCTTTATGGCCCAGTATTAAAATAACTGTTCCTGATAAACTGTTGGAATAAAGTATTAGGAAGAGCCTGCTGGAAGGGGCTTTGGCTCAGGTATTAATTCTACTCAAGGAGCCGGGCCCCGAACAAGCCTTTTTATCCTAGTTCATTTCATTTTTCACGATGACATGTCAATGAGCCTAAACGTAATCATAATAAGAGAGGAGAAGAGAATGTGGTGTATTTAAGGGATGGGGGGAACCTGGTCCGCCTTTCTTCCCTCCCATCAGGCTATTTCCAATTAGGGTGATCACTCGGTAAGGCTGGTGCCTGGAACCGGGCCTTCATCGGCTTACATCACCCCTCGCCGGAGCATGTCCTTGATGTGAGGGAGAAGGTGAGAGTGGTGCATTTGTAGTCACTGGTAGGAGTCCGGCTCTACCTGGTAGCAACCGTGTTTAACTGGGAGACCTAATTTGAGTTTACAAGTGATTACAAGCTGTCCTGTGGGACTCTGCTTACCGATGAATTCTCAAATAAGTTGCAAAACAGTGACGAATTAACTTGTTATGCTGTCAAAATCCATTACTGCAGAAGACAGCTTAACTTCCCAGCCTGTTCTCAGGGCCCCCAAGCCAGCGCTGCGACCCTCTGCCTCGTGAATGGGGATCAAGGGCGTACGCCGGCCCCAGCCTCCTGTCACAGCCAACCTCCCCTCCCCCATACTCCCCACCCTCGCTTTGCTTCACTCAAAATCCCTAGCTTGAATTCTGGAAAGTAAATTCTCCAGATCAGGGACTGGGAAGAAGGCGAGGGGAGAGTCAGCCTGACATATGGTAAACACCCCCCGCCCCGAAATGATGTTCTCTCCCATGAAAGCTGGGGGAGATTGATTCTAGCTGGGGCTTTAAGTAAGATAAACATCTGAAGGCCCCAAGATCTTTCCTCTGCAGCATTGAATGGAAGATGCAATTTATAAATGTTCCCTTAATATTTCTGAAACAGATTGGCCAGTAATTTATAGACTGCAACATTGAGGACTGAATTAATTTTCCCGGTGAGAAGAGTCTGCATGCAGCTTGGCGAGAGCTGTTTCCTGCATCTCCGAGCAGAAGCAGAGAATGATAGGGTTAGAAGGGACCTTGGAGATAATGAATTCCACCGTCACTTTGGCACAAGTGGGGAAACTGAGGCCCAGTCACACAGTAAGTTTCCGGCTGCGTCAGGTCTGGAGCCCCAGTCACCAGAGTCCTGGATCGTATCTTCACTTTATGCCCCTTCTCAGTACGTGATGCCTCGTGGAGCTTACCTGTCTGTGTTATGGGTACCTGCAGCCTGCTGTCATTGAGGGGTCCCGCTTATTTCTCTGGCTTTTATTTCCTTTCTTCTGAGGAGATGAAATGAAATGGATCAGAGACTTCCAGTGACTGGGAAGAGTCACTGGGCATTAACTAGACCAGGACGTCTTACGTTGTAACGTGCACACATGTCCCCAGGGGATCTTGTTAAAATGCACGTTCTGATTCAGTAGCTGGGAAGGGGGTAAAATACGGGGCCTGAAATTCTGCATTTCTGTGGGATGCCCCTGCAGCTGGTCTGGGACCACAGTTCAGGTGCTAAGGGCTGGATCCCTATCAGGGCCAGCTGCCTCCATGCTTTCCAGAAGCCTTTGACCCACTGTCACGCATTCACACGCTCCCGCTACTGGCAATGGCTTCCTGCGGTCATGAAGTCCGTTCTCCTGCCACTGGCATTTGGAGCTTCCTTTTTATTGTGAGCAGACTCTAGGAAAGAGATGGGAACCTGCGCGCCCCCCACCCCCACCCCGAGAGATCCCCAAATCAGAGAGAGGTTGCTTCGTATTTAAAACCCAAGCAGTGTGGCCCCGTACGGCTTCCCAGTATTGTGATTTAATAACCAGTAATTGAACAACAAATTGGCCCCTTATATTGACTCGGCCCTGGAATCACAGAGCTTGCTTCAGGGGTAAGATATTTCCTGCGAAAATTGAGTCGAGACCGGAATGTTACGAAACATTATAAATAGCACTAGGTTTATTTTCCAAATGCTACATATTCTGAAACGAGAAGAGAAATTCACAGACCCCGGAATCAAAGAGCCTGCTCCTTTCCTCCTCGCACCCCGGTGCAAATGCACACCACCTAGTGAGGCACCCTCCTGCAATCAGGTTGTGGGTCACGTCGGAATGTCTCCTTGTACATGACATTTACGAAGAAAAACACTTGCAAACTAAATGTTTGATTAACATTACATCTTTTACCATTTAAAATGGGCGAGCGTAATTGAAAGCTGCATTAGCTAACACGTATGAGCTTCAGCGGGGTGTTGTCCTGGGCCCGTGACTCTCGGTAGTTCCATTGAGTCCTTAATGCCAACGGCCCCGAGTATTTGTACTTGACGTATGAAGTAATCTAAAAGTGCGGGACTTGCAGCCTGTCAGCGGAAAATTGGCACAGTTGGACCGAGCATCTTGTCCAGTGGCAGTGGGCAATTCAGGTTGGCACTTGGGGTGTATTTTATCGAGACTGGGTTGGTGAAAGGTACTCTTTCTTGTGTGGTTCAACACAGGAGGGATGGTTACCCAGGTACCCGGATTCTGTCTACACCCGCCGCTTACCCAGGTTCTGTGCCTACGTCAGTAATGTCACCTGCTTCTAGAGAATAGCCTCTTCTATGATGTCAAGATAGAGACACACATTTTCTGGACGATTCCCTTCTTCCTTTTTATGTCTCATCCTCTTTTTCTTCTTTTTTTTCCTTTTCCTTCCTTCCTTCCTTTCATCTTCCCCTGATCACCCCGTAAACCTGGAGGTGCCTCATGTTTGGGGGCTGTATCAACTGTCCTAACGTAGGTCCCTGTTCAAGGGCTTCCCTCAATGACTGTGTTTCAAGTGGAGTTTTATAAAATAGGGTGAAGCCCTACTTGCATTATTTGGACCTTCTTATGTTGAGATTTTTCAAAGAACACACTTGAAGTCCGTGTTCACGCATGTACCATTTGCCAGGCCACTAATGCTGCCCAGGCCAATGGAGAAAATCCTCATCCAGGTGGCCGTGGATGTGATGTTTAAAGGCTGAGTTGAAGTTGATCAAGTGAAGAGGCTGGAGCAGGGAAGGGAATTAATTCCAGGCAGTGGGAACAGCCTATGCAAAGGCCTAGAGTTGGAAAAGCACCCAGCGTGTCTGAGAAGTGTTGACAACTCCGTGTGGTAGGGGCGTAGGCTAGGTGGAAGGAAGGGGCTGGAGCTGGAGAGGGCTGTTAGGATCAGGCTATAGGGAGCTCTCAGGAAGGAGCGCACTGAGAATTTTAAAGCAGGAGGGGACACGATCAGGTTTGCATTTTCAAGATGTGTGGATGAACCAGAGTGCGGGATGGACCGCAGTCTGGTGGCAGGGGCTGGGTGAGAGCTGCTGCCTTAGCCCAGCGGGCTGGCGTGTTGGAGTCAGAGTGCGGGATGGACCGCAGTCTGGTGGCAGGGGCTGGGTGAGAGCTGCTGCCTTAGCCCAGCAGGCTGGCGTGTTGGAGTCAGGGCCCACGCTGGCTCCTGGGAGCCTACTGGGAACCGAGCAGAACTGGCAGCTCAAGGACTGAGGGGAACAGGGGTACTGGCCAGGAGGGGAGAGCCAGCGAGAGAAAGGCTAAGTCCTCAGGCGGAGAGAAGAGATGCCAGGGTGCTGGGTCGTGGCCTCTTGGCTGGGAATGGAGAGGGGTCTGTGTTAGGTTTCAAGGGACCCCAGAATGTCTGGGCCCATATCTCCATCGGTGGGGGCCTGGGCCCTCAGGGTGGCAGCTAAAATGTCACCAAAGTCAGGATGGCGTCTCACTATCAGCGATGCAAGGGAGGTTGGGGACTAAATATTAGAGATATTATATTAGAGTGTTCAGTTGGGGAACTAAATATTAGAGATAATGATAATGATGCTATCCCCCATGCGTACTACACTTTAACATTTATCAGGACCACTTGACCTTGACAAGTTGGCAGAGGTTATTATTACTATTTTGTTGTTCCTAATGCCCTGAGAAGCCTAAGGCAAGTTGACTGAACTAGAGTCACGATAAATGAGGGATGCCGTCTTCTAGTCTCGTGTTCTTACCCTGCAAGTGTGTTAGGACTCCTTGAGCCCTGGTTGTCTCTGGCTCCCCCTGAGCATTGCCGGGGAACAAAAGGGTGTGAAAAATCCTTGCCCTAAGACAGCGCATAGCCTTGATGATAAGAGGTCCTACCCAATGAAAATAGCAAACAATGGCTAGGAGGTATCCATTTATCACCCACCCAATCCACCCATCTACCCACCGTCCGTGCAGGCACCTACCTATCCATCCGTCTGTCCGTCCGTCCATCCATCCATCCATCCTTCCTTCCATCCATGCACTCACCCACCTATCCACCTCTCCACCCACCCGCTCACCTATCCATCCATCCATTTAGCATTTATTATAATAATTATAAATTGGGTTATCCAGATCCAAGAGGGTTCTCCCAACTCTGGCTGGATATTAGAATAACGTAGACATTAAAAAAATGCCACTGTCCAAGCCCCACCCCAGAGATTCCAGTTTAGTTGGTGAGGGGTAGGGCTAGGTTTTGTTAAATTTTTTAAAGCTCCTTGGGGATTCTAATATGCAGCCAGAGATGAGAACCCCCGAGAGAGGTTTAGCGGTTCAAAGATGGGAGGGCTGGTGAGGAAGAGGACTGGGGCATTCAGTGAACTTCAGATCTGGAAAGGTCCCGAAAGTCCTTTGTACAGCCTCCCATTTTAAAGATGAGGAAACTGAGTCCCAGCAATGGGAGGCCTGGTCGGTATGGAGTCGGGCCTTATCCCTCATCCTCGTCCTTGTCCTTTCAGCTTGGGGGACCTTCTCCTCACCCTCTATGTTGACAGTCAGGGAAAGCATCGGGAAGGGGGCACGATTTGAGTGGGGCTTTGAGGCCTGGGCAGACCTGGGATAGAACAGGAGGGAGAGAGGGATTTCGAGTAGGAGTGACAGCGCGGCCAAGGATCTGGACCAGGGCTGAGGATGCTGTGTGGGCTTTTGAGGGCTCTTTCAGTGCATGAAACAAACCTCTGCCCAAGCACCCCAGCCTCCCTTCTGTGGCGCGCCCTGACTCGGGCCCCACACCTCCCGTGGATTCTGCCGTTCTCTGAGGGAGTGTCAGGCCCCCAAGCCCCTCAGCACAGCCCCACCCAGCGAGCCAGGAGGAGAGCTGAGCCTGTTGCAGGGGGAAGTTGAAGCAATCCCTTTGCTCTGAGGAGGAAGGGTAATGGCTCTCTTTGAGGAGCAGTGCTAACGCGAAGGTGGGATGATGGATCCTCGCCCCCCCACCTCCGCCCACATAAATCTCACCTGTGCGCCTCGGTTGCCTCCTCATGATGCATGTATGAGATAAATTCTCCAAATCTATTTTTGTGCCATTGCCAGCAGCCTGCTGATGGAGTAAATAAGAGTTATAGCCGCCATAATGGCATCACTTATGAGGGGCTAAAAAAAGCAAACATGTCCACACAGTTCTTATAAATCTATTATAAATGTGGGCTCAAGTTTCGGAGGAAGCCTCACCAGATTGCACTGGGCCCCCGCTGTCCCTGGGGTTCGATGAGTGACCAGGTGGGCAGAGCCCAGAGAAGGCCACGGTGGGGACAGGGGCGGGGTTGCTGAAATGACCAGGACCGGTGAGCGCTTCCCTGTTGCTTCTTCCCTCCCTCCCTCCGAGTTCTGAGCCCCGGTCAGCCACATGCCACACAGGGCCACGGAGCCACGCCCCAGGGGTTGAATGGCTGCCATCAGCACCTTCCCCCAACAACACCAGGGCACGGCAAACAGGAGGTGGGGCACAGAGACCCTTGAAGGAAGGCTGGTTTGGGGTGACCCGACCCTCCTCTTCCTCCTGCACCTCTTTCTCTGGGTGAAATTGAGCCAGGTTCCTCTGTGGGAAAGGGACTCTTGGACCTGGGAGGTGTTTGCTGGACCAGGTCTCAGAGTCACCTCGTGGACAGCTGGTGTCTGTGGCCAGGAGGAAAACCGCCTTTGCCCTTGCCATCCCAGCCTGGAGGGAGAAGGGGCTCGTTGGCGTGGGGGGTGGGAGGCCGTGAGACTCAGGACCCTCCCACCCCAGGCTCGAGTTGCAGCCTCTCCTCCCTGTCCTCACTCTGTCCCCCAACTGAGTCCTCAGTTTCTCCACCTGCCAAGCAGAAACAAGAATAATAATAAAAGGAGCTAACTTGTCGGATGTGGTGAGAGGTGCGTGAGCTATTGCAGGGGAAAGTACTTGCAAGGGTTAAAGCGCTGGGAGGCACAAGGGGTCTTTGCAGGGTTTATTCTTCAGGGCTCATCTCTCTCTCTGGGAAATGGGCCTGAGTCCTGTGCCTCTAACTGGGGCCCCTCAGTGACTCCTGGGGGGAGAGTGCTTAGCAAATGCTGCTGTAAGGCTAATGATTATTTAAAGCAGGCATCCTCTCATCCCAAGATAGGCTTTAAGCCCCCAGAGGGCAGTGCTGGCCTCTGAAATGGCTAGAAATCCCAGCTGAGCCGAGTTCCAGAATTTTCTCAGGGTCAGGATGGGCCCCTGTCTGGGGAGTTTAAAGACTCACTTTCTCTTGTGGGGCTGTAAGGACCTCTCAGTTACTGCCACAACCTCCTCACTGCTCTCTGCCTATCTCTCTGAGCCCCTGAAATCGCTCCACAAAGCTGCCGGAGTGGGCCTTTTAAAACACTGAGCAGGGCATGCCATTTCTCCAGGGGCTCCTCATAGCACGCAGAAGAAGAGCGAAAGCCCGTTGGAGGCATATGTAGCCCTGTGCGATCCTGGCCTGCTTCTCCCCACCTTGTTCACCCATCTCCAGCCGCACTGACCTCCTTGCTGTCTCCTGCACATGGCAGGTCTCTCTCGGCAACCTCAGGGCCTTTGCACTTGCTGTTCCCCTGCCTCCATTGCTTACTCCTTACCGCTTCAGGTGTTTGCTCTTCTCAGGAAGGCTGTTCCTGTCTAAGAGTGCAAGTGCAAGTCTTCTGCTCCAGTGTGCCCTGTTCTGCTTCCCTCCTGTATTTTCTCCCCAGCACGCTGCACAATTGATATTCCACATATTTATTTTGTTTCTCTGTCTTCTTTACTGGAAGGTGGGCTTTATGAGTTGAGGGACTGGGTCTGTCCTATTCTCTGTTGCATCCACAGTGCCGAGGACCACAGTGCCTAGAATATTGCCTGGTACATAGTAAGCCCTTGGTAAATGTTAGCAGCTTGCATGGATAAATGGATGGGTAGGCAGATAGATGGACCAAAGGGTCAGGCCCCTGGCTTGGGCTGGAGGAAGGGGGCCACGCTGGCTGGAGTCAGAAGGCTGGACACAGTCACCATGGGAACACACAGTCTTTCCTGGGAAGAGGGTGGGCTTGGGCCAAAAGGCCGGCCAGGAGAAGGACCCCGATCTTTTAGTTCCTTGGGTCGTGAGAGAGCGCAGTCTCCTGGCGCACTCCAGACCAGAGCCGTCCTTTCTGCCGCCTCTTCCTGGCAGGCCCAGAGCACCGAGAGGGTGTGAGGGTGCAAAATCCGCTGGGTCTGGAACCCGCTTGTACAAAACTTCCCACAGTCCCCGGCATCACTTTTCCAGAAAGCCAACAAACCTGTTAAAATGCAGCTCGACCCACACCCTGTAAGGTATGCAAATGGCCCAGGCTGGGAGAACACATCCACAGGCTCTGAGTCCCCATTAAAAAAACATTGCCTCCCTCTCCCTGCAGCACTTGGCTTGCAGATTCTAAATGTCAATAGTTCCCCCAGTGAAGGCAGGCAGAAGGTTGAAAGGTCAGCCGTCTTAGGAAGCTAATTGCCACCGGTAAATTACACCTGTGAACGCACCGTCCCTTTTCCTTTGTCACCTCTCCCCCCACCCTGACCCTTCCCCTGGCCCAGGGGCCCCAGGATCAACACGGTTTGAAACCCAGAGTTGGAACCTAGAGTACAGCCTTTCTGTGATGAGGAGGATGATGGGGAATAAGTTCCCACCTCCCTCAAAATACGTGGTTGCTGGTGTGGGTTGCAGCCAGGCTGGGCAACAGCAACCAGTCCAGAAGCCCGTGCTTCCCAGTTCCAAAGGCACATGCCCTCAGAGAGGGTGGGGCAAGCTGTTTGAGGGTGCAGGAGCTGTCTGCCCCAGACCCTTAGCTCCCTTCTCTAGCCCTTCCACCCTGTTACAAGAAACACCCCCGTTGGTCTCTTCTGAGAGCCGGACGGAGAAGCATCAGAGTGCCTTGGTTTCCCTAACTGTAAGATGGGGATGATGAGAGCGTGCCCCTCACAGGACTGACTCAGCACAGGGCCCCTGGAAGCTTCCATAAATGATAGCAATTTGGATTTTGTCTTTTAGTTCTAGTGCCTCCTAGAACTCATAGTATCATTGGTGGGGCATGTTAGCCTCCCGTGGTCTTCCTCGCCCATCTGGGACCCTGGATGGCCAGGCCTTCCTTCCCTGGCTGCCCCCCAGCAGGGTGGCAGGGCGGGCAGGAAGCCGAGGCAGTCAGCCAGCATAGGCCGGGCCCTGGGTGTCAGGGGTCCAGCCCACAAATGTTTCCACGCATTCTCCTTTGAATGTCCCAAGGAACTGGGAGGCAGGTGTCATAGGCGGGGGAGGGGTGCTGAGGCTCAGAAGTAGGCTTGCCCATGGTCCCATGGCTGCCACGCCCCCCGAGTCATGTGCTAGAGACAAGCCGTCTTCACTTGGCAAAATCCACACACACAGCTGTCTCTCTTTTTCTTTGAACCCCCCAGAGAAGGGCACCTTCCAGGCCCCCTCCCCCGCCATGACCGCATGCAGGATCTAGAAGCTTAGCGAGACCCACGGAGCCCACTGCACCCCACTCCTCTGAGGCTGCTCCACGGTGTGCAGGGACGCAAACAGTCCTCCGGTGGGGCTGACTTAACGTCCCCTCGGGCTCCGATCCTCCCGCCCCGGGCCCAGCGTGGCCCCTCCTGCTCTCGGCTGCACTGTTGCCCCCCTGCAGGACGTGTGGACCGAGGAGCCAGGGGGATGGCCTGTGGGGCAGGCAGCCTGGCGTCTGGCGACACGTGCTCTGCCTGGACTCTCCTGGGCTCGCCGGAGTCCTGCCAGCTGTCAGCGCCCTTGTTCTCGTCTTCAAACAGTTTCACGAGGAGCCTGGATGGAGCTTGTGGGCCAGGGATAAAGGGGTCCTAAGTGGAAGGACGTGAAGAGAACCGAAGAAGGTATCTAGAATAGATAGGTATCTGTTCTAGGTGCCGTATATTGATCTTCGTGGAGTGAAGCGATAGGTCATTGTAAAGCCGGGAAGCCCGCATTTATTACACCCCAGGGCTCTGTGGGGGGTGCGTGCATACGTGTGCACGCATGCACGTGCACACAGATTTCATTTGATCCTTACAATGAACCCATGAGGAAGGCAGAATCCATTCCTTTTTGTAGACGAGGACACCAAGGCTCAGAGAAGATCGATAACTTGCCTGGTTATCAATTGGTGGGAGAAACAGCGCTTCAGAGAGGTTTAATTACTGACTCAACTGACTCAAGGTCACACAGCTCGTACAGTGCGGAGCTGGGATTCAAACCCACTTCTGTCTGTCAGGGAAAAAAAGAAAGGACTTTTCAAAATGCCTTTGCTACAAGTCACTACACAACAGCTGGGTTTTTTCCTTTTTCTTTTTTAAATTTCAATTCAATTAATTAACATATAATGTATTACTGGTTTCAGAGGCAGAGGTCAGTAAGTCATCATTCTTATGTAATACCCGGGGCTCATTCCATCACGTGCCCTCCTTAATGCCCATCACCCAGCTACCCCATCCCTCCACCCCCCCTCCCCTCCAGCAACCCTCAGTTTGTTTCCTATGATTCAGAGTCTCTACGGTTTGTCTCCCTCTCTGATTTCATCTTGTTTTATTTTTCCTCTCTTCCCCTTGATCCTCTGTTTTGTTTCTTAAATTCCATATTATCAGTGAGATCATATGATAATTGTCTTTCTATGACTTATTTTGCTTAGCATAATACCCTCTCGTTCCATCCATGTTGTTGCAAATGGCAAGATTTCTTTTTTTTGGTGGCTGAGTAGTATTCCACTGTGTATATGAACCACGTCTTCTTGATCCATTCATCTATTGATGGGCATCTGGGCTCTTTCCATAGTTTGACTACTGTGGACATCGCTGCTGTAAACATTGGGGTGCAGGTGCCCCCTTCGGCTCACAACAACTGTTTAAATGCTTGCCCTAAATGGCAGGCATTTGGACCTTCCCTGCTCCGTTAGGTAGGGGTTTTTGCCTCCCAGATCCCTCTCAGCGGGCATGGGGGCAGCACGACAGTCTGGATGGCTCCCTCTAGACCCGAATTTTGGGCCTGCTGAGCCGGGAGTCCAGTGAACTCTGTGAGATGCCCTGAGATCCACATTTACGGGCTTAGTGCGTTCACCTGCTGAGGGCGCCTGGGGAAGAAGACTGTCGCTGCCTCCCTTTCCCCACTCCTGACAGGGGACAGTGGGGAGTGGGGTATGGACTTAACTGGCTAATTGTACATACGGGAGCTTTGGGCAGAGTCGACCAGCCAGAGGCGAGAGAAAGGTGTTTCCGGTCGAAGGAATGGTCTAGGCAAAGACCATGGAGCTGGGCAAAGCCAGCCTGGGCCAGGGGGCGGGGGAGGGGCTGCCCATCAGCGTCTCTCTTCACCGCTGCTCCAGCCCTTCTCTTCAGAAGTGGACACGGCATACACCACAGATGAACAGATCCCTTAAGACCAAAGCAAACAAGGAAGCCCTGCGACTGGGACACTCAGACTAAAGCCTGTGTGAGGGGCCTCTTCGCCAAGAGTGGAGGCCCTCTGCTCACGGCGGCTGCAGATGGTCTGGGCCCAGAGCCCAGCAGTCTTCCCAGTCTGCTTCAGCAGCGCTCCGAGAGACAGCCTGACCGCCAGGCCCGCTGTGAGACCCAGGCCCCCTGTGAGACCCAGGCCCGCTGTGAGACCCAGGCCCGCTGTGAGACCCACGCCCTGCAGGCCGAATGCCCACCTTCCGGAAGTAGGGCTTCCTGAGCCTGGGTGGGACCCCCCCTCTGTTAGATTGGAAACTTCCAAGGGTACTTTGGGATGTTTGGTATTGGGCATAGTGCGTGTGTGTGTAGGGGTGAGGAGGTAGGAGGCAAGCTGGACGGAAGGGAAAGAACAAAATAAGGCAATAAAGAGTCGGGAGACAGCTCCCTGTCGCTTAGCTGCTGTGTGACCCACAGCAGGTCGCTTGGCGTCCCTGAGCCTCGGTTGCCACAACTGGAGAGTGAGGCCATGATAATCCCGACTGCACGTGGTTGCATGAGATGATAGCGGGGCCAGTGCTTTGCAAACTGTAAAGCCCTGTGCCCACACAAAGCTCTGCTGTTGTTGGAAAACAAGGGAGCCAGAGAATGTGCCGGAGTCACGCCTGTTCCTGTGCGCTTCAGTCAGAGGTGATACCCGTCACACCCGTCTCACGTCCCACTGGCCAGGACTATTCTCATGGCCCCTCCTGGCTACACGGGGCTGGCAAGGGGCAGGGCGCATGGATATTGGGTGGGCGTTCATATCTCTGCTACAAATGGCCACGCTGAGATGCCAGGCTGCGGGGCCCTGAGTCAGAGGAGGCTTATGCGGAGGGAGGTTCAGGCCGTGAAAGGGGAAGGTGCGCCTGGGACAGTGCCTGGAGTGGACCAGCTGGCAGCAGCACGCTCCCCATCCTCCCACCCCCGCCTGCCATGCCTGGAGTCCTGCAGCTCAGGACCTTCATACAAAAGCCCTGCTGGGTTCTAGGGCCACAGGACTCCAGGTTCAGACAGGAGAGGGAGAAGGTCCGATGGGGGTGTAAGCTGTCCCTTCTGTGGGAGGCACGGGAGCCTTGTGTCGAGATGGTGCGGCATTGGAGCTGCCTGGATGAGGGCCAGCTGCCCCAGAAAAGCCGCCTGGACCCACAGTAGACTTTGTGTGAGGCAAGCGGAAATCTTTGTGGTGTTGACCCTCTTAGATTGGGGGCTTTTCGTTAGAGCAGCATGACCCAGACCCTCCTGACTATCGCATTTACTCATCTTGCACTGTTTGGCCTTCGTAATTCAGACGGTCCCCTCTGCAGGGCACTGGCGCTGAGACCTTACTCTGGTTCTACATCCTGTGGGCACAAGCCTCCCAGTTACTACGCCTACCTCCATTCTCCTTAGCCTCCAGTTTAAGTTCTAAGACCAAGTGGCCCCAAAGGCAGACAAAGAGAACTTTCCATCCCCCATTTCCTCTTATGAAGAAAATCATGGGGCACCTTCTGGGACACTGGCTCTGTGTGTGGCACTGGGGATAGGAAGACGTACATTATCCCCTTCTGCCTTAAAGGAGTCCGCAGTGTGAAGGGGAGCATGAAGAGAATGCCGTGTGGTGATAGGCGATGGACCAATGAACGAATACGTGGGTAACGGATGGGTGGGTCGGTGGGTGGGTGGATGCGTGGCTGGGTAGCTGGATGACGGATGGATGGCGCTGTGGATGGATGGTGGATGGATGACGCGTCATACCTATTGATGATGCGTCAGTAGGTAGAAAGATGAACGAAATGATCATTGACTCAGTGCCTACTGTGGGCAAGGCCCCTTCCTGTCCGTGACCTTCCTTAATGCCAACAATTCTGTTAGGTAGGTATTATTTTCCCAAATTTATGGGTGGGATTGAACTCCTCCTGGGTGATGCTGGACACCATCTTCATCTTGCTATAACCAAGATGACTGTTTTGTATAAGCTCCCCCAGTATAGAAGCTTCCTCTCCTTTCTCAGATTAGACCCAGATTACTGCCTCCTCGAGGAAGTATCTTAATACTCTTTCCTCCACCCCATGCCCACTGCACCAAGTTTAATTTTTTTTTCTTATGGAATATTTAAAATATATACAGAAGTAGAAGAATATGAACCCGTGTAAGCATCACTCAGCTTCACGAACTGTCAGCCGCCGGCCAGTCTTGTTCCACCTCCATCCCCACCTGCTTTCCCCTCGTCCAGGTATCCATTTACTGTAAATACTGCAGCCTGCAGTTACCTATTTCTGTGTATCTTTCCCCCTCGGGGGCTGGTACTATGGTCTTTTTCCTCCTCAAATTCCCAGTGCTTGGTTGACTAGAAGCAGCTCAGGATGTATTTGTTGAGTGAGTGAGTGAGAGAGAGACTGAGTTATGTGCGTGGGGCCAGTGGTAGGTGCTTGTGCACAGTCCTGCCTCCAAATCAGCAGGGCCAACCCTGCGGCCAGTTCTTCTTTATGGCACACTCCTTAGATTCTGTGTGTGTGTGTGTGTGTGAGAGAGCGAGACTTTGGGAGAAAGAAGAAATCTGGGACTTTGGGGGTGGCCGATAAGGCCTTCTCAAATATGGCTCCTTTTGTATCACCATCTCGAGGGCATAATTACATTAGCTGTGCAAACACGCAGGCAGAGGGCCACTGGGCTGCGTGCTTTCTGGCATTAGTGTGGCCTCTGCCCAGACGGCCCTCAGAAGCCCTGCCAGGAGAGCAGATGGGGCCAGTGCAGGGCGCGCCTACCCCAGGACGCCCCCAGCATCCCAGCTGGCCTGGCAATGCCTGGTTAATTTGTATCTGATTTCAGCCCAAGAGGAGCCAGAGAGCTGGTCAGCCCCGTGGCCCCATGGCCTAGCTACTTTTCCAGACGAGGAATCGAGGGACAGTTGGACATGATCTACTGAACATCTACTGTGTGGAGACAAGAGGGAATAAGACCCACCCCCAACCTCAAGGAACTTTCAATCTACGGGGACAGGGAAAGTTCTAGAAGAGGACATTTGCCATGCAAATAGCTGTGATCTCACCCCACCCTGGTTGCCTGAAGGGCTCTGTTCCCTCTCGCTGTCTCCGGCTGACTCTCTGACTCAGAGAAGGGTTGGGATAGCCCCTTCAGAGTTTTGAGACATTCCTTGTTATGGGCTGGATTTTGTCCCCCTCAAAAAAGATAGGTTGAAGTCCTAGCCCCCAGTACCTCAGAATATGACTTTACGTGGAAACAGGGTCATTGCAGATGTGATTACTTCAATGAGGATGAGGTCCTGCTGGAGTAGGGTGGACCTGTGACCCAATATGACCAGTGTCCTTACAAGAAGATGGCCACATATAGTCAGAGACGCACAGCGAAGGCAGAGGTGGAAGTGCTTGCTGCTGCACGTGGCCAACCAACGCCAAGGCCCGCTCGCCAACCAGCAGGACCCGGAACAGGCAAGGAGGGATTCTGCTACAGGTTTCAGAGGGAACCCAGCCCGGCTACCACCTTGATTTCAGACTTCCAGCCTCCAGCACTGTGTAAGAACGGGTTTCCGTTGTTTGGTGCTTTTTTACGGCAGCCCTAGGAAACTGATCTATTCCCCCAGGGCTCTTAACATCCCTGGAAAAAAAAATCTGTTCCCCAGAACTTGATCTGAACCTTTCTTGGCCTCATTTCCCATTTCAGCCCCGACTAGGTCCCGTGGGCAATGGTATCTGCACATTTTCTCTCTTGCATGAGCAATGACCTCCTTCTGTCCAGCTTTAAGCTGTTGTTCTCAAGCGTCCCTTTTGTCCTTGGGGTCCAGGACCTTCTAAACTGGCCTCTGCCCACCCTGATTTGATTCCCAGCTCTGCCACTTCCCCACTGCGTGACCCTGGCAAATGACTTAGCTGCTCTGTGTCTCCGTTTTCTGATCTGTAAAATGGAGGTGATGATATTAGCACTTAACCCGCAGGCTGGTTAGGAAGGCTACGTGAGTTAATACAGCTATCGGCATACTTTTTCTGGAAATGACCAGATAGGAAATATTTTAGGCTTTGGGAGCTACATGAAAGATTTCTGTCACAACTGCTCAGCTCTGCCATTGTGGAGTGAAAGCAGTCTCAGACAATATGCAAATGAATGGCTTGGCTGTGGTTCAATAAAACTTAATTTATAAAAACAGTTGGCGGGTCAGATTTGGCCCACAGGCCGTATAGTTGGCCGACCTTTGAGTAATGTGTCTGAAGCTCTTAGTCTAGCGTGTAGCACAAAGCTTCCCTCGATCCACGGGAGCGATGTTTGCATAGCTCTTCAGAAGTCACAAAACCCTTTCTCCTACCTAATGTCACTTGCTCTCCCAGAAACCCTGTGAGATAGGCATTGTGGGTATCCCCACTTTACAGACAAGAAAACTGAGGCCCAGAGAAGTCATCCGTCATGCTCTTCAGGGAGCCCGAGGTGGAGAGCTTGTGTCTTCTGTTCAATAGCATGCATTTGTTCACCCTTCCAGCTCGTGGTGGGTCTTAACAAACACGGGTTTCTCTCTTTCCCCGCTGATCAATTTACCAAGCCCCTGTCGTGTGCTCAGAGCTGGGGTAAGCTTAGAGAGGGAGAACTGGAGATGTCGAGAGACACTCAAGAAAAGTAAAAGTCACGGTTCCTGCCTCCAATTTTCTGAAAGCTGGTTTCTTATTTGTGAAATGGAATAACATGCCTGTTTCTTTCAGAGCTTTTCTTTCTTCCATGTAGTCGTTCTTGGATTCTTGCTTAGTTTCATGCCTTCAGTGATGCCACAAACATATACGGAGCCCTACTGTGTGCCTAGTACTGTGCTGGGGGATAGGGATACAGCCAGGAGCAAAATGAACCCTTTGTGAAGACTGCAAAAAGGTAGCCCTTTCTCTAAGTGGACACAGCCCCAGTGGCAAGCTGAGGGCCGACTGAAGATCAGCCCATTTCCCTTTTGGCCAGGCACCTTGAGCAGTGCACAACTCACACAACCATACATGGTGTTCCTGTTCCTTTGTTCCCTAGAGCCTGAAGCTAGTAGGTTTTGAGGTGTGGACGTGAGTGATTACAGTAGTGCTATGATTTCCCTGAAAGAGAGGAGAGTACAATACTCTAGGATGCTCTCTGCTTCCCTCCCCATCTGCCGGCTTCTGACTCCCCATTTGGAGCTGCCACCTCTGTGCCCACATAACCAACCCTCAGCCTAGACCTTCATCAGCACCCCCGCTGAAGAGTGCCTGCCTCACCTTGTCGGGCTGGGAGGGGGCAGTACCTGGAGGCCTGAATGCACATTTGCTGTGAAATATACTTCCCAGTGTACCCAATTTGCATTAATGTGTGCCATTACAAGATAATTATTCTATGGGAAAGAGGCCGGGGAAACATCAATGAAACCTCTGGAATTATTTTAGAGGCCTGATGGGGAGTGAGTCTGAGGTGCCAGACTTTCTGCAGCCCCACCTCTGGCACTGGTGTTGGTTCTGAGCCCTACAGATGCACCTGGGTCATGCCACTGCACCCAGGAAGCCCTCCCAGACTGCTCCAAGGCACACTCCTCTCTCTCCCCTCTCGGAATTGCTAAGCCACTCACGTTGGTCTTTAAGCACTTACTATCCAGCATTCGGAAATATTTCAGTTGGGTTACATTTATCTCCCCAGTTGGGCTGTAAGCCCCTCTGGTACCACATTTGGCATTATCATCCGGGACACCTCAGTGAACATCAGAGACTTCCAGCTCCAGCACCATACCTGGAGCACGGGAGGGTTTGCTAAGAGGTAGAGATGGGCGAGAGCCAGCTCCGACCTCGTGTCCACCTGACGCAGCGCAGAACCCCCAGCCGATGGCTCCGCTCTGCCCTCCCTGGAGGTTTGGGCTTTGGGGGCAGGGCTGGGGTCTGGGGCCCTGTCGTCCAGTGGAGAGAGCAGAGCTGGGGGGTTTGAAATCATCGAGACCTGCGTTTCAGGTTCCACCCCAGTGCAGGTCCTGCAAGCTCACTGGGCCCGTTTCCCCATCTTGAAGTGGGGATCATGCCGCCTCCCTTTTGTTTGCAAGAACTAGATGAGCTGGTCAAAGTCAAATGTGTAGCTGCGTACTGGGCACATTAGAAAGCCACAGCCCACGTCCGTCCTCTCCCTCCCCCCTCAGCGGGAGATTGGGCTCACGGGCCGGCGTTAGGCTTCGTACCAAAAACATTGAACTCCCCTCCTTGGCTATCGATGCCGGCTCTGAGTAAAGCATCTCTACCACCTCTTGGTGCAGGCGGGTCGTGCGGTCCTGCTTCGGGGCCATTTCCCAACTGGCCTCCTCGCTGCGGAATGAAAGCTTCCCTCCCTCTTCTGCTGCTCTCGTATCTGCTCGAGGGAGATGTTGTCCAGTGCAGTCGTGAATCCTGGCATTCCGAAAATTTGTATCACATGGGTAGCTACTCGTGACCTTGTCTCAAGTGGACCCGTCGGATTCAACAGGTCTGAGGTGGCGCCTGAGACTTTGCGTTCCCAACGAGCTCCCAGGAGACACCCCTGCCGGGGCTGCTGTCTGGGGACCACACTTTGAGAACCACTGCCGTAGACTGACCGCACCAGCAGGAGTGTGTGCCGTGAGCGAGCTGGGAAGCCCGACGGGCTGAAGGGTTAAGCCAAGCCTCCTAGCTACTCCTGTTTCCCCCCCCACACCCCCTCCCGCTTTGGGTCCAGGTGCTGCTCAGCACAGGTGCCAGGGAGACCAGGTGATTGGATTAGTGAGCTTGGCTCGGTCCCCCATCATCTGCTCCGAGAAACTGCATCATATGGTGGAAAGAACAAAGGCTTAGAGGCCAAACCTGGGTTTGTTCTGGTGTCTGTTCTGTGACAGGGATGACCTTGACCTGCTAGTAGTCGTGACTGAAGCAGTGGGGACCTTGCTCATCTGGGCCTCAGCTTTCTCATCTGTGAAATGGAGACCATAGTGTTCTCCTGGCTTGTCTCTCCTGTTGTCCTAGGATGTGCTTGAAATGGCTTGGTTACGCTACAAACAGCTATGATTTTCTGGTTCCCAGTGTGAAAGAAGAGGAAGGAGTGAACACTGAGCCTTAACAGCACAATGATGCAAAGCCTTGGCCACAGAAGGCACTTCGGGGGATCTCATCCTTAAACCTCTTCCCATTTTTCAAAGGAGGAAACTGAGGCTCAGAGACCGGGAAGTGATGTGCTTATGGTTGAATAGCAGAACCAGGAGAAGAGTCCAGCTGTCCCTTGAGCCCTGCTCTTGCCTCCATACCAGAGTGTGAATGTTCCCCCGAAGCTGGCCTCAGGAGCCCTACCTCTCCCTGCCACCCCATCTTTGAAGAGAAACCAGGTGTAGGTCTCAATTTATCATCCCTGACCCTCTTAGGAAGCTCCCATTCTTAACCTTCTTAATTACTCCTTTCTTTTCTCTCCCTGGTTCTGGGCTTGTCTCCTTTTCTGCCTCTCTATGCCAAGACTGAGACAATTCAAAGATTTTATTACATATAAAACAGCTTTAGTAAGTGCTGCCATTAATGGATAATAAAAGGAATTTTTCTGAGTGTTGCAACCAGCTGTTTTGACCTTTCCTATTAATTGCTCAAAACTTTAGGTCTGGTGTGGGTATCAGGTTGAAGGTGCCTCTTATCTGTGTCCCCAGCGTTGGCCCTGCTAGGGAAGAACTGACCCCAGGGAGGGAGCCCTGGGACAGGCAGTGCCAGCAACATCTTATCCTACCCCTGGAGACCTTCAGTCTGCTGAGCGGGGTGAACTCGCTTCCTCCCCACCTCAGGGAAAATCCAGTCTCATGAGGAAATGAAGGCCAGCCTTCAGAGGGCTGCCAGGACGATGGGCTGCTGGAGGGAGGGGCAGCATTTATCCCCTGTTCTGATGTAAGAACTCTTTCCTGAATTTAAGACCCCTCCTCCCTCCTGCCCCCACCCATCATGGGGGCGAGAGAATGTCCAGGCTACAGTAGCTAACCCCCCAGGAGCGCTGACTATATGCTAGCTACTTGTACATGAGAACTCGTTATGTTCTCACAAGTTTATCAAGTGGGGGCTGTTCTTACCCCTGAGGAAACGGAGGCACAGAGCGGTTAGGTTGCCTGCCTGAAGCCGGCCACCGAGGAAACAGCAAGCTCAGATATGAAAACTGGCAGGCTCATTCTGACAGATCATGAGTTCACTCAGCCCCTGACTACAGTATACAGTAGGTGCTCAATAAATGCTTATTGAGTCACTGGCTCAACAAGTATGAGATAGAAATGCTCGATGCTTCCGGATGTTGGTGCCTGGGAGAGTCAGGAAGCCTTCCCGGCGCACGCGGGGTTTGATCGGAGGGCTGGATGCTGCCGAGACCGCCTCTGGCTCACCTGCCCAGCATCACCCGGGCATGGCCAGTAGCAAGAGCTTGGAACTGCGGCCCGCAGGCCATCTGCACGTAGGTTAACAGGCCATGAAGCGTCATTACCCGTGTGGTGTTCTAAGTAGCTCAGGTTACTGCCGGAGATGCTTGTGTACACCTGCTCCCCCACCCAGCAGTGCAGCCTCTTCTGCGGGAAGTCCCTGGGGCCTGGGAGGACCCCTGGGGAGGTAGGGGAGAAAGACAGGAAGGGAGAAGGACGAAACACAGGAGGAATTAGGGAGAGGAAGAGGAAGTTGATGGAGGCCTCTAATCCCTGTGCCTGGCGCATCAGTGTTTACTATGGGAATGAATGGGTGATTGTGGGAGACTTGATGGTGATACCTGGCTGGATCTGGCTGGGGGTGAAGTCCACCAGGCCTCACTTCCTTCCTCTGCCTTCTCGGGCTTGCCTTTAGGTAGGGAGATGTGGACTTCAAAGAGCTTCATGGCAGTGGGGGGCGGAATGTGACTTAGGGTCAGAGAGCTTGATGGAGAACCCGAGGGATGCAGGAACCCGGCAGGAAGGCTCTGTTTGTCATAGCGAAACATTGGAGGCCACATAAGTGTCCCCCAGCCCGAGAGAGGTATATTCTCAGACCTGGACATTCTGTGCAGTACCGTGTGGCACTGAAATGGAATGAAACAGAGGCCGTATGTGAGAACGTGGGTCATTCTCCAAAGCAATGTTGAGGCCAAAAGCGAGACCGCCTTAGCTAGGTTTCCGCGAGTGCAGAGCTGCGTGTGGGGAGCTCCTTTGGGAGCTGTGCCCAGGGGAGAAGGAGGGAGATGGAGGGGAGAACAGGGGAGAGGAAGGCCAGTTAAGGGGATTACTGAGCAGGGCACTGGGGGTGCCATGCAGCCCCCCGATGGAGAATGGCCTCAGGGAACTGGGATGTCTATCCACTGACTCCTCTCCCCTGTTGCTTGGGATCCCCCGGGATGCTGGCTCTTGGCCCCTCTGGCTGCGCCTGCCCAAGCTCAGCAGTCTGCTGGGACAGGGGAGCAGAGACTCCACGGGGCTGAAGTGGGAGGCTGGCGGGGTGCCCCGAGTGGTCCCCACAGCTGTGCCGAAGGCGGGAGGGCCGAGGGCACACGGTGCAGAGTACAAAGAGTGCCTGCTACAGATTCCACACGGGTCCGTCCAGCTTCAGAACATGAAAAAGTACAACTGATATTGACACGGATTGTACATGCAGTAAAAACCCGCGGACGGTCCTGACAGTGATAAACCTCACACCCAGGGTGTTGGTTCCCCCTGGGAAGACGAACAGAAATGCAATCAGGAGTGAACGGCGAGACCTCAGTCGCATCTGTGATTTGCCTTTTCTTTTTGAAGCCGAGTGGTAGATACATGAGTATTTGTTTCATTACATTTTGTATGTTTAAAACGTTTCACGGTCGTGATAAACACCATAGAAATGCATGTGGAGGGGCCTCCGCTGTGTAGTGAGAAGGGGCGATTCATGGTGGAAGTTGGGGAAGAGCCTTGGCTTTGAAGGAGAAAGGTTTGGCTGGACAAAGGAGGGAGGAGGGCCTGCCGGGCAGGGGAGGCTCGTGAGCAAAGGTGCAGCGAGGTGGGAACGAGCAGGGGAGACCAGCATAGCTCTAGTTGTATCGGGGAGCTAAAGGGAGGGGGAGGCCATACCGTGGAGGGCGTTCAGTTCCACGCTGAGAAGTATAAACTCCCCAGAAGGAATGTCAGCGAGGCAGTAGTATTAGTAGAAATAATAACTCGCAATAATATACGACTAAGAAAACAACTCTGTACTACTAATCATTAAGCTTTTGCTGTGGGCACATCAGTTCATTTAAACTGCACAACAACCCCATGATGAACATTCTGGTTTTTTTTTTTAAGATTTATTTAAGAGAGAGAGAGTGTGCAGGGGAAGGGCAGAAGGAGAGAGAGAATCTCCAGCAGACTCCCTGCTGAGCATGAAGCCCAGCGCGGGTCTCGATCCCAGGACCCTGAGATCACTACCTGAGCCGAAACCAAGAGTTGGACGCTTAACCAACTCAGCCACCCAGGTGCCCCTGACCGTTCTATTATTATCATCCCATTTTACACCTTTGGAAACTGAGGCCCAGAGAAGACATGTAGCTGCCCAAGGTCACATGCCTAACAGACTGAGTCGGCTTTATGCCAAAGCCCAGTTTCTCTACCACTCTTTCTTTACTGCCTTTCCGTGATTTGCATACGGATGCTCTCTCCCCCACCGCCAGAAAGTTGCCGAATGCAGCAGCAGCACTTCTCTTGGGATGGTACTTCATTCTCCTCCTGCACATCGCCTCCAATCTGTGGGTGGCAGAACGCTGGGTTGAGGGAGAAGCCCAGCCCAGGCTCAGTGGGGAAGAGTGCAGTGCTCAGCGAGCAGGGTTGCCCAGGAGGGTCTTGTGTTTGCTAACCCTGCACCCCGGCCCCCTCCCCCAAGGCCACAGCCTTACATACTCTGTGCCATATCCCAGCAAGGGAAACCAGCCTGGGCATAGAGGGGCCTGGCTATGCACAAAAGGACCGAGCCCCCACACATCGAGGAACAAGGAGTACCAGATGTTAATGGGCGCTGAAAAGGGCCTCTTTTCCATGCAGAAGTAAAGGGACCTTTACTTGGGCAGAGCACAGAACCCATCAAAAAATGCTCGTAAGACCTTCGAACTTTGGTCCTGATGCTGCAGAAAGGCAGTCAGAAAGGAGACCCAGCTTCCCTCCCCTTGGGCAAGGTCTGGTACTCTCATCCCAAGCTGATCGTCCCAGTGATTTGGGTTTGGGGGCAGGATGGACAAAGCAGGTGGGCCCTGGATCCCACTAACCCTACTGAAAGCACATAAGCCCTTTCAGCTCTCCGTTTATTTTTCCCTGAGTGGGAATCAGGCCCTGGGTCAGATCCTCAAACCAAGTCTGGGAATTAATTAGGCATGTAATGCTCGTTAGCAGTAATGAACGTTCTCGCTGAAGTCCTTGTGCAGCCTGGTGGGGGATGTGGCCTCTGGGAAGAATCGAGCATTTTTTCCTGAGCAGGATCTTGACTCTGCAGGAGCCCCAAAGCCTTCCTGTGAGGGTGTGTGTGTGTGTGTGTGTGTGTAACGGATGTGTGCTCTGAGGCATATATGCAACATGTGTGGGATATGTGTCATGCGTGTTTGTATAGTATGAGTCTTTGGGGGAGGGTATTACATGCTAAGTTTTTGGTGTGTGTGTGTGTGTGACATGGAAACGTGGTGTCTACTGACCATAAGTCAGGAACGCCTGCAATTTTGCACGTGGCACCTATGTAGGACGTGCTGCACGTGTGTGGCATGGGGTGTGCAAAACGTGGCGCCTGTGTCTGTCTGTAAGCATGGGCTCAGGTATCTGAGCCTGAAGGACTTTGTCACTGTCAGAAGCAAAGATTGCTGAGAATTCCCATGACATTGGGCAGAATTATGGTCCCGCTTAGCGCTGAGATAACATTGGTTGGAGGAAGGACGGGTGAAAAATGTCCCCGGGAATAGAGAAAAGAATTCAACTGGCTCAGCAGAGGATGAGCTGGGGCGGGGGAGACAGGAAAGAATACCTGATTAAAACAGAAAGTCTCCGTTAGCAGGAGGGGGAGGACCAGAGGAAGGAAAGGGACGGCTCAGCCTGGAACAGTGGAGGAGGAAAGAGACACAGCCCTTGGAAGCAGGAAGCCCAGGGGGCCGTCAGTGTGGGGGGAGGCGTGCAGAAACGTTCCAGGAGGGGAGAATGAAGGCATGGATGTGCCCCACGAGGCCCCCAGGACAGGGACAAAGCATAGGAGCTATGAAATAGGAGGGGCAGGTGAGCCAGGGCCCACCCAAAACACTTCTTGACATCTCTGGGTCCCCTGGGAGAGAGACACCCATCCCCTCCCATCATCAGTCACAGAGCAACTTTTCCTCTCTTTTCCTGCTAGAATGTGGTTTGAGTAATGTGACCATGTCCCAACTGGGACACTTTTAAGACTAAAAGGGGCTATTAATAATCATGCCAGGCCAGCAGGTGAAAATGGGGACTGTCTCAGGCACAAGAGATGTAGTTTCTCAAAGCTTGAAGGTTAAGGATGGGTGGGTGTGGAGCGAATGCCTCCACTCCTCACGGGCTCAGCCTGGCTCCTGTGTGAGAGGCCCTGGCAGGAAAGACCTTGTGGGCCCGTCAACTCTTGGAACTTGAGCATCCTCTGACCCCCTCCCAGGCCCGGTTCCCCACACTGTGGGTCAGGATCGGCTTTTGGGAGACTGAGAAAATCCAACCTTTCCAAAAAGGTACCCCAGATCATTTCAGAGCACCCAGGAAGGCAGGGTGATTCTGTGTTGGCATATGGTCATGCTTCGTTAAGGCTCAGCCCCATCCGGGCTCGCACTGTTTGTTCCGACCCCGGGGAGCTGGCCCAAGATACTCTGCAGTAGAGACGAAGCTAGATCCAGAGGCTCCCCCCACCCCCGCACATCACCACCCTTCCTTCTCTCTCTGTCCTTGCATTTTTGACAAACGTTTATTATTTGGCTAGTTAGCTTTTGCATTGTGAAAATGGCATTGTAACAATCTCACAGGCAGTGTTTAAAAATAAATCACCTCTCGTCCTACCACCTTAACATGATAATTAATTTCATTTTTGCCTAGTTCCTTCTGATCCTTGTCAGCATGCCTTTGTTTTCATTACATAGTTATAATGCGCATATAATAATCTTACGTTCTGTGTTTTTTATTTCACGTTTTATCATCAGCATTTTTTCCATGTTACGTAGTTTTCATAAATATTTTAAATGGCTGCATAATAGTTTGTTGAGTTTATATGCCATAATTTACTTAACAATTCCCCTGTTGTTGAACATTTAGGTGGTTTCCCATTTGGGGCTATTATAATGTTGCAATGAATATCTTCATGCATATATAACACTTGTTGTTCTTTTGAGCGATTTCCATTGGATGCAGTATTAGGGGTGGGATTACTAGGTCAAAATGAATCAGCATTTTTATAACCCTTGATAGATATTGCCATATTGCTTTCCAGAACAATCATTCCAATTTTCAGCATTATCGGTAATAGGTGTACCAATTTCCACATAACATTGTCAGTGGTGCCCGTTGTCATTTTCCCCCCTGAAATTGCTAATTTAGGAAGTATAAAATAGGACCCCCGTGTTGCATTAATTTGCATTTATTGGCTTGCTTGCAAGGGCAAACATTTTCTGCGTTACAAAAGACTTTTATCAGCTACGTCCAATGTGCCAGGGTCTGTGGGAGGGGTCTGTGCTGCAGGGGCTGCAGAGATGCGAAGACAAGGTCCTGTCGGGCAGCTCACAGCCCAGGACAGGCTTACGTACAAATGGCTGCCAGGAAGAGGAGACTGGGCTCAGTAAGAGATGTCCTCGTGGAGCAGGTGCCACGGAGGTGCCTCTAGAAGGGTGGCTGAGCTTTGACTCTGCAGAGGGAGGAAGGGCAACCCATGAAGAAGTGACAGCTCGAGCAAAGGCATGGAGGTGGGAAAGCGTAGGGTGTGTGCCTGGAGCAGGGGTGGAGGGTGGGGAGAGAGCCGGCATGCACCATGCACGGTCAGGAGAGGGACTCTTGGAGGGATTGTGGGTGGCGCGGGCTGGCTGGCTGGCTGGACCTGGGGTGGCGCTCAGGGAGGGACACGGGAGGATGCTGGTGGGTGCCCCGGGACCACACTTCTCAGAGCACCTGTATCTGTGCGTACATCCATCTTTTCAGGCTGTTTCCAACTTCTGACCTTTTTTGACCCTGTATATTCCTCCAGGATGATTGGTGTCGCTGTACCCATTTTGCAGAATTGGAGGCCCAATTCTGTTAAGTGACTGACTGTAGGTCATGGCTTCAGGTGCAGAACCAGACTTGAACCTAGGGTTTCTGATCCCGAGCCCAGTGCTCTCTAATGGGCATCAACATAAGGGTGAGGAGAGCATGGAGGGAGGACAGCGGTCCTCTGGTCTGACTGCACACCAGCATCACTGGGAACTTAAAAAAAAAAAAAGTAGATTCTTGCAACCCCCACCTGAGACCTGCTCAGTCCGAGTCTTGGTGCTGAGGCTGTCACAGGCCCACTGAGATGCAGTGTGATGGGATGGGGGTGAACCCCTAGCGGGGCAGAGCATGGAGGTGGGGCTCTGACCCCGTGAACAGGGAAGAATGAGTGACCCCCCCATTGTCTCAATAACTGGTTATGGTTCAGAGTGATGGAGAAGGATGAGTTCCGGGTGGCCTTGCCTTGTCACGGGTCCCCTGTGCCCTGCCTTCCAGCCTGTGGGCAGGCTCAGCTTGAAGAGACACTGGTGTGCAGACACCGCAGCCCAGGGCTGCTTCAGGAAAGGGTGATTGGGAGGCTGGTTGTTTAGGAGGGCTGCTGGGAGCCCAAATGTGGGTTCAGCCATGGCCGGAAGGGGCAAAGTTCAAGTTCAAGCCCAGGTCCTCTGAGCCTTTGTGTGCTTTTGAATCTGGAAGCATGCTTGCTTTTGAGTGAGCTTTCTGGGCTGGCCTGGGGTCTGGAGCTGGGTGGGGAGATCGGGGTAGTCTGCATAGCTAGTGTGACCAGTGCATGCTGAATTCCAGGGCTGCCGAAGCTAGTCGGCCAGATTAGAGGCACGGAGAGGTCACTGGGGGGGGTTACGTGTCACTGAGGGTGTCGTGTGTGCCCTTCAGTGGCAGGTAGAAGAAAAATATTAAATCAACTTACATTTCATTAACTTGATACCATTTTATTCTCCTACTGATCTTATAAGGCTGTTGGGGTATAAATGATGTACCCGTTTTACAGATACAGATACTGAGGCCCATGGTTGATACATGCCTTGCCCTAATCCGCAGAGCTAGAGCAATTCAACTAGAAATCAAACAGGCCATCAGGCTCCAGATCCATTGCCGCTTCATTTATGGGTACATTAAATCCCACAAGTGCTTCCTGAGAGGGACGCTGTGCAGAAGCCTGGCAGGGCACCGAGGTGATCAAGCCAGGGTGCCCTCGTCTGGGCAGTGCTACTCAGAGTGTATTCCCCTGACCTGCAGCAGT
This sequence comes from Ursus maritimus, assembly GCF_017311325.1. NCBI lineage: Eukaryota > Metazoa > Chordata > Mammalia > Carnivora > Ursidae > Ursus > Ursus maritimus. The sequence goes on from NW_024425230.1 coordinate 37,045,373, forward strand.
GGCCTCAGCTGCAGCTTGTTAGAAGTACAGTCCCTCCCCCTGCTCCGCGGGCCTCCGGAACCAGACACTGCGTTTTAACAAGCCCTCCCTGGTGATTCTCACACACCTCAAAGCCCAAGATGCCTTGTCTCGAGACGGAGGGTCTGCCTGCTGGCCGCACATTAGAATCACCTGGGGGGCTTGGGCGAGCAACAGCTCCCCTGCCCGGCTCCACCCTAGAGCTCTGAACCAGGGTCTGGGGCTGGACCTTGGCATTGACTTTTATACGTTCCCTAGGTGATTCTAACGTGCAGCCCCCGTGAGAAAGCTGGTCCTGGATGCCCTAACCTATTCTGCTCAGGCCCGTCTCTCCTGACTCCTCCCCCCACGCCCTTTCTCCTTCTAAGTGTGCTGCGTGACGTGCTATGTGGTTGGGGGCATTGTTAATTATCGTCTCGGGGAGTAGGTGGGCCAGGAATTCCCCAGCATCATGGGGTTTAGAGAGGTTGATCCCGAAGCCTGGGAAGCAGATGACGTGTGTTAGGTCAGAGGTTCGCAAAAGCTCAGGTCTGTGAGCCCAGGCTGGGTCTCAGGGACAGGGGAAAGCTCCAAGGGCCCCGCAGGGCAGAAGGGGGTCCACCACTTCATGACTCACACAGCACTGCCCAGCATGGATCTGGGGGGAGGGTTTATCATTCCCACTTTATAGATTACGGAATTGAGGCTTGGAGACTTTTAGATTTTAGCTTGAGGTCACTAAAGCTCGTAGGAGCTAGACTTGAACCGAGGTCTGACTACTACACTATCTTTGTTCTCGGGGTAAAGACAGGAGACCCAGTGGACCCCCAGCACAGCAGCCCCTCAGCCCCGAGGCTGCCTGGGGGCCCAGCGTGAGTGTCAATAAGCCAAGCTAGTGTGGCAGCAGGAGGCCCCACCCAGGAGGCGGCAGGGAACCAGCCCCTCCTGGAGGTGGCTGCCAGTGGCCAGGGATGGGGGAAGGAATGAGCGTGCATGGGGTCACGTGCGCTCCCCCTTTCTTGGGCACCGGCCCCAGTGTTGCATCTACATGCTGGAAGAGAGAGTTCAATTTGGCCTTGATCCAAACTCCACAGTCACTGAGCTGCCATCTTCGTTTAGTTAACGCTCTTTCTGGGCAGACCTGGCCAGGATTCATCTTCATTATCCAGTGAGGGGGCTCACTCTGGGCCAGGCTTTGATCTGGGAGCAGCAGAAAATCGCCTCTTGCAGATGATTTCCCCTGTAGGCCATTAGCAGGGGTGGTGGGAGGCTGAAGACAGGGAAGAGCCTGCCACAATTGCCCCACCAACACAAACACAGCCCCACTCCGCCCAGACAGGTGCCCAGTCCACCTCCAGCAAGACCCAGTTTGCCTCTGGCCTCACTTAGCTAAGCTGTAACGGACCGAGATACTGGCTTCTTCTCTCTGCTCCCCACAGTACCCCCTGCCCGGTCCCAGCACTGATGACTGATACCCACAAAACACCTTACAAATCCCCTTCATGTCTGATTTTCACAAGCTCTGCAGCCAGACCCACCAGGGTTCAAATCCCAACTTGGCCACTGACATGCTGTGTGATCTTGGGCAAGTTACTTCACCTCTCTGAGCCACAGTTTCCACATGTGCAGCATGGGGTGATTCCACAGCCTACATACAGCATTCTTGAGATGAACCCACAACACAGTGTGTGTCAGGGGCTCAGCCTGGGGCCTGGGATGTAGTCAATGGCAGCAGTAATGGTCGCTCCCATGAGGCACATACTCCCATGCCTGTTTCACAAACAGGGGCTTATGGCAGCACCTTTGACCAGCCATGGGACTCTGGGATATCACTTCTTCCTGAGCCTTGGTGTTCTCTGAGGTCCGGGGGTAGGTAACAGTCCCGCCTTCTGAGCTTGCTGTGAGGATCAGATTCTTGAGATCGTGTTGTGGGGAGGCCTCGGAGCCCCAGAGGACTGGAGCAGCTTCAGAATTCTGGAGACTGTGGGGCTGCCCTCATGGGGGGCTTTGTTCTGGGCAACCACACTCCCCAAAGCACTTGGACTCTCAATCGAAGCCCAGGACTTCAGGAGACTCAGTGGCTCTTAAAATTCTTCCAGTGATTTGTTCGGGCTCCAAGAATACAGACGATGCCGAGTCAGTGAGATTCCGAGTCTGGCTCCCAAGAACAACCCAGCCCCTTCCTGAACCTACACGGTGCCCCTGCTGTCCCCCACTCCTTGCTTTTGCTGGCGACCTCCATCCCCTCTATCCGAACCCTGCCCTGGTCCCGGCCCCTGCCCCCTCCATCCTCAGCCCGCCAAGCTACGCCTCCCCCAAGGCCTCCAGGCCGGACCCCCACCTGCCCATCCCACCAGCCCCAGCCCCATTCTTGGCCGCTAGCTCAGCCTCAGGCCTTTCTCTCGGGGGCCGCGACCCCTGGCCGGTTTTAATCCGCGGTGATTGGCACTTTCTGACAGTGCAGGGCAAGGACGTTTGGTCAGAGCAACGGGCTCTTTGCCGCTATTACCTGCCCACCGCGGCAGCGTCTCTGATCCAGCTCGGCGATTGAGCCACTTTCCTTCCGCACACGCACAGAGGCACTCCGACCCCACGCGGATTTCTGGGAACTCTGCGGCAAGCAGACAGAGGAGCCTTTTCGCAACTGGGGCTGTGAGTCTTTGGGAGGGTTTTGCATTCAGAAAGGCCCCTAGGAGGGTTCATAAAGTGCCTCACAGAGCCGAACAAGTGCCTTGTGTTCCCCAGCACGGCGCCTTGGCCCGCTTCCTCGCACCTGACCACCCATTAATCTGCCTTTTAACTGGGTCTGCATGTGGCTGAGGCACATGCTTCCATCCTCCAGCCCCAGCTGGGCCTCCCATCAACTGGGTCACCCGGCGGGGTCACGTCTAGTGGCTGTTGTGGCTCCAGTCCTGCTTCTTCCAGACGGGCTTCAGCCCCAGGGCCTGAGCTGATGGGCAGCTTACTGCTACCTGGAATTCAGGGCAAGAAGCAGCTGCCTCTGGAGTCTGTCCAGAGGACGATCAAAGAATAGGATCTCCATCTGGCTTTTTTTTTTTTTTTTCTGAGCCCAGTAGCCCTAGAATTTAAACAGAAATTCAGAACCGGGAGTCCTAGTTAGGCCATGAAGTCCTTGAAATCATATGCAAAGTTGTACGTGTGCGTGTGCGTGCGTTTCGGCAGCGACAGTCCCTAGTTTTCATCAGACCCTTCTAAGTGTCTGGGACCCAACAGTGTGGCCAAACACAGCTGCTGCATTAGACCATCAGTCATGACCAACAGCACAGCTGGGAGCTTAGTGGTCACCTGGACCAAGCCCCTCGCTTTACAGGTGAACCAAGTGGGCTGGAGGTCAAGTCCGGGCAACCACGTGGAGGGCATTGGCAGTGATCTAGTTGTGAAAGAGCAGGGCCTGAACAAAGGTGAGTGGGCATGCACAGGGGCCACCAAGGAGTCTGGGGAAAGGAGGAGCAACAGAATTTGGTGACCAGTTAGTTCCAGAGGGTAGGGAGGAGGACGGAAGTGACCTGCGGTGGCTCCCAGGTTTTTAACTGGGATTTGGGAGTCAAGGGCTCCCTGGTGGTGCTGAGATCAAGAGGGAAGTAGAAGAAAGGGGAAGGAGGAGGAGATTTTGCAAGTTGGATGGCCTTTCTTATTTTTTTAAATCTTGTCCACCACCGTGAGCAAGGACATTATCAGTACTGGAAATTATCAGTACTGGAAAATTGGCCCCAGCCGTAGGCCAAACAGAAGTTGGGTGCACGCCCGTCTCTTCCCCTTGGGTGAGTTTCCATGTTGCACTGGGTCCAGGAGAGAATGTATTTCTGGGGCTGGTAAGAGGTAGGGGAACTGGCTCATTGTTGGCTTCTGGGAGAATGTGGTCCCTCTGTCTGGACATACAGGGAGAAGGGACCGGGTGGGTGGTCAGAAAAGGGGCTGCAGTTCAGCCCAGCCTCAGAGAAGTTGGAGGATTTGCCCATGGTCACGGTCAGGGAGGACAAGTCAGGGCAGAGCCTCTTCTTCTCTGCCCCAGCACTTTCTGTGCTCAGGACTATTTGCTTCTGTACCTTGAGAGAGAGCGTGTGCAGGGCCCACCCTCGCAGCACCTCTTCCTCTGGATGGACCTAGCTGCATGCCAGGGCACACCACCTGGTGAGTGAGGGCCAAGCTGGGTCCAGTCCCCACTGGCCCCCTCCACTGGGCACACTTTTGCAGCAAACATCCTGCCTTTTTACATGGTGGCCCAAGAAGACACATGCAGTAGAACAGCCAGCTGGCCCAAGACCTCAGCACCTGTCACCACGTCCGGGTCCCAAGCCACCAAACCTTACCTGCAGGAAGGAGCCCCGAGCTCAGCTAGCAGTGGCCCAGGGTGGCTACATAGTGTTTGCAGGGGTCTTTGTCTATCTGGCCTCTTGCCTGTCCCTGATTCGGAACCCTGACGGAGACCCCAGAGCCTCCCCGCTGCCTGGCTAGCCCTAGTCTCCTCATTTGCCCCCTGCTCTTAATCCGCAGCCAACCCAAGAGCTGTGCCATGCCTGTCTCTCCCAGCGCCAGCCCTTTCCTGGACTGTCCCCTCCTCGCGCTCCAGCCTCAAGGCGCTCTCTGACTTTGAATTTTCTCTCTTGCCAGAAACCACTTCAAAATTTGCAGACTTGCAAGTGAGGAAATAGTGAAGAGAAATGAGCTCCCCACAAGTACCCGTGCTCCCCCTGTCCTCTTCTCTCTTCTTCCTCCTGAGTTTTCACACCAGCCCACCAAGGTCTTGGTTCCACACTTCACCAAACCAGCTTGGAAAGGCAGGGGCATCTGGGAAACTCCTCCGATGCCCAGAACCTTCTGTAGAAAACTGTTCGGGCTTGAGGTCCCTGGTGCTAGCTGCTGTTTCTGTCTCCCTGAGACATAGCCTCTTTCCTGCTCACAGATTCTGAGAGCCAGGGAGGAGCCTGAGGTCCACCTTGACAGTTCTCCTCTCCTTCAGATTTTGCCTTTAGGGCAGCATTATTGGTTTTTTTTTTTTTAGTTTGGGTGGGTTTTTTTTTTCTTCCTATTTTAATGTGTGTCTTCTAGCCCCGAAGAGATTTTGAGGTTAAGAATAGATTCCTTTCTTCATTTTTATTTCTCCAAGTGTCTAAAACATAGTAAAGGTGCGTAAATATGAACGATGTTAGAGCTGGGTTTGAGTTCATCTTGTCCAACGCCCTCATCTCACTGACAGGGAAACTGAGGCCAGAGCAGCAGCCAACCTGCCCAAGCTTCCTGGTCTTGAGCCCATTATTCCACTTTATCTTTGTTGCTGGTTACCTGATCGATTGGTTGATTGAGGACAGTACTGAGGAGCAAGAGCCCCAGACCAGGGCGGGACGGGGCGGCCCCAAGACTCTTCCCTGCAGAATGCGACCCCAGGGCCCCTGGGGATGTTGGGAGCTTCACAGCGGAGCCAGCAGTACTGCTGATCGCATCTGAATTCCTCAGGGTGCCTCGGGGGCTGAGGGGCCTGAGACCAGCCAGCACGAAGCCCCCACCATTTCTTCCAACTGGATGCCCCGCTTTCCCCAGACATTTCCCGAGGGACGAAGAAGGTTTTAATTAGTGAAATGAAAAGACATGCTTCAGATCCCAGGCATTAATCAGTGCGGTTTTATTGCGAGTGACAGAAACCCAGCCTAAGATGGCTTAGGCAGGAAAGGGGATTTGTTGTCTCCTGTAACTGGCAGGAACAGAGGGCACATACAGACAGAGCCGTATCACGGGGCTTGGATGATGCCAGTAGTCTGTCTCCACCTTTGGGTTGGCTTCATTCTGAAGAGTTCTCTTCCCAAGAAATACCAGAAATGGACCCCAGCAACTCTCGATCCATGGCCTCCCAACCTAACATCCCCGACGGAGAGAGAGAGAGCACCCTTTCACCCAGTGATTCCAGAAGAAGTCCCTGCATTGTCTCATTGGCCTGGTTGGGTCCCATACCCATCCCAGAACTCATCACTATGACCAGGGAATGGAATGTTCTGATTGGCCGGGCTCGGGTCTCGTGCCCTCCTTTTGGGACCAGGGGTGGAATCAGCCCTGCCCATTCCACATGGCCTGAGCCCAGGGAAAGGGGAGTGCTTTTGTGCTGTCAAAACAACAGGGGGGCCTGGGTGGCTCAGTCGGTTGAGTGTCTCCTTCAGCTTGATTTCAGCTCAGGTCATGATCTCAGTCCTGTATTGGGCTCTGCAATCAGCAGGGAGTCTGCTTGGGATTTTCTCTCTCTCCCTCTCCCCCTTCTCCCTGCTCTCTCTCTCTCTCATAAAATAAATAAATCTTAAAAAAAAAAAAAGATGCCTACTATCCCCTTCCCAGTTTTACCCTTCCCAATCCCACCTAGATTTTCTTACTGGTGGTGGCATGACCTGGTTTGGGATGGGGTAAAGAATGAGAGTGGGATAGCTATAGAAATGGCTTACAAGCATGGATCCAGAGAGGGTAGGTTGTGGTGGGGATAAAAGTTTTTGGGTAACTGCCTCGGCTCCCAAGCCCAGGGAGGGATAATCATTGATGTACGTAATGTTGTTTACATCCATTGTGTCTTTTTTGGTCTTCATTAGAATGTTGTAAGGCAGAGAGAAGGAGCAGGTGCAGAGAGTGAGGTCACATGACCAAGGTCACCCAGCAAGTCAGCTTTGCTGTGAGTGTTCGACTCCAGCTCTCCATCCCAAGCTCTCAGCGTCGCCCTATTCTTAAAACTGGGCCATGCCCCCTGAGAAGCTGGTGATGGCCAGGAGGCCAGAGGGGCCTGCCATTCCCTGTCTACTCTGAGAGCTGCCCACAGCCCTGGAGCAGGGGACTGTTCCTGCCCCAGGGGGAGGGAGGGCAAAATTGGCCTGAGACCAGGCAGGCTGAAGGAGGGGGACGGCCTCCCGCAAATGAAATATTCATGGTGGTTATTGAATCAAGTTTTATTGGAATAAAAATATACTTGCTGAATACATTTATTTCCCCTGGTTCCTTTCAACCCCCTTCTTTCCCTGAGTGATTTGATTTGGGGGCCAGGGAAGTTTTCTTCCCCAAGTAAATTAGACTTAAGTCAGCAGAATACACATGTCGTGTCAGGATTGGTGCTTGGCCAGAGAGGAGCCCGGTGGGGGCTGTCGGTGTGGTCTCTGGGATGACTGAGATGTGTGGGATGCGGGGAGAGGGGAGGGAGGAAGGGGGTCAGGATAGATATAGGCCCTGCCCACCCAACCCATCCACATGTTCAACAGACACGCGTACTCTCCCCTCTCCCTCGGCCTCCACCCTTCCCTCCATAATAGCAGGGGCCAAGGCTAACACTGCGACAGAGAGAGCCCCAAGCTCTGGGGTTACGGTGACAGGTCTCACTGTGAGGCTGACCCTTCGGTCCATCTCAGGGGGCCCCCATCTAGGGGCTGTGCAGGCGTCCCTCCCTGACTGCCTTCTCTGCTCAGAAGCTATCCTTGTACAGCTTTCCTTCCTCAACCGGCCTCTCTCAGTGTCTCTGTCTTCTCTCCGTCTCTGCAGACCTCCACTCTCTTCGTCGTCGTCGTGCTCGGCCTGCCTCTGGGGCCTCGGCCTCTCCAAATCCCTCTCTTGATCTCAGCATGTCTTTGGCTCTGTGTCTGCCCGCCTCCGTCTGTAAAGATCTCTTTGTTGCTCTAACCTCACATTCTGAACTTTTCCGCAGCTGCACACGCAGTCTCACACACACCCCTCGACACGCTCTTCACGCTCTGACACATTCACGCTTGCGGGTCCACAGACATCTGTACGCACACACGTACCTCCTGTCACTCACAGCCTGTTTCACACGGTCACACGCAGTGCCAGGCTGCTGGCTGATGCAGCAGAGAGAACCAGGGTCTTCGGTGGCCACTCTCTGCCCTGGAGTGCACCCCTGGGGCTCACCCACCTCCCTGTACCCACTCCGTTCAAACCGTAGGGTGGCTCTGAGGCCGGCCCAGACACCTGTAGGCCACCCTGCTCTCCCACAGGGTGCGTCAGAGGTGAGAGCTGAGAGGGTGGTGCCCAGACAGGGGTTGATTGTCCTGCAGGATGAGGTGGGAGGCCCCTCCTGACTGGGCAGTGCCGCCTGGGTGGTCCGCGCCCTGCCTGGTCGCTGGAGACGGGAGGGGCAGACTCTGAACAGCACCAGGGGCTTCGCCGTGACCCTGAAATGAGAGTATCAAGCACCGGAAAGAGACAGTTGTCCTGTCTCATGGGAGCAGAGCCTGGCTCCCCTTCCTGTCTGTCCCTGTGGCCCACCCAGCCTTGTCCTACAGGTGGCCCTGCTCCCTGAGGCCTGGAGGACCCTGTCAGGCCTGAGAGGCCCTGCTGAGTGGGCACTGTATTAGGGTGTGGCTCCCTATCCCTGGGCTCATCCAGCACCCCCGTCACACACATGCTGGCCCCCGGCGCCCTGCCTCTCACCTGCACCAACTCCACTATTTCCTGTTTCAACCCTACCTGGCTCCTCGCCAGAGAATTCTGAAAGTCAGGCTCTTTTCCTTCTTGGAAACCAGCACAAATCTCATCTCCTTCTTCCTGGCGTTTCTGTCCGGCTACCCCCGGGTCAGGCTCCAAGTCTTACTGCACAGTCGAGCATGGCCGACAAGTCAGGTTCTCACTGCCTCACCCCCCGCCCCCATGCACACATGCACCCCAACGTTCTCTCTGGGACACCTGTCAGACGGTACCTGACCGGCAAGCCTTAGAGGGTAGAGAGCCCAGGCCGGAGTGATGTTTGTGCTTGGGGCAAAGAGCAGCAAACGTGCCCCCTGGCTTCAGCTGCCCAGGCACCTCTAGCAAGAGGGCCTTGTGGGTACTGAGGAGAAGGGGCACCGTGGAGCACTCACGTCCTGGGGAAGCACTCTGAGAAGGGGAGGAAGGATGGGTCCAGCGAGCAGGTTCTAAAAGGGAACATGGTGACTAGGCAGACCGGCCCTCATCCAGTGTCCTCACTTTATTGGCAGTGAGACCTTGAGTAAGTCAGTGTCTCTGAGGGTCAGTTTCCCCTCCTGGAAAATGGGCACAGTAACACCCATTTAGGTGCTAACGTATGAATCGTGCTTGACCCACAGAAGGACCTCAGTTGCTGGCAGTCACTATTGTCACCATCACTAGCGGAATCCCAAGAACCCGTGGGTGCCAGCAGTTCCCTGAAGTGACACCAAGACCTCCTGTCAATCTGACCCTCTCTGCCAGGCTTGACATACGGCTGTCTGTCTGCAGATGACAGCTCCATTTCGCCGGTAATAATGGTCCTGGCTTGTGAGTCCTCCCCCCGGCTCCATCCCCCTGCTGCTTAGGATAATTTAATTGATCCAGCTCACACCAGCTGTGCTTCTCCAGCAGCATTTCTTGGCTTAACTCAGGAAAGAAAGAAAAAAACTACCCCTGTCCAACATCCCTGTAATTAGGAGGTTTGGCTGAGCCCGGAGTCAGATGACCATGAGTGTACCAGAGGGAACTGTGCAGTCAGCCCCATGGGGAGATGTTGGAGGAGAGCAGTCAGCCCCGGCCCAGGCCAGGCCACCTTTGGGACAACTTCCTGTCTCCATAGGCATTCTGTTTCCCACTCCCAGGGAGTAGATAATTAAACCGGAGTGATAAAGCCTCATTCATTGCTAATTCCTGCAGTGTTGAAACGAATTTACATTCCTGTGCAAACGGGGGGAAAAGAATTAAAAATTGAAAGTAAATAGAACCTCAGCACTTGCATAGCCCTCGCTATGTGCTAGACACCCTTCTAAGCCCTTTACAAATAATAACTCATTTAAACCTGTCGTTTTGAAGGTGATATTCGGCTGTCAGCTTGGATTTGTAGCTGGAAGCTTTGTAAAAGAAGGCAGTTTGGATCAGAGACAATTTGTCAATGTTGCAGGTTGTCAAGGGCGTTGCTAAGAGGAGTCACTGTGTTTAAATTTTGTTTTAACTCTTTGCTTCTGGAGAAAAAAATTGGATGGATGGGAAAGAGATTCTTTCTTTTTAAAAAAGAAACAGAATGACAGATTGTTTTTATTAGAGGATTAAGAGTTTTGATTCTGATCTCAGATGAAATTCTTTGAACCGTGTAAATGAGGCAGTCTGCTGCTCTCTGGTGGCCACGTACAGGTATTGCAGGAAAAGTACTCGGGAGGAGGTTGTTTTACAAACCTGGAGTGATGGGGGTAGCAGCAAAAACTCAACCAATCCTAACTGATCATTGAAAGAGAAAAACCAAGGGGAAGGTAGGAGTAGAGAAGATAAGTTGAAGCAAGATTGGTCATATGCTAATGATTTACCGAAGCAGAGAAAAAGGATTTTTTAATCAGTTAAAAAGATAATTGTATTAGTGAATTCCTTTGCCCTATACCATTCTATGATTTGAGGCCTAGCAATGTCAAAGGGTCTGTCTCCTATCACAAAACCATCTCCTGCCCAGCTACCCCAAGTGGGTGGGCACTGATGAATCTGCCAGAGGCTCCCCCAGACCCCCACAGCAGCATGGGGAAGGAAGATGAGCACTGGATGAGCAGAGACGAAGGGACAAGGGAAAGGTGCGACCTTCCCATCATCTCCCTAGGCTGTAGCCCAGTGGCCATTTTTTGCAATCCCCAGAGCTCCTAGTGTGGAACCTGGCTGGAGTAGGTGTGTGCCATCTATTTACTGATTTCCAGCTACAGATTTGCTTGCCTAGATTTCACAAACATTTGCTGAGCCCCTATTCTGTTCCATGTACCGTGGGGAACTTACTATGTGTGTTCTCATTCCACTTTCTGGAGTAGATCCCTGACCCCCATAGATGAGACTGATACTGACCCCATGATGTTATAATTTTTATGACTCTCCTTCCCCCAAATGGTGAGTTTCTTGGCCCAGGGACTGTGTTTTCTTTTTCATCTTTATTTCCCCATCATCTATAACAGTGAAGCATCAATAATTGTTGAGTGAATGATAAATCACGCAACAAGAGGTTGTATGACTTACCCGGATTATACAGCTGGTAAGTGACAGAATCTGGATTCAGATCTGGCCCAGAGCACCCTGGCAGCACTACACCTGCCCAAATGATGCTCACCCTCCCCAATTAGTAAGAGTTTTGCCACTTCTAAGCTTGTATCCGTTGGCTGATGACCACTGCAGAAACGAGCAAAAGGTGCTGGCTGGTGGGGAGCGGGGATCGCGTGCATAGACCCGTCCTCATGGAGGACTGTGTGCACTCGTGCTCTGAGCTGGCTCATACCAGCGTGTGACAGCTGACGGTGCGCATTTCTTCCCGACTCCGTGTTCTGTTACTTCATATCGGCAGCTTGAAACCGGCCATGGCAGAAGTATTTACACCATAGAAATGAGCAAATGCTACAAATCAGGGCTTCCCCCCGCCTCCCCGAAGACCTGATTGTTAAACATTCACAGGCATCCCACTGACTGGATTAGAGCTGGTGATGGGGAGCTTCTGGAGCGCCATGTGACCATGAGCTGGGCATCTGCGTGTAGTTACTCTCTCTGGGGAGAGCTGTCAGCCCTGCCACTCGATGCACGTTGTGGCATGTGCTGTGATAGCACGGGAAGTCCGTGGAGATGGAAGATGAGAACTTGAGGAGTGGGGGGGGGGTGGCTCCCCAGGGCTCTTGATGAGTGCTGGCCAACCCCAGTTTGTGCTCCTTGGATACCCAGGGAATCTCAACGTGGATTCTGGTGACGATCCCTCCCCCTCTTGGATTTGTCCTTCTAAATACTCTTTCTAAGGCTTTCTGGCTGGGGATTCTGGAGCAAGCTCTGTACCTCAAAGAAGAACAGTGGAAGTCAGGTGGTTGTTTCACATGATCCCATCTCAGTTAGCCCTTGGAGGGGGCCACCCTGTGAGGCAGAGGGATTATTCCCCTGTGTTCTACACTGAACGATGACCCCAAGGTCATGTCCGCCTGCAGCCTGTGAATGTGACCCCATTCGGGAGTAGGGCTTCACAGATATAATCAGTTAAGATGAGATCCTACTGCGTGCCAGTGACCCAAACAGAAAATCCTGGAGACCCCGCATTCAGTCAGCTGCAGGTGCTGTCAGCCCTACCCACGTCTGGTTGTTGCTTTCCTCCCTCTGCCCGCCACCCCTACCTTGGCTCCAGGTGTCATGAACTTGTACCTAGACCATCGTGGTAACTTTCTAATGGTCTCTGCTTCATCCAGTCGCTCCACATTCTGACCCACCATCATCAAATCAGGGTCCCTGGATCACCACCCTGACCATGGCCCGTCTCTGCTCAAAGCCCAAAGCTGCTCTCCCTGGCCCCAAAGAGGACATCCAGATTCTCCTCCATTCATTCACGAGTCTTCCATGATCTGGCCCCAACCTGCCCCTCTAGCCTTGATCTCTCTTTGCCCCTTCTCTTGCCTTAAGCCAACCTGTACCCAAACGGAACCACTCTTGTTCATTCCCATACTTCCCTGTCTTTGCCAGTTTCAAAGCGTCACTCTTTGGTTTATTGACTGGGTGTCCTTCCCAGTGTTGTTACGAGGATCACGTGTATCCTGTAGTCTCCACTACTGTATGCCTCTCCCGATTTCTTTCCTTTCTCCTTCCTGTGAAGGAATCATGGTGGGCTTTGGAGTAAGACAGTCCCAGGTTCAGATCTTTGCCCCTTATCCTCAGCGGGAATATGACAAGCTACTTTATCTTCCCAAGCCTGTTTCCTCATACCTGTCTTCTTTGGCGGATTGTGGAGATAAAGGTAGATCGTGTGTGTGAGGTGCCCGGCACAGAGGAGGCATGTAGGTAGGGCCTTGTGGTGAGGGGAGGCTCATCTGGACCCCCAAGGGCTCAGGAGTGCGGGTGTGTAACATAAGTCATCATGTCGATATCAAGAGCAGCTGTGGAGTCTGGAGACTGGGGGCAGGGGCGGGGGGCCTGAATTCTCAAGGCCCAGAAGGATGATAACAGGAAGCAAGCCCAGAGCCAGGGTTGGAGGGTAAGGCCAAGAACAGATAGGGCTGGCTCACCAAGGCCACAGTGGGTACCAAGCTTCTCTGCCTGATGACAGACCCCGTGGTAGAGGATGGAAACACAAGATAAAACCTGTCCCTGCCTTCCAGTGTCCCCCCACTTTCTGCTCCATGTGGGTGGGATAGGACATGGACGCCAAAGACTCAAGTTCTAGCCCTAGCTGCACAGGGACTCAGTGGGCTGTCTTGGGCAAGACTGTGCTCTCCACGGACCTTGGTTTCCTCATCTACAGAATGACAGGGCAGGAGAGGAGAGTCTCCAAGATTCTTACTACAAGAGGGACACTGAGATGGAAGTCAATCTCTACCCACTGATACAGCAGCAGAATTCTGAGCACATCCTAGAACAAAGCCCAGAACTGCGGTAAGGCTTTCTGTAGAGCCCCCCCGCTCCGGAATATGCCCGTTGTCAGTCACCTGCCCTGCTTCCTCAGGGAAGCTAAGGAGGGCTGGGATCACCTCCCCAGGGCTCCTAAGGGAAGAGCTGCCTGGTGGCTGTGGCAGGAGAGGGTGTGGGGGAGGGGGAGGAAGAAGACAGAGAGGACAGCCCCATCTGCCCTACCCATGTTTTCTTATTTGTTCCCAACAGGAAATCGATGGTGTCAGAAACTGTGGGATAACTCTGCAGCCCCAATCAATAGACCCTGATTAATTCAGTCATGGCTGTTGGGTAAATTTGCTGCATCATAATTAGAATTATTAATTAAAAATAGGAAATCGATTGACACAAATTAAGCAAAGGAGGAGTCAGTTGGGCCACTTTGACATTGCTTGGGCAGGTGCTTGAGGACTCTCCACGCTCGGCTCTAGCTTCAGGGTCCCCCGTCCCGGGGGTGTCCACACTGTGGGAGTCCAGCCTCCAGGCCCCACAGCTACCCAAGGAGTAGAGAGAGCCTCGAGGCCTCCACGTGCCGGAGCTGGGGGGCCCCCCAAGAGCATCTCACCAAATACCCTTATTTTTTTTTTAACATTGAGAGATGGAATTGGGGGAGGAAAAAAAATCTGAATTTCTGCTCATTATTTTGCATACTCTTTTCACATGCATACATCATTTTGTCATCATAATGCATCCATATGGTATGTGATAATATGTTCTTTTTTTCTCCCATCAGCATGGCATAATTACTCTTTTATTTGCCACATACTTATCATTTGGAATGGCTGCATAATATTCCATGAATTTGCTTAATCAGTTCCCTATTGTTGGCTCTATGAGTTGTTGAACAATAATAATACTAGCTAAATTCATCGGAGGTCTATTCTCACAGCTTGCACTGTGGGCTTTACATTGTTTTGTCCTCACAGTCCTGTGAACTATTGTCCCCATTTTATAGATGAGGAAACTGAGACTCAGAGGAGTTAAGAGCCTTTTCTGAGGGACTTGCCCAAGGTCACACGAGGCTTGCTGGAGGTGGAGCTTGTCAGAAACCAGGGGTCCTTGAGCACAGTTTCTCTGTATTCACATAAGCGGGTAGCCATATGCAGCTTCTCACATCTTTTTCCTTCTGCAGATGTCATTTCTACAGACAAGGAAACTGAGGTCTGAAGTCATTTGGTCCAAGTCCCACAGTTGGGCAATGGCATAGCCAGTAAGTGAGTCAGGCCTCCTGTCTCCCTGGTCAGGACTCTTTCCACTGCCCCCCCACCCCATCCCATGCCTCCTTCCTCCTCTGCCCTTCCCTCCTCATTGATCCCCTCTAAAATCTTATGGTGCCCACATCTGGTCAGAGCCATCCCTGAGAACATCTGTCCTGAATGCAGAGGCTGAAGCCAGTGGAAGAACAGACAGAGAAGCTTCTGCTACAGCTGGGCATTTCCGTACCAGCTATAGGGCAGGCCCCACATGTGACTGCTTCTGCCAGGTCCCTTTAAATGCCCCCACACCATGCCACATAGAGCCACTGGGGTCCCTAGACCCTAGCTGGGGGATTGCCTTCTTCCACCCCCTGCCCCAGCCCCATCACCACACCTAATGGCTCCCCACCTGTCAGGAGTGGACTGTCTGACCGTGTATCAAGAACAGTTTTCTCAGTCTTTAGTCCACTGAGTCGCAGTGACATATGATGTTCACATGGGCGAGGGCAGAGATACGTTGGCTGTGGGTATGGGCAATCTCAGTGGCTCCTGCTGATGGAACCCCGCCCTTCCTCTCCCATTTAATCAAACATTTAGAAAGGCAAGTGATATAGAGGTAAGTTACTGTGCACTTACAACCTTGACACTTTGTTCTCAGTATGAAAACTAAATTATTCACCAGCTTTGTACTACATTAGTAGCAAATCACTTGTGACAAACCTCACGCTCTATGGATTTGTCACGCATGACACAGCAGTCAGGGCACCCAGTCGCAAATATGCAGAGTGTTCTACACTGAAAACAGAAATTAGTCTCAAATACCCGCAGCTTTGGGCAAAGTCTTCCAAGGCTTTCCCCCGCCCGTTTTTGTTTAGAAGACCAAATATGACCCAGCGTTTTCACTCAACTAGATTCTGCTCAGCAGCCCCAACCTCTGCTCTTGAAATGCCCACCCTCTGCCACTTTCACACTGACGTCATTCCTCCCTGGACAGAACCACGGGGTTTCAGTCACAGATGTCAGCTAGGTCACTGGGTCTTGAGTCACAGCCTCACAGCCCAAGCCACATCTTTCCTCTTTTCTCTGCCCCTTCCTTCCCATCCCCACAATCTGCAGTCCCCCAGCCCCTCGGAAGGGGCCCCCAAGGACTCTCCTTCCTCTCGGAATGAGGCGCATGGACCCCCATGCCTTCCAAGAAGTACCGTTAGGGGACCGGTCTTCCTTCGGAACTGGTAATTTACTGCACTTGCGTGCCATAAAAAAAGTTAGTTTGAAGTGTTCTCTAACCAACTTAATTACCACGAGCCTCCTTCTGAAGATCGTTCCAGCTAGTTGAATATTAATCTGCAATTCAAAGAGTCCCCAGGCACAGATTGCAAGATCTCGTACACGCAAGTAATTAAGACCATAAGTAGACAGACTCCAAAGAACCAGAAATTTTCTCCCAGAACGCGAGAGCGAAAAGCTCTTATGAACTTCAGGTTACATTGCTGTCCTTTTCATTAGCCTCCCCACTCACCTCGCAGGCCAGGAGAGGAATGCAGGTTTTGTGATTTCATGGGTTCTGGAACAGGCAATAGTCTTAGATAGAGGCAGTATGATTTAGTAGAAAGAGCACTGGACTGGGAGTCCAGGGACCTAGTTTATAGGCACCCTGTGACTCTCTTACCATGGGCAAGTCACTGTCCCTCCCTGAACAAGAGCAACCTGATCTATAGAAGAAGGGAGTTGTACCAGACTGTGAGTCCTGTAGGTCAGGAATCGGGTGCCTGTGGGCGTGTGTGTGCGTGCGAATGCACGTGCGCACACACGCATGTGTGTCTGTGTGTGACTTTAGTTTCCTAATGTTGTCCCACGTATGGGCTTGGCTATTACTTGATGCTAAACTTTACATAAGCCTCATGCTAATAATGCCACGTGTTAACTCTGCTATTAGCGTGAGGAGGTGGCCAGGGCTGGCAGAAGTGCCTGGTGACTCACCTGTGCTGACCTATGAGCCCTCAACTTAGCTCACCCAGTGCTGGCACCGTGGACCCCTCAGCCCCAGGCAGAACACGAATTAGGCTTACTGATAGCTACCGGGTCAAGAGAGAAAGCATTCAAACCAGGCTAGTAGAAGGAATGTGTTGAAGTGCAGCCCCCGGGGTGAAGGAGACTGGGGGCTGTATTGGCTTGTCAGGCTGGGTCTGTAGGCTCAACTTCCTCTGCTTCCCAGGAAAAGCATCAAGGTCCCTTTCCCATTGTGTGTCCACATGCACAGACTACTCTCTTGGACACTGGATAGGCCACCAGTGGGGAGCTGTCCTTGGCTCTCTCCCAGCCCTGGAGCCCACCTCTCTGTGCTTACTGTTCTGGCCTTTAGAAAGGATTTTTATATACAGGTTACTTAATGTCATTCAGATATCTTATTCCTGGGATATAGACTGGAACAAAAAGCAGAATGACAACAGCAATTAATTTTCCTGTCCCAGATGCCAGCAGCAGGGAGGGAGCCGGGCCGGAGCCAGGGAATTCAGCGAAACACCAAGATTCTAAATTCACAACCCAGTCTCTGTCTGCAGTCACTGGGGCCCACTGTGTATAAATCATGCCCTCTTTGGGGTTTAGCCACAGGTACAGGAGAGGAGGGAAGCCTAGTTACTCTCTGGACTTGGATGCTTGGCTCTTCCAATCAGAGAATGAAATGGAAAAGAAAGTTGTTGGCTTGGCTGCTTCTCATCTCCCTCAGAGAGCTCTTAGGCCAGCGTTGCTTTAGCTCTGTGGGCTCAGACAACTCAGGGAGAAGTCCAGTGTTTGCGTATATTGTATATTTTAGCTGGCAGGGACCAAGTCCCATCCTTTACTTTAGAGATGTGAAAGCTGAGGTCATGTGGTTGAATAGGGTGGAGTAGAGACTAGAACTCCTGTCTCTCACTTCCAGCTCAGCATCTCTCCTCTGCCCCACCCTGCCTCCCCCTTCCCACTCCTCACAATGATAACAAAATGAGTGCAGGTGTGTGATTCTTCTCCTCATCCTTATCCAACTTATAAGATCAAGCCTTGCTGTCTCCATTTTGCAGATGATGAATACTGAGGCTCACAAAGGATAAATACCAAGCATCCTACAGTGCTACAGGTTAGCAAGCTCTTTGTTACCCAAGACTTCATTTTACTCTTATAACCATCCTTGTGGGTAGACTCTAATATACCCATTTTCCACCAGAAAAAACTGAGGGTCGGAGAAGTAAAATGACTTTCCCAAGGTCACACAGCTAGTCAGTGGGTAAGTTAGACTTGAGTCCAGCTTCTGTCCACTATGTGAACAGGTTAGTGACAGAGAGCCAGAACTAGAATGTGAGCCCTGACCTTCAGCCCTCAAACCCCTTCTGTTGTCCCAGGAGGACCCCATTTCCCTACCCAATGAGATGACCCCTCAGCTCAGTGAGTCCAAATAACACCACACCATTAGAGATGCTTCACTACCAACCTCCACTCTGAAATTCTGTGATGCTTTCAAATGTCACCAGACATCATCTGAAAAGGTTTTCATTTACCCCCAGGGAAGCCAACTGGACAGTTTTTCCCTAAACTTTCTCAAGAGTTCTCTCAGCTTAACTCAACCCCCAACACTCACTTCCTTCTTTCCTTCCCACCCTGAGAGATAGTTCCACTTTGTATTTACTGAAGCAGGAATCATAATATTATTACCAATTAATAATTCTGTTGCACTTAAGTGTTTTCAGAAGCATGTTTTCAAGCATTCTATCACCTGGTGCAATTATCTCCACTTGACAGATGAAGAATCAGAGTCTCTCAATAATGAAGGGATTTGCTGTGGGTCATGCAGGCATGTCGGTGGCTGATCTAGAACTCAATCCCAAACTTTCTGGTTCCCAGTTCTGTGCTATTCAGTGTAAGGCTGGGAAAGCACAAGCAAATACTAGCAAAAGGTGGGAATGGGAGAAGAAATTTCAGAAAAGCAAATGCCAGAAACCCCTTTAAGAAGGGCTTGTCCCTGTCATTTTGGTTACCAAAATATCCTGAAAATTGAAGCATTAATTTGTATCTTAAAGTGACAAGAATGGAAGGAATTGTTCTGATTTCCATGGTCTGTGTTCACAAGTTTGTGCGTGTGGAATTCAGCACCAAGGACAGCACCTCAGGTTCCCAGGGCCCTCGCACTGTAAATCAGAAGAGTCATCTGGCCTCACAGAGCCCAACCCTCACCCTCTGTACAAACCACTTTGATAATATGTAGAGCCCATCTGACCTCTGCTTGAATACCTTCTGCAGTGTGGGATCTCACCACGCCAAAATGCAGTCTTTTCCATTGATCTATGGTTTGCACTTGGAGATGATGCCTTCTATTGAAGTGGGGGAAGTCAGGGAGATAGATGGTTACTGCTGAGAAGAGGATCACAGAATTCTTTTTTAAATTGTTAAATATTTGTGACATAGAGAAAAATAGAGAAAGTAATATGAAAAACACTCACCACCCTGAGTGAAAAAATATTAAGATTCACTGTATTTGTTTCATATCATTTTTAAAGAAAGAAAATGTTACAAAAATATTTGGCTCTCCCTTTGTGCCCCTCCTGAGTGAATTTTTCTCCCTCCCTCTCTCCTCAGTGGTCATCTGTATGGTGGTGGAGACCCTTCAACCCAGAAAGTTAGGTTAGAACTGAAGGGATTCCTGGAGGCCTCCTTCTCCATTTAGCAGAGTAGGGAACCAAGCCCTGAAGGGAGGTCTTGACATAAGGTCACAGTGGTGGCCCTGAGCCCTTTCATGGGCACCATCTTCCCTGTCAGTTCATCCTAGACTTTGATGTGGGGTGAAACATGGATTAGTGTGCCCATTTTATAGGTCTCTGGGTTGTCCATCTACCTTTTTAGCTCTCTACCTCAACTCAAAGATATCAAGTCACCCTTTGTTGCATATGGAAATACCAGAGAAATCTTAGTTGGAAGAATTCCTTGTCTCCCATACTGTTTTCTATATGAGAAATTTGAGTCACAGTAAAGATAACTGAATAATAAGGGAAATCAAACCGACTTGCTTTATGGGGTTTTAGAATGGGATTACATGGAGCAGGACTCTAGGTGATGGGGTGGGGGAATAGCTTCAGCAAAGTGTGAGGCACACAAAGCCACACTCCACTGGGAACCTGAGTGGGAAGGGGGGCCTGGAGGGATTGGGCAGTGGGAAGACTGGGCCTGAGTGTGGAGGGCTTTGAATGCCAGGCCCCCATGCATCTGGACTTGAGGTTCTGGTCACTGTGGAGCCATGGAAGTGCTCTACACAGGGTGGTGACCTCATCAGATTGGACATTTAGAAAGATTACTCCAGAAGTTAGGCAGAGGTGGGATGGAGGAAGATGCTAGAAGTTGGTCACTGGTTTGGACCCTTGTTACCGTCATCTACGGCCACTTGAAGCTTTTGTTTCTCCTGGTACTGTTGGGTTATTTGGCAGATAACAGGTAACTCTTGGGCTCTGATGGCTTGTCCTGGGACAGCTCTACCTCCCCATGCTCAATTCAGCCACTCCCAGGGATAGAAAATTTGTCTTCATGAGACATGGGAAGAACATGGCAATTAAGGGAAACCACCATAAACCCGCTCTTAAATGGCAGGGAAAAGGCAAAGGGGAGTGTTTTGCCCTATTCATTGCTGACTCGCGTCTGTGGTTCAGTTCCAGGGCTCTGGAAGAAACAGCCCTGGGCCTCTGGAGACCTGTTGTAGGCTCAGCATTGTTCCTAGTTCACCATGTGACCTTGACCAAATCACTTTCCTTCTCTGGGTCTCTGATTCTGCACCTGCAAAAGGGGAGCGCTGGACTAGCTCATTGCTCAGGTGTCTGCCAGTCTAATAATTTGTAATTACGTCTTGCTTCTCACTCTCTGAGACTCATCTATGGGATTCTTAACTCGGAGGCCTGTAAACAGTCTACTCCGCCCCGATCCCTCATGAACATAACTGACGTAGGAAAAGATGTTAGGGCTCGAAGCCGACGGCCAAGAAAAATTCTTGAGATGTCTTTGGTGCAAAAAGGTGGTATTATTAAAGCACGGGGACAGAACCCGTGGGCAGAAAAAGCTGCACTGGGGTCATGAGTAGTGGCCCATTATATACTTTCTTTTTTTTTTTTTTAAAGATTTTATTTTATTTATTCGACAGAGATAGAGACAGCCAGCGAGAGAGGGAACACAAGCAGGGGGAGTGGGAGAGGAAGAAGCAGGCTCATAGCGGAGGAGCCTGATGTGGGGCTCAATCCCATAACGCCGGGATCATGCCCTGAGCCGAAGGCAGACGCTTAACCGCTGTGCCACCCAGGCACCCCCCATTATATACTTTCAAGTTGGGAGGTAGTTAGGGATAGCATAAGCCTCCCAGGTATTTTGGAAACACGGTTTGCAGGATTCTGAGGGGGCTGTTGTTAGGAAAGATCATTTATTAATGTTTAGTAGAAACTCAGGTCATGAGACCCTTCAGATGTATATCAGTGGGTCATATGCTTGGGGGACGTTTGCCAACATGTATTTTGGGGGTAGAGATAAAGAAAATTTCCAAGGGAATTTTTATATATTAAAGGAGACTTACAGGATCCTGGGGGTTGGGCTAAGATTGCCTTTCGCCCTTAGCAAAGTATTAACATGGAGGCAGCTGAGTCCCTAGAGGAGTGTCACTCTGCCTGTTTCAAGGACTTGTCAATGGGCTGTAGATAGTAAGGAAATTCAATAATTGTTCTCTGCCTTTGTTTCCCACATCAATAACAGCTAAAATGTATTGTCTGTTTATGGTGCTCTTGGCACTGTGCTAAGTCCTGTGTGATGGCATCGAATTACTACAACTATTCTACTTGGTAGGTGCTGTTATTTTTTCATTTTACAGATGAGGTAAACTGAGACACAGAACATCTTAGTAACTTGCCCAAGGTCACCCTACAGAACCAGAAATTGAACCCAGGTCTGTTAGCCTCCATAGTCAGGCTCTGAATTCCTATGCCTGGCCTTAAGGCCCAGCCCCAAACTCAGATCCAGGCCAGGTTTCTATGGTAGCACCTTCCAAGTTCTCCTCGGTCCATATCAAATCAGAAGAGAAATGCTTGTCTTGGGCCCTCCTGGTCTTTGTGAGTGACCAGACCCTGCACCTACCACCCCCAACCTGGAGAGCTCGGCTGAGGAGCTTGCCTCCTGTTTGCTCATTTTAATAAAATAGTTCTCTCTCCAGAGCCTGAGTGATGACAGGTAGCCAGCTAGAACTAACTACAGTGTTAACTTTGCCTTGAAATCCTCCGCAAGCTCCCCAGCTGGAGACAGCTTGAGCCATGAGCTCATTAAGCAACAGAAGCCTGTCTCCCTACAGCCTAGACACAGGGAAGAAAACCTGTAACAGACCTGCTTTTACTTTGAGTTGAAAAGAGCTGCGCTCACCCAATCCCCAGCAACTTGCTTTCAGCGTGCAATCCACTCCCCCCTCCCAGTATTCAATTAGCTGCCAATTAGGCATCAGGGTTCCCCAGCCCCCTGCCAGCTCCTGACCGGGACAGGAGAGGACCACAGAGCTCTCAGCCCAGGTTCAAAGACATTTTGATTGCATGTCTGAGTTTATCCCATCCCTTCACTTGGACCTGGCTTCCTTTGAAAGTGAAATGTTTTAAAAGGAAAAGAAAAGAAAACCCCCACACACTGGGGAGGCCCGCTGGGACCCCCTTTGGTTCAAACATCCAGTTCAGACTGCCCGCACATGCGTTCTTCCCCCTCCGCCCCCGCCCCCTTCTCCCACATCGACTCCTGGAGCATCCTGGGCTCAGGCAGACTCACCTAGTCCTCCCACCCCCACCCCCACCCTTTGGGTCCTAGCCATCACAGGAAGGGAAATGAGAGAGAAAGATGGGTAGGGCAGAGGAAAAGGGGGGTGAGAGTATGGAAAGAGGCAGCAAGGATGGAAATCAAGACAGAAGTGGAGGGACATCAGGGCAGCTGTGGAGTCTCCTAGTGTCCCTAGAGGGCCACCTTTGTTGTCCTTCAGCGTCCAGGGAATTTGATTCTTGGTAGTAACAACATCCTCTATTGGGATTTGGAGTGCTGGAGGCAGAGTCCCGATCAGTCTCTTCCTCAGTTTCAAAGCACTTCTTATCCTCCTCTCCCCCCTTATACCAGCCAGACAAGGATGCTAAGTACAGATGTTCAGGTTGTGCACTGCATGGAACAGACATAGAGAAACTTGAGGCTGCTGGGGTGGGCGTTCGCTCTCTGGCACCTCCCGTTAGCTGAGTGCCTCTGGCAGTATCACGGGAGTTTGTCACAGACAGCCTTTGGTGCGTAGAAGTGCGCGCTGAGCCGTCTGGGGAATCGGGGGTGTCCGCTGCAGGGACCCAGTCTGTTTTGTTCTCCACAGTATACACCATAATTGATGTGGGGAGCAGATAGGTGGATGTGGGGGACCCCAGCCCTCCCAGAAGTCCTGGAGAAGCCTCTCCTACACACAGCCGCACACACTGTCTGGAGGCCGCTCCCAATCCTGATTCTTCAAGACTTGCCCGAGGTCCCTTCTCTTATGAGACCACTGAGGCCAGATGTCTGTCCCCAAACCCCAACTCTAACCCTGACAAGGTTAGAGAAACTAGAGATGCTCCAACCAGCAATCCTACCCTGTGGTCTCCCTACACACCTCCATTCACTCCCCACGTTTGTGCCTCCAGGTCTTTGCCTGCGCTGTTCTCTCAAGCCTCCTTACTCCTTTCCCTTATGCCTGAGTCCATTCTTCCTCCAGGCAAAGCAAGTCCCACATTCTCCTTAAAGCCTTCCCATACCCGGAGGCCGCTCCCTTCTGTGCCTCGTTTGCAGTGTGTCTTCACTCTCCCCGGGCCTTAGATCCTTGACTTTGAGTGAGATTCCTCCTTTGTCTTTTTCATGTGTCCTTGTTCCATCCCCATCCCCATCTCAGGTCCTGAGGACCCCAGGGCAGGAGCCAGGCCATCTTTTCATCCCCAGCAGCTCTAACCATTTCTTAGGTAGATCTGTCGATGAGTTAGTCATTGAATCAATAAACATTAAGACTGAGTGCCTAACGTGCACCAGACCGCACCTCAGGTGTGGCATCCACTCTGGGGAACAAAACAGACCGGGTCCCCGCAGCGGACACTCCTGATTCCCCAGACGGCTCAGTGTGCACTTCCATGCACCAGACGCTGCCTGTGGCAAACTCCTGGGACTCTGCCAGGGGCACAGGACACAGTGAACAGGGGGTGCCGGAGAGCGAACGCCCATCCCTGCAGCCCTCAGTGAGGGGCAGGACCAAGAGGTTAATGGATAAACACCCTGTCTTCCTTGCCTTTTGGCTGGGGTGCGCTAAGCCCTGCTCTCCATTGTCTCCCAGAGGTGCACATGGTGCTTCCCCTCCCTTCCCTTCCCCACAGAATCACCTCCAGGTCTGCTTCTGGGGAAGCCCAGACCAAGTCCCTCCCCAAAGGAATTTTCAGCCAGGCAGTGACAATGATGAACCATTATTAATACAGCTAATAACTCAGCTACCTAATGAAATTACCCCTGCACATAACACGATGCCTCCGGGCGTCTGGGTAGCTCAGTTGGTTAAGCGTCCGACTCTTGATTTCAGCTCAGGTTGTGATCTCATGGGCTGTGAGATCAAGCCCCGCATCAGGCTCTGCACTCAGCGGGGAGTGTGCTTGAGATTCTCTCTCTCCCTGCTTGTGCTCTCTCTCTCTCTCTCTCAAATAAATAAATAAATCTTAAAAAAACAATACGATGCCTTGATCACTGACTTTAAGGATTTATCTCCACGTTTTCTCAAAGCGTTTGTCCAATAGTACTGAGCACCTCCTACTTGTGAGTCATTGAATGGTACAAAAGTGTCTTATATCCTGACCACAGCCCTCTAAGGCATGCATGAGCCCCATTTTCTAAGGGAGATAAGGAAGCTAAGCCTCAAGGGACAATGTAAAGTGTCTGATGTCACACAGGTGATAAGAGGCAGCAATGGGATTCGAACCCAGCTCTCTGTGATTCCAAAGTTCAGGGGCCTGATGGGTAAGCATCCACCTCAATGCCAGGCAAATAAGCAGTAGGCACAGTGAATTTAGAATGAGCTGGGGAGCAGGAAGGTTCCTGAAACCTTGTCTAAGCAGGAACATTTAATCTGAGCCTTAGTGAATAAGGGGGCTTGGGGAAGTGGAGAAGCCTGTCCCCTGTGTGGGGTCTGCAGGGCCTCAGGGAGTGAGTCCCACGTGGAGGAAAAGAATAGGTGCTCCGGAGGATGCTGAGCGCCCCCGCAAGACAGAATGAGGGGTGCTAAGGGCCTGCAGCACTTTTTTGAGGTTAAGCTCATTAGATTCCCTCTGAAGTCCCAGGCCCCGAGGAGCTCAAGGGATGTGCCAGAAACATAGAATGTGCATGTCCTGCTTAATGAAGCTTGCAGCCGCCACCTGCTGTGGGCCATGCCTGTGGTCATCAGAAATCCTAAGGGTCATTAACCCCATCCCATTTGCTCATGTGCTGGCCATGTTCCTGAGCAGCTAACTGACTGGGATATCAGCTGCCAGAGTGGCCCTATGCTTCCCTGCAACCCTGGGATCCTCCCCACGGTTCTCAGTGGCACACGGGGCCCACCCATCCTGTGTCCAGCCCTCTCACCTCTCCAGCTTCTGGCAAACGCGACACCCACAGTTAGTGATGGGTGAGACAGGCTTCAGGGGTCCCTGCTTGGCACCCAGAGACATAAATAACAGTAAGGGGAGCTATATTTAGCAAGGTCTCTGCCTCTCCTGGGGGGAGACAAGGGTGTAATTTATGAGATCTCAGCTTGTGTACAACTGTCAGCACATTTTCTGAATCACCTGGATGCCAGAGTGTACTTAGCTGCCCCGACTGATTCTCCTCCCCAGTCATGCCCCTCCCCAGCTGTCTCCTGCCTGGCACAGGGGTGGGGAGATCTCATTGGCAGCAGGCAGTGCTGTGAGCAAATCTCTCCCCACCGCTGACTCCTCCCCCTTCTTTCTCTCCCCCTCCCCCCTTCCTTTCTAGGCCAGGAAAGTCCTGGCTTACCCAGGATGATGATGAGGGACCATGTCTCTCCTGGCCCAGGGTTGCAATTCCTGCTCCCAGGGAAGTCCAACTTTATGACTGGCATTGAATCATGATAGAACCCTTTAGGAGCTTCCCATCACTCTTAAAATCCCGGCTTTCTGCCGTGCCAGGTGTGGTCTGGCCCTGTTGACTCATGCCGAGTCCTTTCCCTCTCTGATTGCTCTCACAGTGCCCCAGCTGTGCTGCCCGCATCCGTGCCTTGACTCTGCTCACCTCAGGACATTTGTCACTGCTCTTTTACCTGGAAGGCTTTGACCTCCNGCTCTTCCCACAACTGCCTCCTTCCCATCCTTCCTTCAGCTCTCCACCTAAATGACACCTCCTCAGAAAGGCTCTCCTTGATCTCCCAGCTGAAAGGAAGTCCCCTTGTTTACTATCAAGCTCTTATTTGGACCTTCATACCCTTACTGCAACTTCTAATTACATATTTACTTGGTAATCCATTCGCTTGTTCGGCAAATATTTATTGAGCATTGACCAGAGACCAGACGTCGTTCTAGGAACGGGGGATACAACAGTCAATAAAATAAAGCCTTGGCCCTAAAGGAGCTGACATTCTAAAGGGAGTCCCAGATAATTAAAAAAAAAAAAGATGAAAATAAATATATGATGCGGTGATTATATAATATCAGATCAAATAAGTTCTGGGGGAAAAAAGAAAGTTCTCTCTGGGGAGAGAGAACTTAGCGATGAGGAGGCATGACTTGAGCAGAGGCCAAAGCAGAGGACTTCATTTGCTTACTGTCTTTCTCTGTCGCTGTACTGTTAGCTCCGGGAAGGTTCTATGGGTGTTTTATTCCCCACTTGATCCCCAGTGTCTGGCACGTAGTAAGCATTCGTTAAAGTTTTACAGAGTGAAGGAGCAAACGGACAACTCAGCAGACCTCCAACTGCAGCACACGTGTCTTTCCTTGGCTTCCTCCTTAGCAGATCCCAGGAGCAGCCAGTCCCTGTCCTTGGTAATAACTCTCAATAGACCAGAAGGCCATTTGTCACTCGCCCTCAGGCCTCCTCTCTCCAGGGAGCCCAGAGGTCCTCACCCAGCAGTGATAGAGTGTCCTCTATCTGACTGGCAGGCCCAGCTAGGAGCTGCCCTCAAAGTCCCTCCCTGTAACAGGGACAAATGGGCCATGACACAAATGACACCAATACCCAGAGACTCCAAACATCAAAGAGCTAAGGCCTGCTGCGGATAGGTAGGCTCTGTGTTAAATGACCGCACTGGGGAAGCGGTACCAGGGAGAACGGTGGGGTGGGATCAGAGCCTGAAGACCTGGAGTCTCAGCTCTCCTGCTAACTAGACCAGTAAGTAGCCTTGGGCAAGCTGCTTCACTGCTCTGGGCTTCAGTCTATCCATCTGAGCAATGGGATTGCCAAGCTTTGCCTTGAATACCTGTCAGCATAGAGGTCATTCAGAAGGTCAAAAGTGTACTGATAAGCAGGGTTATTCCAAATAGCGAGTGAATTGCACAAAGACTTAGAAGAATGGTTGCATGAAGTGAGACAAACCTGCATTCGTTGTCCTTGTTGGGAAAATTCCATTCATGCCGGTAATTCAGGCGAGCTTCCATGAGCAGAGATTCGGAGCACACACACGTGCTCTAAGTTTCAACACTTGGCCCCCTCCTTTGGGTTTGCGGCTCTCCACATACCTGTGTCTTTGTCTCTTCAAGTTCTTCCAGGTGACTCAGAGAGTTCAGGGGCCCGAAATGGAAGGCCACTTGGGCTTATCTTGTTCTACGCTCTTTATTGTACAGTGGGGGAAATGGAGGTCCAAAGAGGGGATACAGTTTGCCTAAGACCGCACAGAAACTCGGCAGAGGGGCCTGGATTATCACTGGTTAGTCTATAACTCCCAGCTGGAGGCAGAGGCTGGAAGGGGACGGAGAATAGTGCTTTCCCAAGACGGCAACAGCGGGACGCTCTGCTTATGCAGGGCATTACCTCTCTGTGCCTCAGTTTCTTCATCTGGAAATGGAGACTGTAGGGTCGTTGGAAGGACTAGATAAGATAATTGTGGAGCTCTCAGACAGTGCTCCCTCCCCCGCCCCCTTGACAGCACCCCCTCCCGGTTGGCCGCTAGGCTCCGGCTAGAACACTGCAAGGCCGTTCTGATTGGTGGGGCCCCTGCTCCGCCAGTTAGTATTCTTGGTGTCACCTTGGTTACCTTCATCATTCCCAAGTTCCTGGTGTTTTAGGCGGCACAGCAGCCCCTTGGAGTCCACCGGACTCCCCAAAGGAGACAGAGAGGACAGAAATCTTACACAACCGGATCTCCAGGAAACCTGCCGTAACCCTGCCTTGGCTGGCTCTCCATCCCTCCTCTGAGCTGTGTGCTAGCCCAGTGCCATTCCAGGGGGCCCAGGAGTCGTAATTGAAATGAGTAAGAAGTTGAGAGTAAACGTTTAGAAACTTACCACAATTTAGACACTGCTGTGGGAGCCCCGCCCCCGGGTGACGGACTGCTCTGCTGGACGGGGCATAGCCTGAGTGTCATCAGAGTCGCACGGGGAGTGCCACATGGTGTGATAAAAGTCATGCTCGGTAACGGTTGTGTATCTGTGATGGGAAACAAAACAAAGCAAGCCAAGCTGGTCCTTCCCCACGGAGAGTTTGAGAAGCAGTGATCCAGCCTTCCTTCAATGAAACAAACTCCTCCACCCACTTCCCTGGCCCTCTGCTGCTGGGGTTGTGTGCTGTCCTCCTGTCCAGATCGCTGTCCGTCCTGAAGTCTCCCTCCCTTTGCCTTTGCCGTCCTCCTAGGTCCTACATCAGATCCCCCTTGTGCCAGAAGGCCTTCCTGGGCAGATTAACCCCTTCCCGGCCTCACCCCCAGCCTCCCGACTGCACTCTGATGCAGGTGAACCTGACTTTGATCACTCGTGGCCCCGGGGGACAGACCAGGCCCTTTTGAAGCCCCACCCAGTCTGGACCTTATATCTAATTGGTTTTCAATAAATGTCAGCCCACTGGATCCAAAGCACCGGGACACCAGTCGGCTCTAGGCACTGCCCCTGCCAAAAGAAAAAGTGGCTCAGAGGTGAATCTTCTTCACTAGGACGATTGCAGTATGAGCACGGCAGGACAGCCGGAGGAGCCAGCGTGTCTGCTGGCGACAACAGCCTTCCACCAGGCCCCTGAGGTGTGGCAGTAACTGCCAGGAGGAGCGGCCGGGTGGAGGGTTCCAGCCCATCCTGCCCCTGGCCCACAGCCTTCTTCTGGCTTTCAACAGGTCTCTCCAGGCTGCCCGGATCCAGACTACCTCAACTGGCTTTACCCCTCCCTGGTGCCTTGAACCGCTAACGAACTGCTGGAACAGCTTCAGCACAACCCCACCTCCCTCTCTCCCCCGTCCCACCTGATAAGACCCCCGTTGCCATTATGAATAGGACAGGTGGAACGAGGCTCTAGTTTTTTGCGGGCTCGCCAGAGAGCCAGGCTCTGCTCTCTGCCCATAGCTTTTACTTCCTCTCTCTGCTTCCTGTGTCTTCCCTGTGGGGATCTGGCCACAGTGCCAGACGGGAAGTTCCTTAGAGAAAGACACTTTGAGCCCCGCTTTGGCTCCTTTCGCATGAGCGTCCGTGGCAGTGCTGGGCCCTGAAGTGGCTGCTCAGTGAGTGAGTGGATGAGGGAAAAGAAATTTCTTTACATGGCAGCGAGAAATTCCTCAGACTTGTGGAATAACTTTCTGACCGTGCGGGGAATGAAACACAGACTTCGAAAGGCAAAAAGGATCTTGGAAATTGGGTTTTTACCTTCTCACACCAACCTCGAGCTGCTTAATCCTTTGTCCTTTTGTGAAAACCCAGCAAAGCACAGCAGCTGTGAAGCCCCTGGCAGGGCCCCGACCCCTGCCCCACACACAGGACCCCTCTGGACTCCATGGGTCCCCGCTTGACACCCACCCATCTGGACTAATCCTGTCTCTTTGCCAAGGGAGATGCTGAGGCCTGGAAGGGTGGTACCTTGCCCAGAGCCGTGACAGGCAGAGAGAGGCTCTTTCCACTAGCCCAGACTTCACTGTTTGGAGAAAGTTGGGATGACACGGAATGATGGGAAAATAGTAGGCAAGGCTGTGGACTGAGTTCACTTCTCACGGGAAACCAGCTTGGGCCCTGTGACCTTCCTGTATCCTTTCCTGCTCCAACTGTGAGTTCATCTCCCTCAGAGCTCACATGTGCGGCTCTCCTCCCACCCTCTGGAGCTTCACCAAATTCCCTTTGATCCCCAACAGCCCCCCCCCCCCGCCATCCCCAGCCCAGAGTTTGCTCAGGAGCTTTGAACGCGAGGTGAGGCCTGGGCCACGCTGGGGAGGGTGGGTGCGGGGCCAAAGCGCTGGTCCTCTCGGCGGGTCTGTGGTGCCTTTGCTGGCTGCCTTTGAAAGCTCTTCCAAAGAGGTAATTCCTTTGTGCACAGACATGATTTATGAGGCTTTCTAGGCAAATTGTGGAGATAAATGGTCTTTGGGGCTGGGAAGCTTCAAAGGCAGTGATGCGGGCAGATCAGAAGGAGCCAGGCAGCCAGGAGCTGAGCCTCATTAAAAGCCCGTGCAGGTAGGGGGGTAGGTTTTAAGCAGAGCTGAGGACACACCAGCTCTGGTCCGCCCCTGGATCCATTTGGGGACGGTCACCACCTTACCTCTCACCCTGGGCCTCACTGACCCCATCACTGAAATGTATGAGCTAAAAGTGCTGGGATCACCGAGGTACATTTATCCCAGAGAGGGGTATAGCCTAGGGCTGAAGGGCGGGATGGTCCCCCTGACTTGGGCTCTGGAAAGGAAGGGACTGGTGGCACCAGGAGCCCATGGATTCTGCGTCAGCCTCTCTGCTTAGCGTGGCCTAGGGGCTTCACATGGGTCCCGAGTCTCACCCTCTCCTGCCTCTTGCCCACCAGCAAACTGGACGGCTCCCTGCCCTCTCTGGCTCTCAAGATCCTCTTCCGTATGAGCAGAGCACAGGTGTAAATGAACTCCTGTGTTCCAGCTTTGCTGCGTGTCACGCCTGGTACTCTGCAGTTCAAGGCATTCGTGTTAAATGTCCCCACTTGAGAAACAGGCCACAGATCGTTCTGGCTGTGAGGTCATGAGCTAGTCACCTAACCACACCTCGTCTTGCTTCCTCCCTCTGTAAAATGGGGCTAATTATAGCTACCCTGAGGAGTTGTGGCTCGAATTGAACAAATGAGGTACTATAAAGTACCCAGGGCCTAGTTTTCATCACCTGTCCACCCAGTGTTCTGGCATTCTGTATCTAGAGCAGTCCTGTGAAGTTGATAAATTTGACTTTTATACCTTCCCATCCCCTCTCTCCTAAAGTAGATTCACACACACACACCCCCTTCCTAATCTGGCTCCCAGGTCTGCTAACTGCCGCTCAGATGTTAACAGATAACTGGGGTATTAGTGGCTGATAATGCCTCATGTTGTGACTGACACACACACACCCCTGACACAAACGTGGGTGATGTGCATTTCAGTAGGGGAGCCCTGCCCATCCTGAGGAGTGGAGTCCTCATGGTGGAATGCTGGGCAGACTCGGCGATATCTTGAAGCCAGGGCCCAGCACGGGCTTCCAGATGCATCTTTCCATGGCAAGACGCAGGGCCCTGATAGAATGGAGTTACTGCATCTCTCACTCCCTCTGGATATTTTGATGGCTTGATGACATCTGGTTAAAGTGGACTTGGGTGCCTAGAACTGTGGTTGAGGCCGTGGTGATGGAGATGAGGAAGGAAAGGAGGGGAAGTGACCGTCTTTGCTCTCGGCTTTTTAAGGTACCTGCTGGCTTCGTTCCCTCCTCCTGCCCTGCTACCTCAAGACCCTCCTGGGTCTCCTGACCCCTGCCCTGACCGTGGGGCACCCTTCCCGATTGTAGCTGCCCCCGCACAGCTCACCCAGCATCTGCTAGTCACTCCATGTCCCAATGGGTCCACATTTCTCATTTGCTTGTCTGTTTCTCAAACTAACTGTGGGCTTCTCAGCATCGAGAACATAGTAGGTGCTCAAAAATTGTTTGACAAGTGATAAATGAACCTAACTGATCTCCCAGAAGCTAATACGGTGGGATGCAAAGAGCCCTCGATCAACATGGCCAGCTGGTTTCCAGTCCAGCTCTTTGCTGCATTAGCTGTGTGGCCACAGGCAAGACACTCAGCCTCTCTGGCCCAGTTTCCTGACCTGTAAAATGTGCTTAGAGAGGACTTCTAAAGCCTAGCAGTAAGAGAGGCAGGGGCAGACTCTCAACACTGCCTTTCATCATCAGGGGTGATTTTGTCCCCGAGGGGACGTTTGTCAATAGCTGGAGACATTTTTGGTTGCCGGAATTGTGAAGGAGGGTTTGCTGCCGGCATCCAGGGGGTGGAAGCCCGGGGTGCTGCTAAACATCCTCCATGGGACCGCCCCTACAACAAAGAATTTTCTGGCTCAAAATAAGTGCCAAAATTGATACGCCTCAGTTTAGTTATTTAAAGTCTCTGAACCTCAGTTTTCTCAGCTGGAACATGGGGTAATAATCCCACCTTATGTGGTTCGCCTCAAATCCTCTTTCGAACAAGCCTAGGGACCAATAAGCGGCACGGGGCCATAAGGGGAACCGGTGTGAATAACCCAGGTGAGGACGCCGCTGACGCATGGGAGCGGGCGGGCGGCGGGGTTTTCCCGCGCATGCGTGTTTCTCCCTCCGTGCCTGCGCCCTGGGAAACCAGCAGGACGTGGAGGTGCGCTCTGCATCTTGGGCAGCCCCTGCGAAGCCCACCTCTCTTCAGAGGCTTAAGGAAGATATCGATAATGTGGTTAAGTAACAGAGTAAGTAACAAGTGTAATAAATAGATCACTGAGAGCTAATGATGCGTCATTATAATCCTGTGCTGTCAGCATCTTCTGGCTTAGGGACTGCGTCAGGAGATTTGGGTTTTAATCTATGGCACCTTGGTCTATTAATACTTAATTCCAACAGTCTAAGTGGCGGAAAGATAGGGAGCTGAGGGGTGGCTCAGCTCAGAGGCTGGGTAGCCACCTTGAGTTTTTCTTCTCTACACGAGGACAAGCACACCTCTCACCCCTGCGCCCTCTGGCCTGCTTCTCAAGTGGGGACATTTAGCAACAGAGCATAGACTCACGTAATATCAAGGCTGGAAGAGACCCCAGAATTGACTGACTGGTGTCTTTAATGAGAGCACCACTGGCATTGGGGAGCATAGCTCTTCATCGTGCAGGACAGTCCCTGATCATTCGTGACAACCTAATCCCTCCCTCCCCCCATTTCCCGATGCTCTCTTGGGGAGGGTGACCTACTCTAAGCAAAAACCACTGGTCCCAAATCTGTTGTTTTCCAGATGAGCAAACAGGCCCAGAGAGGGCGGGGGCTGCCCCTGATTGCCCCTGTGACTCAGCCTCAGCGCACCCTCAGAATTGAAGCTCAGGCCTGAAAGGAGTGGGGCGCTCTGCCTCTGAGAATTTGTCTGTGCTTTTATTAGGGCAAGCCAGTTGACAAATGGCCTCCCTCACTGGGAAGTCACTTTATTATCAACTGGAATGGTTTCAGGCTGCTGGGCTCCATCTCTGCCCCTGGGCCCGCTGCCCTGTAAACTCAGGAGCAATTCCATGACGCGTCAGCTCCCCCTCCAGCTTCTTGGGGTGGGCGGGGGCATGGGGACCATTCCTCGGAGGTGCTCTGATTATTGCTAAAGGTGGGTGGGGAGGCCTTGGCCCAGGCTCTAGCACAGGCCAGGGCAGCTCAGGGTCAGTGGATCCCAAGTTCATTTCTTTTTTTTTTTTTTAAAGATTTAATTTATTTATTCGACAGGATAGAGACAGCCAGCGAGAGAGGGAACACAAGCAGGGGGAGTGGGAGAGGAAGAAGCAGGCTCATAGCAGAGGAGCCTGATGTGGGGCTCGATCCCATAACGCTGGGATCACGCCCTGAGCCGAAGGCAGACGCTTAACCGCTGTGCCACCCAGGCGCCCCCCCAAGTTCATTTCTAAACATTTGACAGTCATGTCAGCAGCTGATTCTCCGCCCGGCTGGGTCTCAGGATTCCTATCTGTGGAATGGAAAGAACCACGTATCTCTCCCCTCCCACCTTGGGTCCAGCATCCTCCTGCCCGTCTCTGAGAGGACCAATGAGAACGCAGGTCACCAGAAGGACAGTAGTTCTTGCCAGCTGCACTTTTGAAAAGGACCTACGCTTGGGCCCCCACCACCCTGGAATAATTAAATCAGAATGTCCAGGGGTGAAGGCCAGGCATGAGTGTTTTTGGTTTTTTTTTTTTAAGATTTTATTTATTTATTCGACAGAGAGAGAGAGAGCCAGCGAGAGAGGAAACACAAGCAGGGGGAGTGGGAGAGAAAGAAGCAGGCTCATAGCAGAGGAGCCTGATGTGGGGCTCGATCCCATAACGCCGGGATCACGCCCTGAGCCGAAGGCAGACGCTTAACCGCTGTGCCACCCAGGCGCCCCGGGTGTTTTTTTAAAACCCTCCCAGGGTGATGCTAATTGCAGCCAGGCCAAGAACAATCATCTGAGAAAGTGAACCCTCCCAAGCACCTGAGAGAAGGCTCTTTGGCTGATGGAAAAGCGCTGGCCAGGCGCCCTTGTGGGATGGCTGACGGCTCTTCCTGTGCCCAGCTCTGGGCCGGATGCTGGGGGAGACTGTGTGCATGTTGGGGACAGGGCAGCTACGAACAAGGGCACACCCCAGCTCCCCGCCAGCTCCCCCTGCTGCAACCCACGGAATCTCCAAGCTTAACGGAAGAGACTGGACACAAGGTACATAAAGCCTGCTTAGAAAGCAGTGGTGACAGAAAGCAATGGTCAGCCAAGTTATTGTTCCTAACAGAGAGTCAATGAAGGCATGAAAACATCGTTGTGCCTTTAATAAATGATCTTCAGGGACTCAAAAAGATATTGTACCCCAGTGTTTATGACAGCACTATTCACAACAGCCAAAATGTGGAAACAACCCAAGCGTCCATCGACAGAGAAACAGATGAGCAAAATGAGGCATATTTAGACAATAGAATAATACCATTGAGCCTTAAAAAGGAAGGAGCTTCTCACACAGGCTCCAACATAGATGAACCTTGAAACATTATGCTACTTGAAATAAGCCAGTCACAAAAGACGAATATATGGTTCTACTTATATAAAATATCCAGACTAGGCAAAATCACAGAGACAGAAAGGAGATAGGAGGCTACCAGAGGCTGGAGGGAGGAGGAACAGGGAGCTGTGACTGAATGGGTACAGAGTTTCTGTTGGGGGGGGGGCGGAAAAGTCTAAGAAATGGTGGTGACAGTTGCACAACACTGAATATAATTAATGTCACTGAATCGTATGCTTAGAAATGATTAAAAATGGCACAATATATATTTTATACGATAGAAAAAGTTCTAAATAAATAATCTTGAGAGAATAAAATTAGGAGAATGAGGGCCAGCCATGGAAAACCTGGGACCTGCGACGGCCATTCGCACACACACAAAACCGTGAATAAAAGTACCTGTGATGGGCGCCTGGGTGGCTCAGTCGTTAAGCGTCTGTCTTCAGCTCAGGTCATGAACCCCGGGGGCCGGGGATCGAGTCCTGCACCTGCATCGGGGCTCCCTGCTCAGTGGGAAGCCTGCTTCTCCCTCTGTCTCTGCCCCTGCTTGTGTTCCTTCTCTTGCTGTCCCTCTGTCAAATAAATTTTAAAAATCTTAAAAAAAAAAAAAAAGTACCAGCGACAGATGAGCCTCTGCTTTCTCATCACTTTGTGAATGATCCAAGAGGGCTGTTTAAAGCCAGGCTGGCTGCCAGTATCCCATGTCCCCTCTTCCATCAACACCAGACCGCACTCGGCAGGACAGCAGTGGTTAGGAGCTCAAATGCCCAGTCACTCTGCAGCTGTGTGACTTTGGACAAGTTATGTCACCTCTCTGGGCCTCCAGATCCCGATCTACAAAACGGAGATCATAAAGCATCCCTTGCAAACGGGCTGTTGTAGGAATGAAGTGAGCCAGGAACACATTAGCCCTGGACCCTGAAGTCTAAAAGAGGTCAGCGGGGAGAGGCGCTGACCGGGAAAGGGGAGGTGAGTTGGCCAGCTTGAAGGAACAAAACAAGCCAGGCCATGCAGTAGTTGCCCAGAGAGGATACATCTACTTGAAACATCAGCCAAAGCCAGAAATAATGAGAGAGAAACATCTGTGACAGACAGAGTGGGTGAGGGGGTGACATTCCAAGGCCAAATTGGAAAAGTGTTTGTGAGTATCTGTGAAAGAATGCAAAGTCCTGTTGTAATTTTAATGACCATAGTTTTTATTCACCTTCACCAGGGAAGATAATTGACTCGCCACAGCTCTGCCTCATTTCTCTGTCATTGCTGGGGAATGAGGTGTTTTTAAGTGGATTTTCTAGATAACTGAAGCTTATCCCTGTGAACCCTAACTTTTTTTTTTTCATTTAAGCACTCTGAAGGGAAATTTATATGGAACGGATTACACACTTCCCTGCTTCCCTAATCAGAATATTCTAAATTGAATGTAACCTCTTCCTGTCAACTTGGATTCGCGGGGCTATTCGCCCCTGTATTAATGGCTCCGTTAATATAGCAAATGCTTTACTTTTTTTGAAGTCCAGAGATGTTTTCTGTTTGTTTCCATGGTTTCCAACTGTGATATGAAGCTCTTTATAGGTATTTTTAGGAGCTCCATAAAACATACGCACGGACACAAATTGAGACGTGTGTATATACGCACAGTCACCCTGGGAACCCAGATTGTCGGGTTTCATGGAATTGTGTTTATCTGCGCTTCTCTGACTTCTCAAATCGTCCTTGCTGCATTCCACTGCGTGCCACATATGCCGCTCCAGCGTCTCTGTCCCACTGGACTGTATGTTCCAAGAGGGCAGGACACTTGCCAGCAGTGGACAAAGAGAAGAACGAAAGCTCCTAAGCAGTAGTGCATCAGTTAGTGGTAAGTGAATGGCTTCTGAATGCCTTCCTGGATGCCGCTTAGACACCTCAGGCTCAGTGACCAAGATTAACGTTGTTCTCTTTCCCCCAACGTCATGGCTCTTCCCCTTGTGATTCGCATAAAGAGTTAGGGTTAGTGGCACCAATATCCACCCAGCAGCCCAAGACTGAGCTGGGCTGACATCCTTCCTCCCTCTTCTTCCTTCCCCCAGTGCCCCATTGGTCACCAAGTCCTTGCTGCTTGTACCTCATCAATACAGCTGGAATCTGTCCCCTTCCCTCCATCCCAGTGCTACTACCTTAGTCAAGGCCACCACCGTCTCTTTGCTACTCTAACAGCTGGTCCCCCTGACCCCACTGTCGCTCCATCTCTCCTGCTCACACATCTGTTCTCACCAGCACAGTCTTTCTACGGCCACACCTAATCATGTCTGTCCCCTGCTTGCAGCACAGCCAGAGCTCCCCGGCTGCCATTGCAGGAAGTCAGCACCCCAGAACACAGCTCACAAAGCCCCGGGACCTGAGACTCTGCCCAGGAAGCTGCCCCACCTATACCTTGCTCTCCCTGAAAGTCTATACTCCAGACACACATACGTTTTAAAATTTTCTCCCACGTCTTGCTTTTTCCCAGCTCTAGGCTTTCACACGTATCAGTTCCTTCACTTAGGAATATATAGAGAGAGAATAGATCATTCCCCATGCTCTCCCCTCCTTCCAGTCTCTTCTTTGAGGACATATTCTCTAATCCCCCCAGTCTGGACTCAAACTCACCCATGCCCTTCTATGTTGTCCGGAACAATGCCTACGATAGCACGTCTGCGGTATACCTTCAACGCTGCTTTAACATCTCCATCCCCACGAGACTGCACGCCCTACAGTTTGGGGGTTTGGCTGTGCCACAGAGAATGGAGGTCACCTCTGATAAGCAAAGTGTAGCCCTGGGATGTACCAAGGACAAACTGGCTTTGGACTCTAACAGTTTCCTTCAGAGTCAAGGTCTGAGGGCAGTAACTGTGGCCCTGACAATGAAGGGAATCCCTTGTTCTGGATCTTGGGGTTGTCCCCAGTGATAAGCAGAGAGGAAGTGGCTAACCCACATGGTGTCTCTGCACTCGCACCTCAGAGTTTCTGTCCTCACAATCATCATTCAGAAAGTGTCCCATTTACCAGCAGTGGAGATTGCTGGAGCCAGACCTGAGCCCGCCCTTGACCATAACCTTGGGCCATCACTTAACCTCTCTGACCCTTTATTTCCCCATCTGTAAAATGGAGAGTAATAAAACCTGACTTACCGGGTTTTCAATGTCACAAGTGAGCATTTAAAATGGGGTTGTCATTATCATTACAATGGAGTCACATCATAGATACATTAAATTTATGGGAATTCAACTACGTGTGCTTGGCAACAAAAAGAGAGAGAGAAATGGTATAGTAGGTAATTCGGCTAGTCTTTCTGCTTGCTGATACATGTCCCAGAGAGTGGGTGAGGTGGGGGACACCGACTGCTGGGTACTCCATCACTCTAGGTCCCGTGAACCTCTTCCAGTGTGGGTAGAGGTTGTAACTATAACTGGACTTGATTTTTTTTAATTGAGATATAATTGATATGTTAGTTTCAGGTATATAACGTAATGATTCCCCATTTGTATATATTGTTAAATGATCACCAGAAGTCTAGTTAACATCTGTCACCATACATACTTACACATTTTTTTCTTATGATGAGAAACTTTAAGATCTCCTCTTAGCATCTTTCATGTATTATTAATTATACAGCAATATTAGCTAGAGTCACCATGCTGCACATTACCTCCCCATGGTTTGTTTATTTTATAACTAGAGCTTTGTCCCTTCTGATCACCTTCACCCATTTCACCCACTTCCTACGCCCCACCTCTGATAACCAGCAATCTGTTCTTTGCATCTATGAGCCTGGTTCTTGTCTGTTCTTTGTTTTTTAGATTCCACATAAGTGAAATCATACGGTGTTTGTCTTTCTCTGTCTGACTTATTTCATTTAGCATAATGTCCTCAAGGTCCATCCGTGTTGTCACAAATGACAGGATTTCCTTCTTTAGTGGCTGAATGATATTCCATTGTGTGTGTGTGTGTGTGTGTGTGTGTGTGTGTGTTACATTGTGTGTGTGTGTGTGTATTATATTGTATGTGTGTGTGTGTGTATATACACCACATCTTTATCCATTCATCCATCCATCAGTGGACCCTTAGGTTGCTTCCATGTCTTGGCTATTGTAAATAATGCTGCAGTGAACACAGGGGTGCAGATATCTTCTTGAGTTAGTGTTTTCATTTCCTTTGGATAAATACCCAGAGGTGGAATTACTGGATCATATGATAGCTCTACTTTTAATTTTTTGAGGAGCCTCCATACTGTTTTCCAGAGTGGTTGCACTAATTTCCATTCCCACTGACAACGCACAAGGGTTCCCTTTCCTCCACATCTCCGCCAACACTTGTTATTTCTTGTCTTTTGATACTAGCCCTTCTCATAGGTATGAGGTGATGTCTCATTGTGGTTTTGATTTGCATTTCCCTGATGATTAGTGATGTTAAGCACCTTTTCGTATGCCCATTGGCTATCTGTACGTCTTCTTTGTAAAAATGTCTATTCAGACCTTTTGCCCATTTTTTAATCAGATCGTTTGGTTTTTTGCTATTGAGTTGTTCTGTTGAGTTCTTTATATATTTTGAATGTTAATCCTTTGTCAGTTACGCGATTTGCAAATGTTTTCTCCCATTCATTAGGCTCCTTTTCATTTTGTTGATGGTTTCCTTTGCTGTGCAGAAGCTTTTTAGTTTGATGTAGACCCACTTGTTTTTGCTTTTGTTGCCTTTGCTTTTAGTGTCAAATCCAGAAAATCATCACAAGACCTATGTCAAGAGCTCACCACCTATGTTTTCCTCTAGGAGTTTTATGGTTTCAGGTCTTACACTTCGGTCTTTTTTTTTTTTTTTTTTTTTAGATTTTATTTATTTATTTGACAGAGAGAGACAATGAGAGAGGGAACACAAGCAAGGGGTGTGAGAGGGAGAAGCAGTCTTCCTGCTGAGCAGGGAGCCCGATGTGGGGCTTGATCCCAAGATCCTGGGATCATGACCTGTGCCGAAGGCAGACACTTAATGGCTGAGCCACCCAGCCACCCCTACACTTTGGTCTTAACTCCATTTTGAGTCAACGTTTGTGTATGATGTAAAATAGTGGTCAAGTTTCATTCTCTTGTGCGTGGCTGTCCAGTTTTCCTGACACCATTTATTGAAGAGACTGTCCTTTCCCCACTGTATATTCTTGGCTCCTTTGTCATAAGTTAATGGACCGTATATGCATGGGTTTATTTCTGGGCTCTGTTCTGTTCTATTGATCCATGTGTCTTTTTTTATGCCAATACCACACTGTTTTGATTACTATAGCTTTGTAATACAGTATGAAATCAGGAAGCGTGATGCCTCCAGCTTCGTTCTTATTTCTCAAGATGGCTTTTGGCTTCTGGACTTGATTTTGCCTCACTCACTGTAGTACCAGGCAGAAAATGCAGGGTGAGACTTACTCGTAATCTGGTGGTGCAGCTTATATATATGAATATTTGGGGCACAGATGAAGAAGGAATAAAGCAAGACTGGGTAATTGGGATTTGGGCCTAGGCTGGTTCCATCTACTAAAGGATGATGGTCGGGTTCCGTGACATTGACCACTTGACCTTGCTCAGCAAGTGGCAGGTATGTGTAGGGGAGTTTGTGGGGCTGATGGAGTGATTCCTCCATCAGTGCCTTAGTCCACAAAGATCCCATGTACTCACTGGCCTCACTAGAACCTTGTGCTCTTGTTCCTGCCCAACACTCGAGTGCTCCCGTCTCTTCGTTCATACTGAGCCTGCCCAGTGACACCTTCTCCAATCCCACTCACCTGCCTCCTTCCTCTCTGGGTGTCTAAACCCCAGGATCACGGGAGCACAAAGGTCAACTGATCATCTCCTCGTCTTCAGGAGGTAGGATGTCTAGCCATTCCAGTTTGCCCAAGACTGAGGGATTTCTCAGAATGTGGGAGGTTAGTGCTGAAACCGGGACAGTTGGTCACTCCGATAGGCAGACAAGTGAGAGAGGCCACTTCAGATGCCCTCTGCCTGGGTCTCCTTATCTGGGAGCAATCTTCTCATTGAACTTCTCCTAGAACGTTATTTGTGCCAGTCCGTGTCCATGCTTGAACTCCACATCCACCATACTCTAGGACTCAAGTGGATGAGGCTATGGTTTGAGGACGTCTTGTTATTGTGTGTCCTGTATGCACCAAGTGAGGGTCAGAGTGGGAGGTGGCAGCAGGCTGGGTGACTTACCTGGGGCTCTGCCATTCGGGCCCTTTTCATAGCTGTGGAAATTTCTGCAAAGCTTGTTCAGATAGTGCTCTTTGAAACATTTAATTACATATAAAGATCTTGAAAGCTCCCTGTCCCTTCCCAGGGAAACATTACTTTTTCCTGGTCCTTCTGAAGTTGGCTACTTGGAAAGTAAAGAAATTGAACTGAAGATGGAGCAATGGGGTTTGGGGGCGGGAGGCATTACTGAAAGGGAGAAGCAGCGAAGAGAGAGATGGGAAGGGTGACAGGGAGACAGAGTCAACAAGGGGAGGTGCAGGGAGGTAGAAGACAGATTCACCAAGACTGCGGTGCAGGAGGTGAGAAAACTAATGAGTTTCAGGAAGACAGGGAAAGAGGCAGGAAAGAGAGAGAGAGATGGGGGCTGCGCTGGGGGAGGCACAAAGAAGGGGAGCAGTGAGTAGGGTCACAGAAAAGAGGGCTGGCAAATCAGGAGACAGCCTGGCTGAGAGAAAGAGACAGCTGACCAAGAATTTAGCAAAGCCAGAGGAAGGTAAAGAGTTTGTGGTTCCAGAATTTCAGTGCAGGGGAGGGGCTTCAGGGAAGCACTGGTTGGAATGGGGTGGCTCTGACCAGGAGATGCCTTGAACAAACAGTCTTCTTAGCTCGTCTAATTATTGGAGTGGCTTAGCCAAGAGCCAGTGGAGGTTATGAGGCACCAAAGCATCCACCCAAACGGCCCTTGCTGCCCCCACCCCAGGGGAGCAGTGCAGAGCTGGGAAGGCCCTCGGCTATCGATGCTGGCCCGCATCCCAAGGAAAGTCCCTCGGGGGGCCTCCCTCAGCGCTGACCGGCTCCTCTCTTGCAGGCTGTGACAGCGACCACTGGGGTCCCCACTGCAGCAACCGGTGCCAGTGCCAGAACGGAGCCCTGTGCAACCCCATCACGGGCGCCTGCGTGTGTGCGGCCGGCTTCCGCGGCTGGCGCTGCGAGGAGCTCTGCGCGCCCGGCACCCACGGCAAGGGCTGCCAGCTGCCGTGCCAGTGCCGCCACGGAGCCAGCTGCGACCCGCGCACCGGCCAGTGCCTCTGCGCGCCGGGCTACACCGGAGTCTAGTGAGTAGCGCCCGCGGGGCCCGAGGGGAGGGGCGGGGCGGCCGCTCCCTCCCGCAGCTGCGCAGTCCGCCCCTGGCGCCTGACTGCTGGGCCGGTGGTCGCCACAGAAGGAAGTTAAGGCAGTCCTGGCTGTCAGATCTCCCGCGCTGTGACTCCAAGTCCTACAGAGGTTAAATGCCCAGGCGTCTCCCGCGCAGGTCTCAGGTCCCTCCCACCCAGGCCCCAGGGTGACTGGTGCAAGCGGAGACCAAGCATGGCCCCGGGAGTTCATTAAACTCCTCCCCCTTCCTGTGGGCCGGGGGCGGGGGCGCCTCAGACCTTAGCTTGGCATTCTCCTCCGATCATAACCCAAATGCCCCCGCTCCCTGGGTCTGACCCTTGAGGCCACTGGAGAAAGAGGTGGGTGAGGGCCCTGGGCAGGTATGCATAAATTCGGGGAATTTACTGTGCCTGTTCCTCTCCCCTGCCTTCTCCCCTTAGACCCCAAACAGCCCCTCACTCTAGTTTTCTGGAGTCTGTACTGACAGGGGACCACCGAGACTGCTTAATTGAGACCCCCTCAGAGGCAAGATTGAAGTTCTCCTCCCCATCTGGTCGAAGGCTCAGTGGCCTCCCAATAGCCCTAGATCCTGAGAGGGCCCCCAAGGACACTGGCCAGGGACAGACACATCCTTGATTGAGGATGTTTCCTGCCCTGATGTCTGGCTGGCTGCAAGGCCAGCTCCAGCTGGAGGCCAGGGCCATTGCCCTAAGGCCCAAGGCCAAGATCCTGTGTGAATCCTCCCTCATACCTCAGCAGGGCACCTGAGCCTGTTAGGATAGCTGAGAACCTTCCAGAGCGTGGAAGTGGGGCAGGCCCCAGATACTCCCTCTCTGAATCTTTAAAGAATCTAAGTAGATTCTTAAAAGCTGGATTGAGAACCATTTCTCAGTGCCTTTACTCATGCTGTTCCTTTTGCCTGACATGCCCTTCCTTCCCTTCTCCCAGTGAAACTCACGTCACCCTCAGGACCCACGTAAAGTGTCTTCCTCTTCCGGAAGACTTCCTCCGCAGGAGAATACTCTTTACACTACAAGCACTTAAGTGATCCCACAGGTACTGGCCCAAGCACACTACATTCCAGTTAGTTATATCCGAGCCCTGTTTCCCCCTTCTGGCGGGAAGCGGGACTGCATTTCAGCTAACCATGGCCCAGTTCACACTGAGAGCTCACTAATTCCTAGGGAGCCCTGGGGCCCTGGGGCCCTGCCCTCTGACTGAGAGCTGCCATGTCTAACGCCTCTGCTTCCCCATGCAGCTGTGAGGAGCTGTGCCCACCTGGGAGCCATGGGGCTCACTGTGAGCTGCGCTGCCCTTGCCAGAATGGGGGCACCTGCCACCACATCACGGGAGAGTGTGCCTGCCCCCCAGGCTGGACGGTAGGTGGGCCCCCAGGACCTGGGTGGGACACTGTAAGAGGGGTGAGCATCCCTCACACACCTTGAGGGGCTAAATTCCTCTCCTACCCTGAAAACCCTCCCTCCTGTCTGTGGTCATGGGCGTCACTAGACACCGTCGGTGAACACAGCTTTGAATCACGTCTGTATCTAAGGGCTGTGGGAACTGATGGCAAGTTACTTAACCTCTCTGAGCCTGTGGTCCCTCACGCTCAAAAGAGCTGAAATCTAGATTAGCTCTGTCCTTGGGCATGGGTACTCACCTGAGCTGCCATGGGCTCTGGGCCACATGTGGCAGAAAGGGTGTGGCGTAGGGCAGGGGAGCAGGTGGGAGAAGGAGGGAAGATGGCAGAGGATGGATCCCCCGAAGTTCTAGAACTTCGGATTCCCAGCCTTTACCCCCAGCTCTCTCACACACACATCCTGGTTCTGCGCGCCCAGAATCTGGTATTTTAACATGTGTTCCGGGTGATTCTGATGCAACCTCCACCAATCCAGGTCTTGTGTCTGGGAACCACTATAATGGAAAAAGAGGATGGGAGTTATAACCTCATAGGGCTAAATTCAGGTGCTCCATCTAGTGTTGACCCTGAAATAAGTACTCAGTTACTCTAGTCTCTACTTCCCCGTCTGTAAGCAGAACTGATACAGCAGTAGGTAAGCCCGACCCTTCGTAGCTGCCACACTTGGCAAAAGGCTCACAGGAGGCGGTGCGTGTCCGAAGTGCCTTGCAAACTCTGAAGTCCTTTATAATTGCTTGTGTTCTATCCTGGGATCCCACAGACAATGCACAAGCCTCCTTTTTAGCCACACGCTCCCCTCCCCCACCAAAGACCCAAGCTTCTCCGGAGCAGCGAGTCAGTAAGGCTGACTGTTCCGGGCTGAGTCCCGTCTCTGTTGCAGGGGAAACTGGGTGCCCCAGCTGGCTGCCTCCCTTGGGGCTTGAGACTTTGCAGAGCCGCAGAGGACAGGGTTGCTGAGCGGAAGCAGGGTATTTCGGGAGGCTGTGAAGGCAGAGGTCACATGGAGCAGCAGGGGCTATGCCTGCAGGGCCCACTGAGGCACGGATTTGCCAGGACTTGCTGGAGCAGGAAAGGACCAGGGGATGATTTGGTGCAGGGGTGTCCAAACCTGTCTGCGCACCAGAGTTTCTGGGGGCGGGGGCCTTCAGTACACATTCCCAGACCCCACCAGGGACCTTCTGGGGCCTGGATCTCTATCTTTAATAAGCTCCCCAGATGATTCTGAGGCAGCCAACCCTGTATGCTGGTCTGCCTTTGGAAATAATTGATCGAGTCTGTAGGATT
The DNA here is from genome assembly GCF_017311325.1 of Ursus maritimus. NCBI lineage: Eukaryota > Metazoa > Chordata > Mammalia > Carnivora > Ursidae > Ursus > Ursus maritimus. The sequence continues at coordinate 37,090,151 of NW_024425230.1, forward strand.
TCCTTCTGTGTTTCACAGAACCCTAGGGTTTCTTGGGGGTGAGGGGTCTGATGATTAGGGCTCTCGGTCCCACACGCCCTCTCTTCTCCATTTGAATCTACTTTCTATATGGAGGTTCTAGGTAAGATTTCAGATACAAACAGGGTCTCCCAGCTCTTAGAGTTTGAACACCACTGGTGTTCAGTAAGTCCTTTTCTCAGATGAGGGAGCTGAGGCCCGGAGAAGCTGAGTAACCCACCCAGGGCCATGCTGCTGGTTAAGAGGAACGTGGGCTAGCATCCGGGTGTCCTGACTCTGGACTCCCAACCCCCAGCCCTTGGTGTCTGAGGACCAAGGGGGCTGCTGCTACCTCTCCCACACCTGCCGATTTCTTCCACCCTGAACCACTCTCTGGAAAGACGCTCTCATCTCCAGCCACCTTCCAGAATTCCACCACCGGCAGACTGGGTCCTCGGAGGCCCAGCAGCAGGCAGTGAGGTTGGCTCTGAGTGAGGTAGGAGGAGAATGGGCCTCAGGCAGGCCCTGTGCCTGTAAAGGCCTCTCCGGAGAGACTGATGGAGGCCAGTGGTCAGAGAAGGGGAAGGGAGGAGGCCTACACATGGAGGAATTTTTTTTCTCCCCAGCACAGTGAGAGGTTTGCTCTTCCCTATGACAGGAAGCTCCATCAATGGAAGCCTTTGGATTGGGGGACTTTATGTTTTTAATTTTATTGTAGACAATTGCATTTCTATTTTTGACACAGCATTTAACTTGCAGATTAGTATGGATTATTAATACCCTTCGTGCATGCAGATTCACTGCGACTCGGCCCTGAGGCCCCTCCCTGGAAGGGCTGGGCCTGAGAAGAGGGTGCTGGGCAGAAGGGTCCTGCCTTGATCATCCTCCAAGGCCTCACTTTCTCGTTGGTCCCAGGAGGTTCAGCCACCCTCAGAGATCTAAAGAACATAGTCGCTGGCTCACACAGTGCGGCTCCCCAAAGGGCTGAAGCCTTGCGCAGAGCGGGAGAAGAGCCCCAGGATCTCTGGCCCTCCAGGCCCCTCCTCAGAGATTCCTGGCCACCAGGCTCTAAGTATGCCTGTAGGACACTCCACTCGCCTAGCTGTCGTTAGCTCGTTCCAGGAGGGGCCTTTGCGCAGAGCCTGGGAAATTACTCTTTTTCTTTGACCATTCGGAGGAGAGAGAGCAGGTGTCAGTAGCTGGATGACAGCGGGCACTGCAGACAGAAAGGGAAGTAAGAGATGTGATCGGCTCCCGTTAGGAGTCCCCAGTCCGATGGTGGAGGCTGGGTATAGTGTGTGTGTGTGCACGTACGCACGCACACACGCGGAACAACAGGACTGAGGAGAGATGGGGCTGAGGTGCTGGGAGCTAGGACCAGGGGTCACAGAGGGCCAGACATTGGCCTTTGGAGCTGAGGCTGCAAAATCACGGTCAGCTTTAGGTTTCATAGAGACCCATGCCCTGGCCGGTACCCGGACCGTTTCCTCAGCACCCGCGCCAGCCACTGGTCACTGACCACTGAGAGCATCCGTGCTACCTGGGACGGTGGTGGTCATTAGAAATGCCTTCAGGTGGTTGGCGAGGCGGAGCGGTGCCTTCTCTGGGGAATCGGCGTGGCCTGCCTGAGTCCTTTTATCATTTATGCTGCATTTAGCCCCGGTCCTCTAAGGAGTGGCTGGTTTCCAGGTTTGACAAACCATTTGGTGTAACCAGTTCGGAGAGGAGGGAGCCTTTTGCCTCCCCTCATCTCCAACCTTCTGGATGCCACCGTGCCCAAGATCCCGCTACAGTTGGCCATGTATGCTCTAGTTGACCGTACGGTAAGGGTGTTAGTCTGCTAGGGCTGTTGTAACAGAGTCGCAGAGACTGGGGGGCTTAAATAGCAGAACCGTATTTTCTCCCCGTTCTCGAGGCTGGAAGTCCGAGTTCAAGGTGTTGGCAGGGTTGGATCCTTCTGAGGCCTTCCCCTGTGTCTTCACACGGTCTTCCCTCTGTGCGTGTCTGTGTGCTAATCTCCTCTTCTTACAAGGATACCCACCATTGGATTAGGGCCCACCCTAATGGTCTCATTTTAACTTCATTACTTCTATTAAGGTATCTCCGAAAACAGTCACGTTCTGAGCTACCTGGAGTTCAGATGATATGAATTTGGGGAGACACGCAGAAGAGAAACCAGAAGAGAAGCCACAGCCTTCTCTTAAGCTGACACTTTGCTGCCTGCTCTCTCCCTCACCCAACCCCCGAAGCCTGTTCTTCCAACCAGCAGCATTACCAGTGAAGGTTCTCCCACTCTTCCAAGGCTCTGCTGGTCCTGGGCCCCTACCAAGTGCAACATCAGGTGTCCACTTGGGTGGAATTAATATTAATTAAGGACCTGCTCTTTAGGATACTGTACTAGGTTCCTTCCCTTCTCTTACCTCACTTAACCTCCACAACCACCTTGGAGACTGGGAGTTATGACTCCCATTTTATAGGTGAGGAAACTGAGGCTCAGAACAATCATAGGGTTCATCCTAGCTCAGCCATCTGGGAGGAGGCAGAGGTGGGACTTGAGCCCAAGTGCTGACTTTGAGTCCGGTGTTCTGTCAAGCACACCAGACAGCAGGCCTTCCAAGGTATTGAATTCCTTCAGGCTCCAGGAGCTCAAGCCCAAGGAGGAGCCCAGGGATCCAGTCACCTGGGTGCCTGCAGTTGGGGAACATTGAGCAGGGACTTACGGAGGTGCTTGCCCACCTGTCGGAAAACTCTCCAGGATGCTTGATCTCCTCGGGAAATGTTGGAAGGAAGTACACTGTGTACCAAGCTTCCTACTGGCCTCCTCAGTGGGCCCTGGTCATGTCTCAGAAGCTTGTGGGGTGCAGTGAGGAATGTAGGCCTTGAAGCTAGAAGTCCAAGACCTGGGGAACTCCTACCACCTCCAGGAGGAAGAGGCCCCCTTCGTCTGTGGCTTTTCCCTGCCGCTCTCCTCACATACAAACTGATCTTGCTGTCCTCGGCTGCTGCCTCTGTCCCTTCAGTCCTCCTTCCCCTGCCCCACCTCCGCCCCTCACCTTCTCACATGTGGGGAAGAGAAATCTGAGCTAAAAGGCCTCCCACTTAATTCATTACAGTAAACTGGATGATATTGAAAAATGACTCGGGCCTGGCAGCATTTTCCTAAGCAAACTAGCTTCCTCTGGGTTGGCAATTATTGGTGCTTAATAACTGTGTGTTGAACTAATTGATTAATGAATTGTGGGAGAATCCTCGGTCTCCGAAGAGAAATGACTGTCTCTGGTGTGGGAGAGGCTGGAAGGGCAGCTGGTTCAGATTTCTGTCTAATAAAGACCTAAGAATCATAGATGTAATGTTTAAAGTCACCTTATCCCACAAGGCTAGCACTGGAGGGAGGGAAAGTAGTCCTCCAACTCACTGACGCATCCCACCCCAGAAGGCAGCTGTGTTCACATCTTGTGCTTTGTCTGGCATTTCCATACTTCACTGCCATTTCCTGATTTTTCCATGATAGATATTTGTTGAATCTGTTGACTTCCTACGATAGAATAAGATTCAGATCAGATGCGGGCAAGTGCGACCCTTCCCCCACCCTCTCAAGTGGGACTTTGTTATAATTTTTGGTTTAATCATTTTGATGACATTAATGACTACATGATGTCACGACAGAATGAATTCAAAATCGGTGTTTATGCTGATACGCTCGCTTACGTATCATCGCTAATTGATCCCTAAAACTCTCTGGCAGAACTTGAAAAGACCTCTCAGTAAGGTCAGACACATCAGAAGTCTCTCAATTTGGTGTTTGTTTCTGTTTTTTACTTTGAGGCCACACTCCCACACTGAGGCTTTGTGTGTTTCAGTTCCTGCTACTTGGTGTCATTTTGCACTTCTTTCACTGCCACCCTCTAATTCCCCTCACCTCCCTCTTACGTTGGTGTCTCCATTTCTTTCTTTTTCTTGGATAATTCTTTCTGAGGAAAGAAAAAAAAATCCTCCAGCAGCTTCCTGAGAAAGTTCATGGAAAGTTAATTTTTTGAGGCTGTTCGAATCTGAAAATGCCTTTATCGAATCCCTACTTAAGTGTTAGTTTCGCTGGTTATAGAATTCTAAGTTGCAAATTATTTTCCTCTGAATTTCTAAGGCCTTGCTCCATTATCTTCTAGCTTCTAGTTAAGCCCAATACCTTTTGGTTCCTCTTCTTTTGTGTGTGCCTTTCTATTTTTTTTTAAAGATTTTTTTTTTTTTTTGACAGAGAGACAGCCAGTGAGAGAGGGAACACAAGCAGGGGGAGTGGGAGAGGAAGAAGCAGGCTCATAGCGGAGGAGCCTGATGTGGGGCTCGATCCCATAGCGCCGGGATCACGCCCTGAGCCGAAGGCAGACACTTAACCGCTGTGCCACCCAGGCGCCCCTGTGTGTGACTTTCTAAAAAGCTTTGACGAGAATTTATCCATAGAAGTATAAAAATTTGTAGTGATAAGACTTTTTTTTTTTTTTAGATTTTATTTATTTATTCAACAGAGATAGACAGCCAGCGAGAGAGGGAACACAAGCAGGGGGAGTGGGAGAGGAAGAAGCAGGCTCCCAGCGGAGGAGCCTGATGTGGGGCTCGATCCCAGAACGCCGGGATCACGCCCTGAGCCGAAGGCAGACGCTTAACCGCTGTGCCACCCAGGCGCCCCTGTAGTGATAAGACTTAATGTGGGTCTTTTTCACTTTTCATGCTTGATACTCTATAGACCTTTTCAATTCAGAGATCAGTGCTTTCCATCCTTCCATTCTGGGGAAGTTTTCTTGTGTTATATTTCCCATTTAATTTAGGCACCTCCCTTTTCTCTGTTCTGCTGTCTGGAATCCTCTGTTAATCAGATATCAGACCTCCTGGACTGATCCTCTAATTTTATTATATTTTGCCTACAATTTCTTCCTTGGTACCTCCCCTTCTTCCCCTTCTTTCTTGTTCTTCTTTGTGGGAGATTTCTTTATCTTCCAGCTCTTCTATTGCAATTTTAAAAATTTCTGCCATCTTATTTTTAGATTTCAAAAACTCTTTACTTTTCTCTGGATATCCCCTTTTATAATACTCCACTCTTTCATAGATAAAATAATTTCATATAACCACCTACAGATATTCATATTTAATTATAATAGAAGTTCATACTTCTCATTTTAGAAGTTTTCTTTGCTCCCTGCATAGTTCCCATTTCCTCTGTGTTCCATTGTGTATTTATCTGCTTAGGTCTTCATCTGTCACGGTAGAGCCTAATTTGAACTACCTAGCGATCCTTCACCACCTGTTCATGTTTTATGGTGCGCCGCAGGAAAGCTGGTTGGAAGGCCTGGGGGTGCGTAGAGAGGGTTGCCAGGCTTGGTACTGATGGGCCCCTTAAATATCACTATCAGAGGTCTTTCCTTTTGGGTTTATCGGTGCCCCCAGGAAAGAATCCTCTAAAACCCTGCCAGCGGGAATAGAGTCTGGTAATCAGCAGTCTAGTTGCTGAGCAGGCAGAGTCGTGCAGGACCCCCCTTTCTCCTGGCACCCCTTCAGCCATGCTTGGCATCCTGTGTCCAAGCCTACGTGGGCCAACCTCTTCAAAAGTCAACTGTCAGGCTTCTCCCAGACTGGGCAAGTCACCTGGCTACTTGAAGTGGGGGCAGAGATCTGGGGTCTTATTCTCTCTTTTATACACTTTCAAACAACCCTCCTGTTCCAGCACACCTGCCCTCTGACCCTTACAGGTTACTGCTGTCTCTGATTCCTGAGCTTTTCCAAGGTTACCATCTTCTAGCCTGTGACAGCTCATGTCCTGCATGGCCTCTGCTCCCATTCCTTTTGTCCTTGTAGACTCACCTTTTCCCCTTTGCGCTTGTGTTAGCAGGGCTTGGGAATGGAGTGGAGATAGTGTGTGTTTCCAGACCACCGTGTTTGATCAGAGTCTCTTTGTTTTTCCTCGGCACTCTATGGTAGGCCAGTGCGAGAGCACTCGTGCAGTGTGGTTTAGTTATCTGCTTTCCTCACCTCTCTCCCCAGGAAACTGGGAGGTCACAAATGGAGTCTTCCTCATATTTTTATATCCCTAATGTCTAACACAACACCTGGTATACAGTAGGCACTTAATAAATGTGTCCTGACTAATTGGAGGAGCCAGTTGGTCTCAGTCTCCCTATCTCTCAAATGGGGCTTTGGAGCCACAATGTCGAGCTTCTTATACTTCTGTCAATGGGAAGAAAGTCGCACTGACGAAACACAGTGGTCCCTTAGGGTGGCCCGCTTCTAGGAGACAGCGGCGTCACGTGTGTCTTCCCTCTTCTGTTTCAGGGAGCAGTGTGTGCCCAGCCCTGCCCACCGGGGACGTTCGGCCAGAACTGCAGCCAGGAGTGTCCTTGCCACCACGGAGGGCAGTGTGATCACGTGACTGGCCAGTGCCACTGTACAGCTGGCTACATGGGGGACAGGTAAGAGAAGGGTCAGCTATCATCCTCGCTGTGTGTGGTGCTCATTTTCCCAGCGGTCTTGCAGAGAGTGGCTGAGGTTTATCAGCCCACGCAGCATTCCTCTTTGAGCTTTTCTGCTTTCTCAGAAAGTTTTCGGAGTCCTCCTGCCAGGAAGATTCGTCAACTCATCCTTCCTGGCCCTTGGCCTGCTACACACACACTCACCCCTCCCCCTGCCCAGTGACCCAAGCCCTACGCTTGCCCTGACTCCCCAGGAGAGGGAGGTGAGCACCTATTGTCCTCTCTGCTTTCTGCCTTTACTGGAAGGAGGCAACAGCACCAATAATCCAAAGAAGCTGGGAGTGCAAACTAGTTCACACATTTTGCATAGTTTCTTCTAGAACTGAAGTTTGATTCCTAATTTGGGTTATACCAAAAGGATACTGGCATCGGTTTGCATCCTCTGAGGGCTAGTGGCCTGATAGCCGAACAGGAGCTCCAGTGTCCTGCAATCAAACCAGCCTTGCAGAGCGGATAGCCCACAGAACATGTCACTGAGGAATTCCCGCCTGTGCACATTTGCCGTGGCAGGAAGAAGGGTGCCACAACGATAGGGTAGGTGCAGTGGAAGAGAGAGAAGCAACAGCTGGTGTGTTGAATGGTGAATGATTTCAGAGCTGGGAGAGGACACTTGCCTCGGACAGGACCCGAGCCAAGCCTCAACTACACCTGCCTTTTCTAGAAGAGAGAGAAACAGTAGGGCAGAGGCTCTCACACCCCTGCTTCTGTGGAATCCGTGTTTCGTCTCTGGCCCTGGATTTTGTTACTCTGCCCAAACAAAGTGAGGCAAGAGGAACATTTTTTCGCCATCCCTCTGCTTCCCCTGCCCAGGTGACATCACCAAGCAGGGATCGAGGCTGCGCCAACTCATCGATCCTTCTGGCTGTGACAACATAATTGGACTCCTCCAACTGTCACTGGAGTCAAAGCCCCAAATCCTTGGCGATGTCCAGAAGAGCGATTTTCCGTGTTTTGCCTCTAGCCGAGTCTTTTGAGCCAGATCTCATCGCTGCGAGCTAGTGTTCATCTCCATGAGCTTCCAGCCTTAGAACATGGGGTACGGCGTCCGGAGATCCTCCCTGACTTCTGTCAGAGAGGGGGTGTCTGGGGGGGAGGTGGGTGGGAGGGAGGACTGAAGCACGGAGCCCAACTTGCCATCCTCACCTTCTCCCCCAGTAAGGAAACGCTCAGGATACGCTAGTAGGGTCAGGAGCCGGAAGACCCCAGAACCAGAACAGGACCCTTTGTTTCAGTCCACCTGCGCGTGAGAGGTACTCCAACTCACTTGTTGCTGGAGACGAGCAGGCCTGACTTGCAGCTGGCTGGACTCCGAACCAGTAGACCCCACATCGTGGGCTCACTTGGTTTTCGCTGCCAGGATGTCCCCAACAGAAAAGTAATCCCAGTCCCTCTTCTTGTTGGGACCGGCCCATGATCCTGGGCAGAGAGAAATGCCAAAACCTTGGGGCCCTCTGAGCAAGCTTCACTCATCCACTGTAGAGAGTTCAGTGGGAGAACCAGGTAGCATTTGGGTTTCCCACCTCAATGGGCCGCCTAGTGTTTAATATTTTATAAAATTGCCTCCATTAATTTTGTAGGCGACAGCTGCATTAACCCTCCCCAAATCATTGCAAGCATATTAACGTTGAGTGGGTGTAATAGTGCGGGCCTCCCCGGATAGGCCGAATTCAGTGCAAATTAAACATGAAACTTAACGAGGGCTTAGCAGCTCATTTTGTAATTTAATTGAGCAATGGATTTGGTTGTTAATGGCAATATCAGACACATTAGATTGATATGTTGCAAAGGAAGGATGTTTAAGGAGAAAACTAATTCCTGCTGTGATTACCCTTCTGTTCCACAGGCCCCGTTATTAGCGTGCTTTGTGGAAAATTCATTAGCAGTCATTGCTTGATCTCTAAATAAATAAGTTGTTTAAATTGTGAGTAGGAAAAAAAAAAGAGGCTGATTATGTAAATGGATTAGCTTGTCAATATTTCATTTCCAGATTCTTTTTCTGGGGCTATGGAGTCAGTCACTTCATAAATACGGCAGGGCGGGGTAGTGCCTCCAGGAGGAGCTCACTGGCCGGGGCTCTGTCCGGTCCTGCTGGGTGGCAGGGAGCAGGAATGTTCCAGTGGAAGGGGGGAGTTGTCAGGAGGGTCTCCTGGCTTGGGTCTCTTGCCCTGGTGTCTGAGACATCTGAGGAGAACCAAACTGAGTGACTTCTGGGAAAATCCATTCTGAGGCTGAAGAGGAGCTGCAAGTCAGATGCTGATTTTCCAGCCCTTCAAACTTTGTGTCCTGCCCTTCTGCCTCAGTTTCCCTCTTTCCCTCCCTCCATCCCACTCCTCCTCCTCCTTCCTGTCTTCTACCTTCTGTTTCTTCTCCAGACAACCTCTTCCTTCTTTTCTCTTCCTCCCTCTGTTTTCTGTTCTCCTTCCCAAAGGGGACCTCGGCCTGGCTAAAATGCCACCGAGATCTTCTGGGCAACAGCCTGGGGTCATCTCGGCCACTTGCAGGCAGTCTGAGCTTGGAACACACCTTACCTGTCTGCATCCCAGCCCCCTCAACTCCAGAGTGAGGGTGATGGGCATACCCACTGCTTCAGGGGCCCGGACCCTGGCTTCAGGGCCTGCCTAGCTGGGAGCCCCTCTCCAGCCGCTGCCCCAGGCTGTGGCCGTCCTCATCCCTGCTGCCCCTCCATTCTGCCGCATCCCTCCTTTTGCCGCAGTGACTCTGAGGGGGCAATGGATGGCATTTTCCTTGGGGAAGCCCTCAAGGTTAGACCACAGTCACTCTCCTCCTCTCCCTGTCATCCTGGGCACAAGGTGACAGAGAGAAGACAGACAGCGGCATCCCAGGCAGAGTTGCCAAGACTTGCGTCCGACACCCCAGCCACTCTGGGCCTCGGGCACTCGCCACCCAGCCCAACGGCATCACGAGGGCCCGGCCACACCACGTGCCCGTGTGAGCAGCACCCAAGGGCCCCCAGACACGGCTCTGCCTGCCCTGCTGGGGAAAACAGCACTGGCTCCAACTCCTGGCTCTCCAAGGTTTAATAAAGAAGTTAGGGCTGTATTCTGTTTTTTTAAAAAGCACCTTTTATTGCCCCCTCCCCCACCGTTCTTGTGAAAGGCGCAGGAAAATGCTTGTCTAGATGACAGTTAGAACACGTCAGAACTCCTCACATCCACTCCATGGTTAACATTGTGGAATTCTTCCCTTCGAGTCTTTTCATGCCAGCATCTGAGGCAGAAGGTCGGATGGGCTCTGTTCCGGGAACTTCAGAAAACAGTATTAACAAGAATATTAATCATAACTAACATTTCTTCCTGAGCCCTTACCACACGTGGGACACCTTTCCAAACGTTTACACGCATTATCTCGTGTAATCCTCAAACAACCTGGTGAGCTTTAATAATTATCGTCCCATTTTATGACAAGAAAGCAGATATCAGGACTGACTTTTCCGCACCGCTGGAGCCGTGCCGGGACATGGGTCATGCAGAACCCCACAGGCCACTTCCCTTGTCTGGGACGCAGGAGCCACCCACCTCTTTTACCCTGGGTGACCCAGGTGTCCCCCTGACCTTGTCAGGATCCGGGGGCAGTGACAGTGACTCTGCATCACTGGGGAACAGCCCTGGTCTGGGGTGAGGGGTGTTGGGCAGTCAGCAGCGGGGGCCACAGTCCTCCACAGAGGATGTACAACCAGTGGCTGTGATGCAGTGAGTGGAATGATTATGGTTACCCTGGGAGCTCCAAGGAGCAGGCAAACTGCTTGACACAAAAGGGGCTCAGCCCTCCTCCTTGGAGGGGGGTGCTCGTTGGCTGGTGGGAGAGGCTCAGCTTCTGCTTTGGGCACCCCACCCCGCGCCCCCATCCAAGAAAGAGTCGCTGTCGTGGGGGATTCTCCCATCTAGTGAAGGAGCGTGCCTCTTGTGCTCGGGAAAGTTCCACACTGGTGGAGAAGACACGTCTCCAGGCTGACCCAGGGAGACTGGCCATCCGCCCAAAAGACAAAGAAACAGGAACAGTGAGTAGAAGTGAAAGGACTACGTTTCATCACACCTAAGAGGCCACGGATGGGAAAATGCATCATCGTATCTACTGCTAAGAATGAGAACACTGATAATTAACCCATGACATGCCGCGAGTTGTAAGAAGACGGAACCGATGGCGGAAATGCTCAAACGTATTTTAAAAGCATAAGGTTTATTGTTTAACAGGTACAGAATTTCAGCTTTGGGAAGATGAAAAGGTTCTGGAGATGGTGGTGATGGTTGCTCAAAATGCGAATGTCCTTAATGTCACTGAAAAACGGTTGAAAGGGTAAATTTTATGTTACATATATTTTACTGCAATCAAAAAATGAAATAACCACATTTCAGGCTTAGAAGCAATGAAATCTGATAGTACAAACTCAGTTCCGGGGGACCGAGAAGGGGACCAGGCACGAAGCGGGGACCTGACTGGGGGACTGAACCTCAGGAGCTTCCTGAAGGACGAGAGGGAGCAGGGGAGGCTGGGATCGGGTGCAGCACGCCAGGCCCGGGGCCTGGAGGCAGAGGGTGCGTGCTGGATGGATCTGGAAGGGGTGGCGAGGGGGCACAGCCTCAGCCCCGGTCTGCGTCTTGCAGGTGCCAAGAGGAGTGCCCCTTCGGGACGTTCGGCTTCCAGTGCTCTCAGCGCTGTGACTGCCACAATGGGGGCCAGTGCTCGCCCACCACCGGCGCCTGCGAGTGTGAGCCTGGCTACAAAGGCCCGCGCTGCCAGGAGCGGCTGTGCCCCGAGGGACTGCATGGCCCAGGCTGCACCTTGCCTTGCCCCTGTAATGCCGACAACACCATCAGGTATGAGCTGGGGTCCGGGTGGCCTGGGGATGCTTGGGTGGGCAGGCACTGGTAGAGAGGGGACTTCTCAGGGCATAGACATCCCCACCCGACCCTGTCTCCAGCTCGGTGACCCAGGCAGGACAGCGAAAGAGCTGGGACCTCAGTAGTTGCCTTTGCTAACTAACCACTCTGATGAAAAGAAGGGGAAGCCAAAGCTGTACAGACAGCCAGGACTGGGACCCAAGTCACCTGCCTCTGTCTGCCACACCCGGCTGCCAGCTTGGAAAACGGGCCAACCTGAGACCCACCACAAAGGAGCAAGGAGGGAGTTTGGCGATCCTCAGGGCAGCGGGGTGGGATGGAGCCGCAGGGTCCCCTGGTGCTGGGATGGCTGGGCTCCCGTGCCACAGGCTCTGAGGGCATTGTCCTTGAGAAATGTCCCTTCCACAGGCCCCACATCTAACTTAGCCGTTCCCCAACCCCTAGAGGCCCGGAGACAAGACTGCCGGGGCAGAAGCAGGGGCTTGAGCCACAGAGGGCCAGTACTGGAAGGGACCTTGGAGATCAGTAGTGCTCTCCCGGGGTCTGGAGAGGGCTGTCCCAGCAGGAAGGGGGAGAAGCAGGAGAGACAGAGATCAGGGCCAGCCTCTCCCTGCACTCTGTGCCCTTTTGGGCTTGAGTCCACCTTAGCTGAAGCTGGCACCAAGCGCTGCTTCCAGACGAGCCTGAATCTGGGGAGCAGAGAAGCCAGGGCCGCCCCCCAGTCCTCCTTTCCGCATCTCTTCACTTCCTGCTTCATGCAGCAGCTGGCAGCACCCTCTGGTAGTAAATGAGGCTGTTGGCCCCAGAGAGGGCCTCCAGGGCCCTTGATGTGGCTGCCTCTTATCTGGGTGCTGAAGGGTGGGAGAGTCTCCCTTCTCCCCTCGGACCTGCAGGACAGCTCAGGGCAGGACTGGCAGCTCGGGGGGAGGGGGCTATCGTTTGCAGGCCAGAGATGCCTCTTCTTTGCAGCCCGCTTGCTGGGATGGCCAGGACTCGGCCTCAGCCCCCTCTTCATTTCCAGCTTTTGATTCTCCACAAATCGCCCAAGAGCCTCTGGTCACCGCAAGCAGGGGCATCTTAGCAAGTGTTGTGGCTCAGGTGGAATCAGTCCTTGGTCCTCAGTCCCTGGAGCTGAGTGGCTAGGGTGTCGCCACCCGCAAGGCAGAGGGCTGGGAAGGAGGCTGATGAAAGGGGCTCTGCGGCCAGCCGAGCGGGCCCGTCTATGACCCGAGCACTCATTCACTCAGTCTTCCACTCAGCAAACACCAAGTGCCTGCAGGGCCGACCACAAGGAGGAAAGAGAGTCCCTCAGCACCAGTCCAGCCCTCAGGAACTCGGGTCTGGAGCACCCGCACACACCGAGCACCTTCTACCATATTTCTGCAAATACGAGACAGTTATGTACTGCTAAGAAAGGAGAATGCTGTCCACGCAACCATGACGCACCATTGACTGTACAGCACACCCAGTATCTGAGATGTGAAATGTGGGGGAAAGTGCATCTTAGAATCGGTCCCAACATGTGCTCAAGTAACTGTGACCAGGGCTGTGTATAGAAAGCACCAGAGGAAACTGCTGTGCTGGTCAGGGAGGTCTTCTTGGAGGAGGTGGCATCTGGGCTAGGTCTGGAGGACAGGGTAAGAGCTCTAAGCCTCTCAAGAGAGGGGCTCCATACGGCTGGCCAGGGGCTGGGCAGCTGCCTCAGCCCGTTGCACTGGTGGAGAATAGCACCGGGAGCCCCCACCCCTGCCGGCGGCCAAGGGAGGACTGTCTCGGGGCCGGGAAGCAAGGCCGCCGCTGAGGTCCAGTGCAGGGAGAATCCCTTCCTCAGAGATCCAGCCAATCCCCCAATTAAAGAGCTATTGTTTTCCTCCTGTGCCTGAGCAGCCATGCCCTGCATAATTCATTCTTCCTCTGAAGGAGTCCTCGCTGCATTATTAATCTGGAAGGACTCCCTGTTCTCCGTCGCTAATCCCAGCCCATCCAACACTGATGACTGTTTGCTTTAGTGTCTTTAACACGTGTCCTGTGGCAGGGACTAGGAGTCAGTAGTGTTTCTTAGAACTGGGGCTCCAGGCTGGGCTCCTCAATGTCGGCATGACACCGAGCTGTGTCACAGCCTAGGCTCCTTGAGGGCGGGAGTGGCCTGGCTGGTCCCCCTCTGCGGCCTCAGCGTGGCCCGGTGCCTGGCACAGAGCAGACCTTCAGTGAGAAGAATCCCTGAATTCCTTCGAAACAGCCCATTCCTCTAGGTGGTTCTGCCCCCGAGCTGATGTCTGCCTTATTATTTTTTTTAGTGATCGGCACGTTGGCCCTTATAACGGAACCCACGACACTCACACGTTTTCATTCACTCTCACTCAAGACTTTCTCAGCCTGGCCGCTATTGACAATTGGGCTGTATAATTCTCTGATGTGGGAACTCATGTGTTTCGCCAGGTGCTCAGCAGCAGCCCCGGCCTCTCCCCACTGGACGCCAGCAGCAACAACCAGCCCCCCAAGTTCGACAGGCAAAGCTGTTTCCTGGGTGCAGAGGGGAGAGGCTACATCGCCCACGGTTAGAGCCTCTGGCCTGACTGTACTCTCTTCTGCTGCCCGGGGCTGTGTTCTCGCGGTCACAGAGAGCACCTCTCTTCTTCTGTGGGGACACAGGTCACTCCTCTCTTCCATGAGCCTTTGTCCCATCACAGAGCCTTCTCTGGGACCCAAGAAAAGTAGAGGGAGGACTCTGACTCCTAGTCTTGAGGCAGTTAAGCTGTCCTGAGTGGGGTCTGGAACCCCTGAGTCCTGCCTTCAGAAGTACCTCTGTCTGAGCAAATGTCCTGTTATGTGTACTTGTCCTCTCCGTGTCTCAGTTTCCCAATCCGTCCATCACCTTCGTCAGCCCCGTGGGGGTAAAAGTTCTCTTGTGGTCTTTGGAAGGGACGCTTCCCCCCAACTCCCTGAGACATGGAGTGTGGGATCCCCAGAAGCCTAGCCCCATTGTCCCCCTGGCTTCCAAGAGAGCGTACGACAGAGCCCCACCGAGAAGGCTTGCAAGGCCTTGAGCAGATATCTTTCCCAGGGGGACAGAGTACTGTTAGCCCCCGACCAAAGGAAAGCGTACTCATCCGGCCCCAGCCTCCGTCTGCCTGGTGCCCCTCTGGAGAGGCTGCTTCAAAGGGGTTGAATCCATGTGCCTGGGGAAGGACGAAGTGGCTGGCGAGGTTCCCCCATCACGTCGTTCTCTTTATAAATGCTCTGTTGCACACACAAAGAAATGCTCCTCCTTCGTAAAGGAATAACCTTGAGAAAGAGAATGCCTGTGTGTCAGGCCTCTGTCGTGTCCCCTCCACAACTGGATTGTCATAGACGAATTCTAGCAGCATGATCGTGTATTACCTTTGAAAGATTTTATTTAGCCAACAGATGCAGCATTGATAGAAATCTCAGAGCAACCAAAAAAAAGAAGAAAAAAAAAAAGACAGAAAAATCCACCCTGAAAAGATTCCTGTATTGTTCAGCTTTCGGCTCCTGTTAACTTGTGATTAATCTGTATCTGGGGAAAATGGCAGAAAGGCAAGGAAAAAAAAAATAACACTGAGAGCAAACTGAGCCAGCCTGAACACCGCTGTGACTTCTGTCTGAGCCCCACCAGCAGTCACTTGCCCACCGTGTGACCAAAGGGAATGGCTGTGCCCCCACGGAGTGGAGGGGAGCAGGGAGCAGGGGGTGCCTAGGAGAGAGCGGACGCGAGGAAGGCACCCAGTGCTGGCTCCTAAACCACTCCACCAGCCATCGCTCCTCACTGTCTCTTCAAAGGGATTTCAGAAGTTTTATAATAGATGATAAGCCATCAAATTAAGAAACTAGAAATCTTGTTTTTTACATAGAATTTTAGGAAGAGAGAAAGAAGTGATTTCAGAATCCGTTTTGAGCTTTCTGGTTCTCAGAGTGGAAAGTAAATTTGGCACCGAACACAGCCCTAAGCAGCCAAAACAGCAAGCGGGCATCGCAGGAGTGCTTAGAAGTCAGCGTGTGCCAGCCGGCGCGTGCCTGCAGGCTCCCCACAGCGTGGTGGGCCCACCAGAGCCAGCGCCTGCGCTGAGAGCGTCCACCGATGGGGAGCGCAGAAGCGCGCCTGAGACCCTTTGGCATCGCTGGGGCTGGGCGGAGCTGATGGCCACCGCCAACTCTGCTTGCTAGGTCCTCGTGTGTCTGTCCCCAGGGCTGTCACTGAGCCAGTCCCTCTAACCCCTGGGGAGGCCCCTGGAAGTTTGGAACCGAGAAGGGCTGGCTCAGAGTGTTGAGACAGAGTGGCGTGGCCCACATCTGTCCGGCTGAAGGTCAGGGCCACCACGCGGGGGCCCCCGCGCCCCATAGCACCCGTGCAACCTATTGTTTCCCCCTCACAGTGTGGGGCTCAGGGAGGAGTTTGTCTGGAGCCAGGAAGGTCAGGAAGTCTTTAAGCCCTCATCCCCTTGCATGAGTCTTCTTTTCTACATACAGTTTTCATTGTTTTACATCTGTTTATAAATGTAATAGATGCTCAGTTTGGGAAAGTTCGAGAATACATAGAAATTTAAGGAAACAACTTCGAATCACTCATAATTTCTCAACCCAGAGGTGAGCCCCAAAACCATTTTGTTGTGATTTGTTCATTCTTCATGTCTCTGTCTCTGTCTCTCTCTCTATGTATATATATGTGTATATATATGGACATCTTTTTTCCATATTTTAGATCATGACTATATAATTTGCTTATTTCACTTCACCTTATATCACTAATGAGTTTGGAAAACACTTGAATACTTCTCTGACATCCCTTCATACAAATTGTCATAATTCATTTAAAAAGCACTTTGTTGTCAGGGGCGGCACGAGCCAGTCAGACAGCCCTGGGTTTGAGTCCCCGCTGCCACTGACTTAGCCGTGCGACCTTGGGCAAGTCACATAATCTCCAAGCGCCGTCTGTAAAATAGAGGCTCTCATGCCTAACTCGCAGGCTTATCTGAAGATTAGAAATATGTGTGAAGTGCCTGGTGCTTTAATAGCCTGGTCACATTATTATTTAAATTGCTTCCATTTCCCCACTGTTATAAATAATGCTTTAGGGAACATCTCTGTGCATAAATCTTGCTTCACAACTCTGATCGTTTCCTTAGGCTAGAATCTTAGAAATGGAATTATAAGACCAAAGGGTCAGAATATTTTTAGGACTCTTGATACATCACCCCAAACAGTTTTCCAGAACACTTTACCAGCATCGAGTATTGTCCTTTTTCTTTAAAAAACCAGCAAAACAAAACAAAAACTTTACTATTTTGTTAGAGGAAAAGTGATTTCCAGTTGTTATTCTGACTTGGTAATGAACGAGGCTAAACCTTTTCCAAAATGATTATTAGCTACTTCCACTTACTATTCAGGAACTGTCTGCTCTTGTCCATCCCTCATTTTCTGTGAGAAAACCAGGGCTCCCGGAAGAGAAAGAGCTTGGCTGGGCTTCACACAATTAGTGTATTCATTAATTCATTTGCCAAATATGTATTAAGCATCTCCAATGTGCCAGGGACTCTGCGGGGCCCTGGGGTACAATATAGAGAAGGTGAGGTAGACAGAGGGCCTCCCCCCATGGAGCTGCCACCTGGTGGGGGAGACAGATGATAAACAAGTCAATAGACACAGACAGTAATTACTCGTAGTGAAAGTACTATTCACTCCCAGGTACTTAATGGGGCAGTGAATACAAGCCAGGCACTGGGGATCCACCAGTCACCCGGTGAGACAAAGCCCATGTCCTTGTGGAATTTAGCAGAATGAAGACTTGTACCCAGGCTCCCCTGCCAGCCCAAAGCATGTTTCTTTTGATCCTATCCCTTGAGCTGGACTCCGGAGCTGAGAGGCAGGTGACACAGGAAATCTAGGAAGGTCGGCTTGTCACTACCATCCAGCGTCTTCTCTGGAGTGTTAGTCTGCGTTCTCCCCACATACAAGAGATTTACTAGGGAGACAGCTGTGAGGGAAAACGGGGAGGGGGTTGGGGAGGCTGGGAAAACATCACGCTGCAGTGTAGGTTTGACCCATGTGGAGGAGAGGGAAGGAAGGAAGGCTGGGTGGAAAGCTAGGCTGTATCACAGTTCTAAGAAAGACTGGCAAGATGGGGAGTCTTCAAGCCAAACTGCCCATCAGAGGAGTCTCAGATCTCCCAGGAATGTGCCGACCTTAATACCCCTGCCCTGCTCTAGCTGGGAGCAGCCCAGTGGGAAGTGTGGGCTCTGAGCAAATGTAGTGATGGATTTCAGACACAGTAGCTGGGGCCATTGGGCATTTACCTTGCCCCTAGAAGCTCTGAGAAGCACACGGTCACCACACTGGCATCCCCTCTGATCATGAATGGATAGTGACTGCTGGATCAGACCTCTGCTAGCCAGGGAATGCCCACTCTCTATTGGTCATGCCGGGCATCCCCTGCCTCGGGGGGGATGGATGGGGATGGAGACGATCACACTAACCCTTAAAAAGCACTAGCAAAGCCCAGATGGAAGGTATTCTCTCCAGTGTAGACATTGCCAGAGGCGGAAGGCCACATCTGCCCTGAGGTCTCATTTTAATTTAGCAAATGTCCGTGGAGTATCTACGATATGCAGAACCACTGGGCATCACTGCAACCGTTTCGTGCCTGCCCTTACGCCAGGCATCTGCCTTGGTACAGTGGGAGTGAGGCTCTGGGTGTCCTAGTCCTAGGGAAGGGACTGAAGAAGACTGCCTTTTTCTTTGGACTCCGTGTATTTGTATTAGAAAGAGCACTTCTTTGGGAGTCAGAACACCTGTGTTATAATCCCGATTTTGCTGCTTCCTCACTATGTGACTTGAGGCAAATTATAAAATTACCGTGAGCCCCAGTTAAAACCATGTGACCTTGGCACCTTCTGACAAACAAGGCAGTGCGCAATGTAACCTCAGAGGCCCCTGGATCCTGCTACCCTGGCAGACCAGAATTGGGGTGGGCAGAGGGTGGGACTCGGCTGCCTCCCTGGCCAGACTGTCCTCTCATTCTTCTGTCCTCTGCTCAGCTGCCACCCAGTAACTGGAGCGTGCACCTGCCAGCCAGGCTGGTCTGGCCACCACTGCAACGAGTCCTGCCCTGCTGGCTACTACGGCAACGGCTGCCGGCTGCCTTGCACCTGTCAGAACGGCGCTGACTGCCACAGCATCACTGGGAGCTGCACGTGTGCCCCGGGCTTCATGGTAAGATGGGAAGGGTCTCCCATGGCCCCAGACTCCCCACCCCACACAGGAGTGGAGGGACCAGCTCCTCCCATCTCTGAGGAGAATCGGGGGATGTGGCCTTTTGCCCAGGGATGAAGAATGGGAGTGTCTCTGTGGCCCGCTCAGAGATATGGCTCTGGACCACAGAGCCCCCAGGCTGTTCTCGAAGGGCCGATTCCGCTGGTTTCTGTGACTGTAGATGTAATAGAAGGAGAGGGTCTTTCCATTGTCCCCTCACCCTGGAACAGCTGTTGTCACTGAGCCCAGCTCCTCCCTGTCTGAATCCTGTGCACACAGTGTTTTACATCATGAGAACTGCAGTACACACACCGTCTTGCATTCTACTTGCTTTCACCCACATTTGCTGCTCGGGCTTCTTAATTATCATTTTAAATAGCCGCATACCACTGCAGGAGCTGCGGGGGGGGCAGTTTACTCAGCCATCCCCTTACTGCTGAATATTGAGTTGTTTCCAATGTTCACAGCAAATGTTGCAATAAGCATCTTCCTACAAACAGCTTTTCCTCTCCTATTGAATTATTTCCTTAGGGTGAATTCCCAGGGTCAGTGGGCATAATATATTTATGGCTCTTGATGGATGTTGCCATATTACTTTCCTTGAGGGTTACATAAATCTATACCGCCACCAGCCATGTACGAATGTACCTATTTCAAAACAACTTTGCTAACATCCTTTTTTGTTTCTTTTCTTTTTTCTTTTTTTCTTTTCTTTTTTTCTTTCTTTCTTTTTTTTTTTTTTTTTTTTTGCTAATTATATCGGTAGAAAATGGCTCCTCGATGTTGTTCTAATTTGCTTTTCTCTGATTACTAGGGAGAGTGAACCTTTCCCCCACATGTTTACTATTTGTACTTTCTCATGAATTATGCTGGTTTTTATGAGGTTAGGGAACCTGACAGTGGAAGTGGAATCCTGTTTGAAGGTGGGGCATGCCCAGTGGGTCTGAGGACCCAAGCTCTTGGGGGTCCCCCACGGCCGTGTATTTCATTGCGCTGCAGGAAGTGGTTGGTGTAGTACAAACTGCGGTCTTTGGAACCAGACTGGGATCACATCCTGGCTGTCCTGGCACCGACTGCGTGACCTTGGGCCAGTGAGCTAACCGCTCTCAGGCTGGGTTTCCTCACCTCTGGAGTGGAACACCTTGCAAAATTGCTGCCAGGTGGAGAGATGGACTGTTGAAGGTACCTCACCCCGGTGCTTCTCACACTTTCGTGAGTGTATGAGTCAGCGGTGGGCCCTCTGACCTTGCAGATTCTGATCCAGTAGGTGGGGGTGGCCTTTCTGACAAGCTCTAGGTGATGTCGGTGCTGCTGGTCGGTGGCCTCACTCTGAGTAGGAAGGGGTGGTGCTCAACTTGGGCTGCCCATTGGAATCACCTGTGGAGCTTTATAAACACCGATGCCTGCCCCCCACCCCCGAGACATTGATACTTTTGGTCTAGTTGAGGCCAGTGTGCTGCCAAGGTGGAGATCCTCTGATCTATAAGGAAGCTCTAGTCATGGTGTGGGAGTGTGGATTGTGCCTGGAGACTTTTGCGGGCAGGTTGCCCTGATCTCTAGAACAAAACTCTGCTCAGTTCCTTCTTCCTCCTCCCTAGTGCAGATAAAATTGGGTGAAAATGAATTCTAGTGACATCTTTGAAAGAGAAAGAAGTCTGTTCCTCCTGCAGGTCTCCTTTCTAAATCACCTTGATCGGTGTGAGCTTTGGCCATCACTTCCACAGAAAAACGGAGTGCCCTAGGTTTGGGGCTCGGGTGGGAGAGAATAGTTGTTTGGGATTAAAAATTTCATGCCGCCAAGTGATCAGGAGACAGAAGCAGAAGTGAACTGACCACACCACAACTGTTAGTGGGGCCTTCTGACCCTGGTCCCAGTTTGGCTACTATGACTTTGGGCAGGTGGCCAACTCTCTCAGGGTCCCAATTCCTTCATCTGTAAATGATAAGTGTGCAGGGGGAAATGAACCCACTGATTTCTAAGGTGGTCCACTTTGTGGACTCCATGGACCATGTCAGGAAACACACCCCTCTGGGGAATATAAAGGAAAGTAGGAGCAAGGAGGGGGGTGTGTGTGTCTTTGCCAAGGGAGAGGTTGTACACATCGTATATGGGTCTGCCGAGAGTCCCATGTTCCCCTTCTTCACCCCCAACTGCCTGCCTGGTCACTGTTCCTCAATCGAAGGAAGAATTAGCACCCTTCGAGGGCTAGGAAGGCCAGTGTCTCTGTGCGCACTGCCCCCAGGCCAGGGCTCCTGCAGTCTGGAGGCCAGCCCACTGCTTCTCTTCCTCCCACCTGGGATGCAAATGACTTCCTGCCCTTGAACTTTGGGAGACTTGGCACTTGCAGGAATCATCTCTTTGTGGAGTCCCACCTGCCTGGGGCTCGGGGCTAAGACAGATTGTAAGCCAAACTGCCCTGGTGAGAGCCCGTGAATTCTCATCCATCTCCTCCTGCCCAGCCTCATTATACCTGGAAAGGCTCTTCTGAGTCCCTGTTGGGTGTTGAGCAGGAGCTGCTGGAGGTGATTACAGAACAGTCAATTGTTCTCGTCCAGCGTGACTCATTCCTGCATGCACCAGACTCCAAGAGGGAACTCATTACTGTTGCCTTTACCCCAGCTTCTGAATGAATGCAACTTCCTGCAATTAGCTAACTCTGGTCAGGGTCAGGGATTGAGGCAATCAGCAGAGCCGACTTGGCTGAGACCCTCCCCAGAATGCCCTGCAGTCAATAATAATTAGCAATGCCTTTATTTGCTAGTTAGTCTATAAATTTATGCAGCTGCCCTTTTCCTGGAAAGATTTTTAGGCTGAGCAATTAATTAGAGACTAATTAAAAGAGCCCTTTTCTGAGTGTTTAGAGACCTCCATCCTAGGCTCCCTAAACTTGGACATGTTGCTTCACTTTGCTGGGCCTCAGTTTCCTCATCTGTAAGATGGGAGTCACATCAGTACTGCCTGCTATCGGATGTGAGTAACCAACATGGTAATGGGTGTGAGGCCACATCCTCAGCTGGCCCTTCCCACCAGAACTGTCCCGGCCACGGGCTTTTTAGGGAGGATGTGGGGATAGCTTTAGGAAAGCAGAGTCTCTGAGGGCTGAGAATGGCCTCAGGAGCACTAGTAAGGTAGTGCAGAACCACCCCTGGGAGTCCAGTGACGTGATGCTCCAGCCAGGTGGTCCCCAACCCCTGCAGAGGCCATGAGGATATGGGGCAGGAGCAAGCCCCACCTGGCGCTCTGGGTGTGCTAGCCCTCACACTCTTTCTCCTTCTTTTCCAGAGCTCTAGATATTTACTCTGCCAAGGACTTGGGGGGCAGCTGGGGGTACGGAAAGGCTAATCAGACATCCACCCAGCCTTCAAAGAGCTTGTGCTCAGCGATAATCATATTCACACTAGTAGCAAACACTTCTGCGTCCTCGCTGCCTGCTTCATCTCTATCCCTCACAAGAGCCTGGTGAAGGTGCACTTTCATGTTCCTCAATTTGAAAATGAGGAGCTGAAGTTCAAACAGGATAAGTGACTTTGCCCAGGATCACAAAGCCACTGAACTCTCATAGGTTAGATGATAGACTTTGATTGACAGGTCACCATGGAACCACACAATACTGAGTTCAGATCCTTGCCCCCCAATCCCCACTCTGCCTCCTGGCAAGTCACTTATCCTGCCTAAGCCTGAGTTTCCTCATTTGTTAAGAGGAGGCTTTGCCACGAGACTGAGAATCTTCATATGGAAAGTTTGTCATTCAGTGCCTGGAACATAGTAAGCACACGTAAAATGATAGTAATTATTGGTGCACTGTGAGAATAGTAGGGGAACAATGCTTCTTCCAAGCCTAGCACCCCTCCCATCAAGGAGAGTGTCAAGATGACCTACACCCGGGGGTTCCTGTTGGAGCAAGCAGAGTCATGAATACACACAACTATGGGTCCAAGCAGGTCCACCCAAGCACCCGTGGGTCACCCTGAATAGTCAGTCTCAGGAGGCATAGTGGGGTGGACACACCTGTCAATGTTTGGGGAAATGGACATAGGGCTGGAGATAGGAATAAAGTCTAGGTATTTTACATGTTAGCTTGGCAACAGCCGTGGAATCACTTGAGGCATGCTTTGCTGAATTGCATTGGGTCTGCTGGGCGGGGCAAAAGAGCCCTGAACTGGAAGGTGAGAAACCAGGTTCCTAGCACTGGTTCTGCTAACTTTCAGGACTTCTATTTCTTATCTGTAAAGTGGGAATGATATTCTCTACCCAACAGGAACAGTGTTATGGAAACTGGTCATTAAAATGGGAGGGTTTAAGATTGGGAGAGACATTGTTTCAGCACCTCGGACAGCCACCAGGAGGCTCTCCTCCAAGGTTGCTCTTGTTCTATTAGAACCTAGGGTCCTCACCCAGTCAGAACACCAGGGGGGACCAGGAGCGGGGAAGAGCAGAGTGAGGGTCACATGACCCAGGGGGGCTCAGGCCAGTAGAGTCCTGCACGTGTTCCCGTGAAGGTTAATCCAGGAAGGGAGGAGGGAATAGCTGAACTGTGGTTGAAGGGACTAAGTGGAGCTGTCTCCATCCACTTAGAATTTGGAGTCACATCATCCTTTTCCATGGCTTCTCATTACCCACAAACAAAACTCAAACTCCAGTCCTTTGTAACCTGCCCTTAAAACTAGTTAGTCCACCCTAACTTCATCTCCTGCTAAGTCTTGCTGTAAACCTGTGCTGTGGCCACCCATAACTCACTTTTCCCCAAGCACAGTGTCTGCCTGGGGGCCTCTGCCTGTGCCCTTTCTCAAGCTTTTCCCTCCTCCTAGAATGCCCTCCCCACTGTCCTCATCTTAGTCTATGAAAATCCTTCTCAGCCTTTCAGGGCTGAGAGCAAAGGCTGCCTCTTCCATGAAGCCTTCCCTGAATATTCCTGTCTTCAGAATTAAGCCTTCCATCTCCTCATACTCAGAGTCTATCTCCCTCCAACGCTGTACCCACTCTTCCAACTGCCTCCCCTGCCGCCTGGTCCATGTCTACCATATGAACTTCTCTCTTAATGTACTCGCTTCAGAATCAATGAAATTTGGGGGAAGAGCAATGAATGCCTTTAAAGCAGAAGTTTTCAGAACTGACCTTTATAGGAAAGAAATTCATGGCATTTTTTGAGGGCCCACGCCAGCAGGGCTGGGGCTTGAAAAATACCGGTTGGCTTCTCTGCAGTTTAGACAAACAGGTAATGGCAGTGGGACTAGAATAGCTGTCCCCCAACATCATCTCTGGGTTTTCCTGGGTTAGGGGACGGCAAATGGTAAAGCTTCTTCCTTACATAATACTGCGTAGTGGTTACTCAGAGGCTCTAGAGCCAGATTTCCTCTCTTCAAATACCAGCCTTGCTTCTTACTAGCTGTGCCCCCTTGGTCAAGATATTTCACCTCTCTGTGCCTCTCTTTTCTCATATATTAAAGGGCAATAATAATAAAGCCTATTGGGGGCGCCTGGGTAGCGCAGTGGTTGGGCATCTGCCTTCGGCTCAGGGCATGATCCTGGCGTTATGGGATCGAGCCCCACATCAGGCTCCTCCACTAAGAGCCTGCTTCTTCCTCTCCCACTCCCCCTGCTTGTGTTCCCTCTCTCGCTGACTATCTCTCTCTGTCAAATAAATAAATAAAATCTTTAAAAAAAATAAAAATAATAAAGCCTATTGGATTACTGGGCTGATTAATTAGTACATATAAAATAACTAGAATACCTGGCATATTAATACTCTTCCAGCAAGAGTTAGTTTATTATTATCATTAATTATTATTATTGCCAATGCTGCCACTGCTGTTGTTATTTACCCCAGGGGGTCCCCTACCTGAAGAGACTGCCTGGTCTTGGCGGAAACGCCCTCTTTGGGGGTACAAGCAGAAAGAGAAGCAAGAGGAAGAGAGTAGAGTTAGTTGAAACTTCCTTCTGGCTGGGAGCAGCAGGATTAATGGGGGCTCCTGGGTTCCCAAGGGCAGCCACAGAACCGAGAATAGACTTCCTCATCACAGGAGCGGGCTGGGGGTGGGGGGAGAAGGCCAGCTTCTCAGCCCCTGCGCATGCCTGTGCCGACCAGCTTGCTTCAATTAAGGCCTCACCTAGGTGGCCAGCCTGATGAAGCCACCTCTGCTGCTCTCGGACTAATTGCTGCCACCTTAGCACCTGCAGCGAATGGCCTGCGAGATCGCCAGAGCTGCAGAGCCTGGAATCCCAGACCTCCTCCCTGCGTGGAACCCGTGTGGCTGGGAGATAAGGGGCCCTCTGGTCATTGCTCAGCGCAGATGCTCCCTTTCAGCTCTGGCTATAATGGGTATGGGGAGCATGGGAAGCGGGGGAGAGGAGCCTGGTGTCCCCGCCCATGGGATTCGGGGCCTATATTTCTCCCCTGGATGACAGAATTTCTATTACCTTAAAGGGCTCATCTATTTATGCTGCAATTTTTTGAAGTCCTGTCTGCTGTTATTGAACCCTGCATGCTGGCGAGGGGAGCGGGCACTCCATCACCCAAATGAACAAACTCGTTTCCACATTTTTCTCCCTTTCCTCTGTGCTGTCGGTAGGTCAGTCGTAAACCTCAGCTGCTCTGGCCGGGGAAGGCAGGACAGGGGTGAGAGTTATGAAAATCCAGATCAGTGAAGCAGTGATTGAATTTTCCTCCAAGCTTTCTGGTGTCCTTTAAAGACATCACTCCCCCGCTCCCAGCCCTCACCCTGGAGCTGGACAAAATACGTGTCTGCCTCTCGTGCAGCTCCCGAGCTGGAACTCAGGAGGCAGGACAGCTGCAGGGCCGGAAGAGAATGTGGACCGAGAAAGTACCGCCAGGTGACATGTGTGTGCGTTTCCTGTTCTAATTGTTTTGTTCTTCATCAAACCTGAGGTCCGCCGGCTATTAGCCCTAAGCTTTCCATGCCCCGTCCCCGCCTCCCGCCATTGACTAGCTTCCTAATTATAATAGAAGATTTTCCTGGCTGCTGCACTGGAGACAAGGAATTCACCCTCCAGCTGCCCTGCCCCGTGTGAAAAGAGGGGCCCAGGTAGTGCAAACTAGCAGAAATGATCGAAAAATATAAGTGCATACACACCACACTCCAGTACTCCAAGCCCAGCCCCGTCCTTCCTGCTGGGTGGCCTCGGCCCGGTTATGCTTCTCAAGCCTTGGTTGTTCATCGACAAAACAGGGTAAATAATGGTCCTGTGTTCTAGTGTTCTTAGGACTGAATTAGATAAATGTGTACAATGCTTCGAACAAAGGCTGGCATGATGGTCGAGGTCCCTGATGGCGTTGTGTAGGGATGATGCATTGGAGGCCAGAGGCATGGACTTCGGGGTCAGGCAAGGCTTGGAATCCCAAGTCTGTCCCTCAGCTGCGTGAACTGAGGTGACGTACTCAGCCTCTTTGTGCCCCAGGTTCCCATCTGTAAAATGGGCTGATAGTGCCTGCCCTTCAGGGTCAGCGTGAGCACAAAATGGGTCACACAGCAAATCATTGGCAGAACTGGGACGGAAATCAGGTGACCTCACTCCCAGTCCCATGCGTTTTCTCCCTTGACCTCCTGCTCCTGAGTTTGCTGTCCCCAGAGCAGACATCTGTTTTTTCCCAGGGCAGAGAGGGATGGGGTTGGGGGAACAGTCAGCAGAGTGTTAAATCATGCTGGCGATTAATCCACAGAGCAAAGTAGGGAAAATTGGGTTTATGTCACTAAGGCTGAGTCCAGCCTTCCCCCTCTGGGACCCCATGGTTTGTGGCTTTATCAGGGAAAACTGCTGACTCTTCTGTTCCAAAAAATAAACGTTCCCATGTCACGCCGTCCTCTCCTGCTGTGCTCCTCACATCCTTATCAGTGCCCTCCTTACTGGGGTCTGGAGCTGGGGCTTTGGTCCACGCCTGGAGCAGAAGAGGGTGTGGGAGCTGAGGCGTCCGCGTTTGAGCTTCCCCAGTTTTCTTTTTGTCCAAGTCTCTGGTGTTGATGGGATTTCTGCCCCTGCCGGCTCCGGGCCCTGCCACCCCACAGATTCAGGAGGGCGGGGCTGGGCCGCCAGTCAGAGGAGCTGCCCTGAAGGGTCTGGAGGAGGTTGACAAGCAGGGTGTGAAGGCTCACCGTTGGAGCACTGAGTGACTATGACAGGCCCCCTGCTCCATTACTTTATATAATCCTCACAACAACCCTGTGGGTGGGGGCTGTCAGGATCCCCTTTGCAGATGAGGAAACCGAGGCTCAGAGAGGTGAAGTGACCTTCCCTAGTTGGTAAGTGGCCACCAAGAGCTGAGCCTGTGACTGTGTGAACCCAGAGCCTGCACTTTGAGCCACAAATAAGAACTGTCTGGAAAGGAGAGGGTTGTGGATCTGTGAGAAATGAGCCCCTTGGAGACTCTCTGGGGCCTTTTCTGAGGAGAGGGGAAAGTCCCGGCAACCTCATTCCTCAGTGGGAGCCTAGTGCCCTCCCTCGCTTTGTCTTTGAGGGGAGGTAGGCTGGGACCCTCAGTCTCCCTCCCTTGCTTTGGGGCGGCCCGTCACAGCACCCAGCCGCCTCGCACCTGGGTTTGTTGGTCTCACGGCTCTCCTGTGAGGAAAGCAGGGCGAGAATTGTTAGCTTTGTGGCACAGATGAGGAAACTGAAATTCAGAGCGGTTACAAGTCTTGTCCAGGGTGGTGTGACTTGTGAGGACGTCAAGCTAGGCCTCAAACCCAAGGCTTATGGCTCCAAGGCCGTGCTTACCTTGGGACAGCTGTGCGGGGCGGGGAGGACAGTACCGAGGAGAAGGCCAGCCGGGAGGCCTGCCTGGGCCCCAACCCTGGCTCTGCTGCCACTCGCTATTGGACCAAGTCCCCTCACCTCTCTGTGCCTTAACTTTGTCTTTTACGAAGATAGGTGTCCCTGTCTCCTGGGGCCGATGTAAAGCTGAAATGAAACGCTATTGGGAAGGCCTGGAGGAAATGCTGGGGTGTGTGTACCCACAGGCGTGAGGAGGAGCAGAGGGCCCGGCCCGCAGACTGACTCCCTCACCAAGCTGGCAGGTGTGGAATAAAGGAAGAACCCACTCCCCTCCTGCTACCCCTGCCCTGCAGCTCAGAGACCCCACCCGGCCCGGCCCCTCCCCAGCCATCTCCCCACTTAGTCATTAGCACCAATAATCCCATCTGCGGGAGTAATTAGGCACCCCGGGAGGGGAAGGGTGATTATGTCTAGAAAATGAAAGATGTTGCAGAAAAAGATCCCGAATAAATTACTTCAAGGTGGGGTTTGCTAATAGGAAACTAACAATGGGGGTAAATGCACAACACACACACACACAACACACACACACACAACACACACACAACACACAACACACACAACACACAACACACACAACACACACACACAACACACACACAACACATACACACAACACACACAACACACACAACACACACACAACACACACAACACACACACAACACACAACACACACAACACAGACACACAACACACACAACACACACACAACACACAACACACACAACACACACACAACACACACACAACACACACACAACACACACACACAACACACACCACACACAACACACACACCACACACACACACAAACACAGACACAACACACACACACACAACACACACACACACACATACACACAAACAAACAAAACAAAAGAACCTCAAAAGTTCTTTCCAAAAACACTCCTAAATAATTGTTCTCACCTCCCCTAGAGTTCTGAGGAGGGGTGTGAATTCCCAAGACAGGCACAGGGGAGCTGGGCAGGCGCACGCCAGCCTTCAGGCCCCGATGGCCTGGATGAGCAGGGGTGAAGGGAATGTGAAGGGAGAGAGTGGGAGCAGAGCAGGGTGGGGGCCTGTGCTGAATTCAGCAAGCGAGAGGGAGCCACTGAGCAGGGATGTGACAAAACGGTGTCGCCCGTGACCTCCATTTCCTGTGTGGGGAGATGGGGCCACCACTGAGAGCGCAGCATACAGTAAGTGCTCAGTAGACGCTCGTTCCCGTTACCCCCGTGGTTCTTAGGTAGAGGCTGCTTGGCTCAGTGGGGAGAGCACCGGCTTTGAGCCAGGGGAACCTGACTTGGAAGCTCACCAGCGGGGTGAGGGGAAACAGGGCAAGCACCACGAACGTGGCCCAGTGCAGGTAAATCTCCGCATCTCTCCTTGCGTCGGCCGTGGCCGGCGCTCTTATGGACGATGTGTGATAATCACATGCCTACGGCGTTATGGCGCTTCCTCCGGGCCGGGCGCCGCTCCAAGAAGATTACGCAGGTCAGCTTATTTAATCTTCACCGCTGCCCTTGGAGGAGAGTTCTACTCTCATTCCCATTTTGCAGATAGGAAAAGCGAGACAGAGAAGTGAATAACGTGCCCCAAGTTTGTCAGTTATACCCCACTAAAACTCAAAAAATAAAATGCCCAAGGTTCTATACGTGTCAGAGCCAGGACCTAAACCCAATAGTCAGATTCTGGAGCCCCTTGGAACCTCTGTGTCCTGCCTCTTCTGTGGGCAAACCCACAGAAGGATCCTTGCCGCCACCCCACCCCACCCCGCACCAGCATAAAACCTTAACCATGGCCACGGGGGTGCTCCAGCCACGAGCCCCGAATTTGAAAGTCGCACCCAACTGGAGAGCAATCAGGCATCCATCAGGTAGTTCAGGGAAGGGGTCTGCTTGCCGGGTGGTGGTGTGGACGGAGCCCCGGGGCCCCACCATGACACCCATCCATACCACAGTTCTGCCACTACCAGATGCTCTCCTAGCTGTCGTCTCATGTGTTCTCATAGCCTGGTGGGGTGAGATGTCACTGCCGCCGTTTTATACACAGGGAAACAGGCTCCGAGTGGTTTACGCGGCCCTGAGCGTCTTGGCCTTGCCCATGTGAGCCCAGTGCTGAGCCGCTCCCCAGGCAGGTGCTGCCAAGACACGCCCCTCCTGCCCCCTCTCCCTCTGAGGCCTCGCTCCCCTCTTCTCCCCACCTGCAGCCCCAGACAGGCTCCGCCCACCATGTCCCTTCCTCCAGGGAGGCCAGATCTGCTCTATGCTCCCTTCAAACCTGCCCCCTGGGGCGTCGGGGCCTTAAATGGGGAGCACATTCCACGCCCACATTATGTGTAGTGAAGCGTTCTGTGAGAAGTTGGCTGGGAAACCTCTGAGAGCCAGAAAAATCCACAGGGCACCAGCTTTAGGAAGATGCCGAGAATCTGCAGGTGGGGGGCGGGGGGATGTGTGGGCGGCAGGGGCAGCTTCTACCTCTGCTCCATGTCTGCTCCCCAGGAAAAGCTTCTCAGGTCTCAACTGCTGGACTTTCTTTGCAGTCAGTCCTAGAACTTTTTCTTTAATGACTGAGTCCAGAATCAGTAAGCGATTGAATTTGCCTGGGTCTGGGTTCTCAGCCTCTCTCAACCGGAAAGGAGTGGCCCAGACTCCTGCCTTTGGGGGAGGGGGTTCCTAAAATAGGCTGGAACCTTCAGTCCCTTACCTGCTGTCAGACCCACCTTTGCCTTTAGGGCAAAGTATGAAGGCTGGCCCTCGTGGCCTCCCTGGCCCGGCTGGTCTGCCCCCCAGGCTCCTGTCCCACCTCAGCCCCTCAGCCCTGGGGCTCCAGCAAATCCTAACAGATCGCCTTACCCTGCCACCAGGCCTTGTTCCATCTACGGCTCCCCTGGAATGCCCTTGCTGTCTGTCCTCCTGGCCAAGCCCTGCCCGTGCAGCATCCGGGCTCAGCCCTGTTACCACCTCCTCGTGCAGACTTCTTGCTTCCTTCCCATGGGGACATAACCTCTCCGTAGTACAGTGGCATGTCCGCTCTGGTGGCACACTGTAGATGTCTCCTGACACAAGACACAAATGCCCCCTAAGTTGGCCCACTGGAAGTCCCTGGCAGCCGTTTCTGCCTCTGCCAGTAGCGGGCATTTAACAAGGATGTGTGGGAAGCCACCTAGTCCAAGGCATGGCATACAGTAGGCACTCAGGACATCTGGGTCCCCGGCATTGCTGGCCTGCCTGCCGTCAAGGCGGCCAGGTTGAGGGGAGAGCTTGGTCTGTGAAGTCAGTCGGCCACTTTCCCGCAGTGACTTAGGACAGGTTGGCCCCTCCAGCCTCGGTTTGGCCTCTCTCTAGGGTGGTTCTTTCTCTATGAAGGTAATTCCTCCTTGCAGGGCTATTGTAAGAACAGAAGGGGACAGAGGGCGGTAAGTCCCGGTTGGCACCAAGGAGGCAGCCCCAGGGTAGCCGTCTGTCCTAAGCCAGTGGGTCCACCCTGTCTGTAGGGGCGCAGGGCTGTGGACAGTGGTGAGGACCAGAGTCCTGCCCACACCTGCTCCCCCTGTGCGGGGGCTGCCCACTGTGCATGCAAGAACACCACAGGGACCTTGGACATGGGGGTGGCCCAGCAAGATGCAAAGACCTCTGACGAGAGCTCAGTAAGCCCTCACTAGCCTGTGATGCCCTCTCTGAGCTCAGAAGAGACTCCGGGAGGAATCAGTTGGAGAAGGGGAGACTTACAGATGGGACGAGGGCACCAATGCAGAGCAGAAGAGAAACCATTTTACCAAGACGGCAGCTGAGCCTCCAGGAGGACCCCTGGGCTTGCAGCCAGTAAGTAGCCTGGCTTTCACTTGAGCCCAAATGTCCTTCCTTGACCACACTCACTGCCTCTCAGGTCTCCCTGAAGTGTCTTGGTACCTGTTTAGGAACTACTAGAAGGTGTCTGTGCTCCTCCAGAGAACACGCTTGAGGGGTCAGAGATAGCACATTTGTGCAGATTAGAAAGAGGCATCCCTTCCTCAAGACAGTCTCCTGAGATCTGCCAGAAAATTGATGTCATATGTACACAAACGACGATGACTGTCCTGTGAATGGCACCTCTAGAGTTGTGCAGTGCTTTGCCTGCCCAACTGTACAGAGCAGCCTCAGGTCACTGGCAGCCAGTTCATGTAGGACAGATGGACAGAGGGCTTCCGGGCCTAACCTTCAGCCCTCTTCCACCCCTCCCCCTTGGGAGCCAGACAGAATGACCCTGGGCATTCCCCCCTCAGCATGGGGAGGCGGGGATGGGAAAGGATGTGACAAGTGGCCTCCACCCTTCTCTCGCTCTCGTCTCTCTGACCCTCTGCTCTTCATGCCTTACGCAGAGTTTCTTTTCCCCAACATGAATCCACTGTCGGTTGCTGCTTTATCAGCGACGTGCTAATTAGGTCCAGTGAGGTTTGCTCTGCATTGGAGAGGCCTCTGCGGTTGGCGTTCGGTCCAAGCTGTTCTCTCTTTGCCTTGTGGTCCATGTGTCATTCTTTCTCCCCGGAAAATCATAAGTGAAGCTCCCTATCTGGGACTCCCACTGCCTGAGCCTGGGAGCTGGGAGTGAGGACGACTGAGAAGGGTGGGCAGGGGGAGAGCCAGCAGCCCAGGGCTGGCACTGCACTTGGCATGGAGCGGACACCTGCCCGGAGGGGGCTTTGTAAGGAACAAATTGTATCCCACATGTGTGCTGCTGGCATGGACGGGACATTGGACACCAAAATCAGCCTGCACTGGTGGCCCTGAACCTCCAGGGTTAGTAGAGGAGAGAGAGAGGAACCAGCAAAGATGTGGGGACTGCATGGAGGGGAGCCATGAGGCCATGTCACATGAGCTAGCGCTTCTGCCTTACCGACACCCGCGTATTCAGACCCGAGATGCAGGGCCCTCTCGTACCTAAGTACCTAAGCCATCAGTACTTCCCCGGCAAGAGGACATGTGGGTCAGGGTGGCTTCCCTGGCTGGCTGTCCCAGAGTCCTCTCTGCTGAGCTCCCATAGGCTGGCAGGAGCATACCCACCACCCCAACCTGGATCTAGAGAACCCAGTTCCACTCTGTTCACGCTGCCTCCCACCCACCTGTTTAAGGGGGACCCAGAGATGAACTTGCAACATTGCCTCCCTCTTTTGTGAGAGGGAGGGTCAACCGCTTCCCATCCCCCTCCTCCTCCTCACGCCAAAAAATACTCATTAACCTCTGGCCCATTGCAGGGAAAATGGATGGTCACACAAGAAGCCCAGCTGCTGATTAATTTTTCCAAACAGGGCCAAACTACAAAGCCGCATATTGCAGGGGAGAAAATTCAATAAGCAGCCTTTGAAACAAATTTAATAGAACGTATAGCTCATTACCCGCTGGGGTCTGGGCCTCCGCTGCCGCGTTGTGCAGGAAGGCAGGTAGAGGGGAGATTCGCATCTCTTCAGCAGGACCAGCTCCAGGGGCTCCATTCTGGCAGTAGCTCTTTCGAATGAAGTTCAAGATGTTAATAGCCAAGGCTGCATCTGTAATTAGCAGGCCTTTGGATGGGAGGAGGTGCTCACATCTGTCCTCCATTCACAGAGTAGAGACGCTGAGCAGGACGGGCAGGCTCCCCCCGCCCCGAAGCTGGCACCTCAGGGGCTGCGGGGTGTGGACTGTGTGGAGGTGAGATGGGGATCGATAAGAATGTAAGAAACTCAGGCACCAACGTCCAGGTGCTGAGAAAGGCTCAAAGTATCTGGGCGTCAACAGGTGGCCCTTCCTCAAGGTCAGGGCCATGTCCTGGGGACGCTGTGTGTTTGAGTGGCGAGTGTGCTGTCGGCATGGGCAGGGGCAGCACAGGCTCTCTGAGAGTTTCCCTCCATCTAGGCTGTTAGGAGCTTGTGCTTGAGATGGGAGCCAAGAGAGTCAAGTTCCAAGCCCCTCCCTGCCTGGCACTGGCTGTATGGCCTTGGGCAAGTCACTTCCCCTCTCCTGGCCTCAGTGTCCTTACCTGTAAAACAAGGCAGCTGGACCAAGTGATTCCGGAAGTCCTTCCAGCTCTGGTACACTGTCGTGCTGAACAGAGGGGTGAGCCCCCCCCCCCCCCCCCCCCCCCTCCCTCCGGACATGTGGTCAGGCCCAGGCCATGCTTTAGCCGGGAGGTGGCCAGCTGGCTGGTGGGATTGGTGGAGCCCCAGGGGGACTCCCCAGCCCTGGGCCTCCATTCCCACCATTCCCCCCTCCTGTGGGCTCAGACCCCTACTGCAGGCGAGAAGCCGTTCAGAGAGTCAGAGCGGAAGGGCCCTTCGAGACAGCCCAGCCAGTGGTTCCCGCTAGCCCCTTGAAGGCTGCAGCAGGCTGCCAAGAGAGCTTCTGAACATGTCACAGAGCCCACGGGCAGCCTTCCATTAGCTGTGATGAAACTAACTAAAACACCAGGGTTTTTCTTTTGCTCTTAATTAGAATTAAATTAACTCTGTGATATTTCAGAGCGTGCGCTCATCAGAAGCTCTGATTGGTTGTAGGTGACATCATTGGAATTTCTAGGTCATGGTTGGTGGACAAGATGCTGCCATCAGAGTCACAGGGCATGTGGTCACTGGCCAAATTGCACCTGTTCAATACGTGACCGGCCTTAGACGCCAGCACAGAGTATCAGCGGCGTCTTTCAGATCGAGAGGGCTTTGGAGAGGGAGGGTACTCACAAGGGTCCTTGGTGGCA
Source organism: Ursus maritimus (assembly GCF_017311325.1). Taxonomy (NCBI): domain Eukaryota; kingdom Metazoa; phylum Chordata; class Mammalia; order Carnivora; family Ursidae; genus Ursus; species Ursus maritimus. The sequence continues at coordinate 37,124,282 of NW_024425230.1, forward strand.
AAAAGTTGGGGAGGTGGATGATTTTAATCACCATATATAATCAAACAGAAAGCCAAGGCCTGTATGTTACCCAGCACGAGCACAAGTCCATCAGAAGAGAACCCTGTCTTCGCAGCAATGAGAGATGTGCTGGCTGGGGATCTTGGCCTCAGTACAGGGTCTGAGGGTGCTCCTTGCTGTGGGAGAGGGGGTGCAAGTGCTAAGCTATGTGAAGCACGGGAGAGGCCAAATGAAAACTCCCCAACTTTCCTCTGATGTGAGCTCACAAGCCTGACCTCTTGTCCTGTCCTTTTCCCCGGAGTGTGAAAAGATCAACAGGTGTGAATTCAGGGCTGGTCTGGGCCAGGGCTGGGGGTGCGGGGAGCAGACAGGACCCGGTCCTGCAGCCAGTCCCCTAAGGAGTGCTGCGGGTCTCAGCTCAGGGCCCTCTGGCTCACAGTCTCCTCTTCCCAAAGGCCATGGGCTTGATCATCTCTACCATCCTGTTCAGCTCAGAGGGTCTTATCTCCCTGAGCGGGTGCCCTGGAGGCCAACAGGTTAATTTTCTAGCGGGGCTTCTCACCCTCAGCCTGGCTGGGCAGCGTTTGGACAGGGAGTAGGCAGGATCTGGCCTGGCTTTCCCTTTTCACAAGAGCCCCCAGAGAGACCCAGAGTCAGGGCAGTAGCACAGAGCCTAGCTTTAGACCAGGCAATATTCTGCTTCCCGTATGCGGTGGGAGAGCAGAACCTGGGCCCACCAGGGCGCCTCACCCCTCTGTTCAGCATGACAGAATACCTGCACTCTGTGCCTGTAGTGAGCCACAGATGCTGGGGCAACCCAGACAGGTAAGATCCCTGTTCTCAGGAAACTTCTGGTCTAACCGGGGGAGGAGACAGCAAGTCTGTGGACAGATCAACACATCTGGATGCAAGCAGGAGTGTGCCTGTGCGGACACTGCCTGGGAGCTGCCCCAGGGCAGAGAGTCTCAGCATCCTGTGTGCCCCTGGAGCCCACTACCAGGGCTGGCTCAGAGGTGGCCCCGTGCAGCGAACATTTGTTGAACTGCCTGGCAGGAGAGAGAAAGCATATGGAAAGTGCCCAGTCCTTCTGGCTGTCCGCAGGAGAAGCCAGCGTGCACACACAAACACCTCACTTCAGTTCAGCAACATTTATTGAGGGCCCATTATGTACCAACAGGGTCTCAAGCCCCGAGAACCTAGACATGAATAAAATCAGACCCCTGTGTCCCTGAGCTCACCAGCCCAGGGCAGAGGCAGGCACAGGCGCCAACCAGGCCCCCCAGTGTGCTCAGATGGGGGTGGCTGTGTCTGCACCCATTCCCACGAGGGCAGGACTGGGGAGGGAACACAGCTGGGGCGGGGGTGGGGGGATAGGAAGGAGTCACAAATTTCTACCCAAATCCATCCAGGCAGGTAAACAGATAACCCCAGATGCGCGCGCGCACACACACACACACACACATACACACACACTCTTAGGTGTATACACTGACTACCTAAGCATGTGTAGACACAAATACTGACCCTGTAGACTCAGGTGCCTCACAGGCCATCATGATTAAAGCCTGTTAGTGGTCCCCCAATCCGAGCAGGTGTGTGGATGAGAGAATGGCCCATGTGTTGGGAGTTGGTACCCGGGGCACCTTGGGAATCACTCCACCTTGGCCAAGGGATGCCCGGAGGTGGGCAGAGCTGTTAGTCTAAATCTGAGAAGTTAGGCTGATTATTGGCTTGCTGTGAATGTCAATCACCAGAGACAGCCAATCAACTGTAGACCAGGCCTGGCTCTCAGGTCAGCGGCCAGAAGTAGGGACTTGGACAACGAGTTTAGCTGTTCGTACTTGTGCTTCTTGAGGGGTTCGAACCAGGTGGGGGTCAGGACAGCAGGGCGGAGGAAGGGGAGTGCTGGGAGTTAGCTGTACCATGCTCGCACCCCTTCAGTGAACTCTGCACTTTAGAAACTGCTCAATTCCCTATGTGGACTTTTTGCTATTGGGAGCTAACGAATGGAAAATGTTTGGAGGAGCTCCTGACACACAGAAGCTCCTCAGTGAGCGGTCATTCTGTCCCCCAAGACCATGCCCCTGGTGTGTGCCTGTTTCAGCTGAGAGGAGGGGAACCAGGGCGCCAGCCTGTAGGAGGGAGCAGGAGGTGAACGTGGGGGCACGAAGCGAGGATTCCTGCCCCCTGTGAGCACCAGCCCTCCTCCACTGCACAGGGCCCAGCACTGTTCCTCGAGGGAGAGATGGATCCCTCCTCCAGAGTTGCCTTCTGCCAAAACCTTGGAGAGTTTTGGGTATTCTTTCGGTAAGCGGTGTTTCTTTGCAGGAATAGTAGCTTTGGTGGCACTTCCTACCTGCCAGGCACTGTTCTCTCTACTTCACATATAACAATCGTACGAGGTAGGGGCGTTGTTTTTCCCATTTTACAGATGCAGCCACTGAGTCCCAGAGTGGTTTAGTAAATTGTGCAAGGTCATGCAGTGAGTAAGTGGTGGAAGCAGGATGGCACCAGAGTCCATTCTCTAACCACGGGGCCCCACCACCTCTCTGGAAGGAAGATCTGATTCTTTCTTCTCCTTCCCTGCCTTCTCTTTCCTCCTCACCAATACCCTAGGGGGCCCTGGGGATGTCACTGAGTCTCCATGTCCTTCTCTGGGATGCAGAAAGTCCTCTCAGCCTGGTGACCTCAAGCTATCGATATCCCTGCACGGGTTTCGCTGGAGGAAACGGTGGCCTGGTGTAGCATTCTGGGGGGCAGATATTCCAAGCAGGGCACTCTGCATCTTGCCCCCTGGAGTAGGGCCAGGATGGAGAGTCCTCTCTCAGCCCCATCAGCAGACCCGCAGCTGGGCTCATAGGCCCCTGGAGGCCCCCTGGGAGGACTGGGGCTGGAGATACTAATGAGGAGACTAGGAGAGAAACCCCTCTCCCTGGAAGTAAATTAATGCAGAGAAACTCATAAGCTGTACATGCAATTTGCACCCGGTCCAAGGCCCTCAGAGCTTAAATATATTCCTAGGGGCTATTTATAGTCTTGGAAAAATTAGAGTTTTCTGGGTAATGGGAGTGCTGCGGACTCCAGCTGGTCAGGGCCTGCTAGGGACTGGCAGAGAATAGAGTGAGAACCATGGAGCCTTCTGGTGAAGCACTCCAACTTCTAGTGACCACACACTCAGGGCAGACAGCCCCAAAGTGGGCCCCTGAGGTGGGGAAGGCGTGTTGTGGGGGGCTCAGGGAAGAAAGCCCAAACCCCCTTATCTGGCATTCAAGGCTCCCAACTCCCGTTTAAATAGCCCCCTCACCTCTCCCTACACAAACCCCTCCCCCAGCCACCCTTAGAACATTCTTGGCTCTCACACTCCTCTGCATTCTTGTCACAGTCTTCCCACCTGGACTGCTTTTCCCTCACTCTTCTCTGGTGAACTGAATGCTCCCACCCCTCCGTCAGAACGCTGTCTGGGCAAGCCAGTTTAGGACAGCTGGTGACAGAATGGCTAAGCCACCGGCCTGGGTGCCAGTAGAGGTCAACCGTTCTTAGCGCCCTGACCTGGGCCGAGTTTCCTGAGTTCTCCGTACGATTGCTTTATCTCTAAAATGGAAATAATGCCGAGGCAGTAGTCTCCGGTGAGTCTTGTGAGGAGTAAACGTGATGGTGTACGCACGTGCCTGACGTGGAGAAAGCGCTCGGTAGACATTAGCTATGACCGTCTACAGTTAACTTCTCTGAGGTCCAGGCGCATGGGAGAGAGTAGTATTCTCTGCGCCGTGGGGCTGTTGGTGAGAGTCCAATAATACTGAGAGGAAAGGGGTCACGTTCTGTGCTGCCGGGACCTGATACAGACGCGGGGGTCAAGTTCTGGGGGGGTTGGCCCCCCTGGAGCTGTGAAGCCGGACCCCTCCCTCAACGGGTGACAATCACTGCATTAGTTTCCTATCACGTCACCTTTAGTGTCTTAAGGCAACAGAGAGTTATCATCTTACAGTTCTGTAGGTCAGGTTTGGGTCTCATGGGACTAAAGTCAAGGTCTGCCGACTGTGGTCCTTTCTGGAGGTTCCGGGGGAGAATCCACTTCCTGCTCATTCCGGAACTTGGCAGAATTCAGTTCCCAGGGTTGTAGGACTGAGGGCCCCATGTTCTTGCTGGCTCTGCAATGAAGGTTAATCCTATCTTTCGGAGGCCGCTACGTTCCCTGGCCGCGTTCGCCTTCCGCCGCCTTCGAGGGCAACACAGGCAGGTGGAGGGCTTCCTACGGCTTATCACTCCATCTTTAGTCACCTCCCGCTTTTAAGGACTCATGTGATTAGACCGGGTCCACCTGCATACTCTAGAATACTCTTGCCATCTCAAGGTCCTTAATCACACCTGCAGAGTCCCCTTTGCCATGGAAAGTTCGCAGGTTCCAGGGATTAGAACATAGATAATCTTTTGTGGGGGCTGGAGGGGAGGGCATTATTTTGCCTCCCATAGCCCCCAGTGTGAGACAAACTCTGATCCAAAATTCGCTGCCTCCTTTTCCAGGGAGAGGTCTGTGCAGTTCCCTGTGCTGCAGGAACCTATGGCCCCAACTGCTCATCCGTCTGTAGCTGTCGCAACGGTGGCAGCTGCTCCCCCGTGGATGGTTCCTGCACCTGCAAGGAAGGTGATGTGCCTTCTTGCCCAATCCTGTCCCCCTCAGATGTGCGCACCGCCCAGGTGGGCTGCCAGCTGAGGAGTCTGGGCTGTTCCTGCCTCATCCACCCGCGTGCTGGGTCAGGGAGCTTACAGATCAGGTCCCAGCCAAGGAAACCCAGGCCAGGGACGTCAGTAGCAGGAACGTGAGAGAGGGGATTAGTTACAATGGTATTAGCATCGGTGGGGGAGCATATGAGGGAAAGTACACAAACTGGAGATGAGAAGTGGGGGAGGGGGAGGAGCTGCCATGACTCCTAGGGTGGGAGGGACAGATGGAGGAAGTGGGGTTCTGGAGCTTGGGAGTGAGGGCCACCTGGTGGGAGCTGGGACATGGGTAGAGGGGCTGCGTCACAGCCATGGAGCACAGGGGAGACCCAGCTACCACCACCATCAGAGGCCCTGCCCAAGGCAGACAAAGGGGAGGAGGGACCTGATGTCTCTCCTGCTCCCCACCTCTAGTCGTGGGCCAGGTCTCCCGTGGTGAAGCCCACCTGGGAGCCGACTGAGGGACCAGTTCCTTGTGACACAGACCCGAGCCGGGGAAGGGGAGAGATGGATCTGAGAGCAACCAGGCTGATGACCGGCCTTAGAACGGGGAACCAGCCTGTCCTGAAAACAAAGCGCCCTAGAAGAGGCTGCCTGATCCCACCCCGGGCAGAGAAAGCCCTCCCCATCTCAGCTGGTGCCTGTCCCAGGCAGGATTCCGCACCTGCAGCAAGAGCTGTGAGAACCGGGAGGCAGGAGACCCGCAGTCTGGCCCCAGGTCTCCTAACAGCCCTGCGTGTTTCGGAGCAGACTCCCGGTGGAATGTGGGTTCTAACCCGGCGATCAGAGAAACAGTGGTTTAAGTGGCAGGTACAGAGCTAGGGGAGTAGGCAGAAAGCCGTGCGGGGCCCCAACGGAGAGGTGACAGACCCTTCCCCCCATCCCAGGGTGGCAGGGCCTGGACTGCACGCTGCCGTGTCCCAGTGGGACGTGGGGCCTGAACTGCAATGAGAGCTGCGCCTGCGCCAACGGGGCAGCCTGCAGCCCCACAGATGGCTCCTGCTCCTGCACGGCCGGCTGGCTCGGGGACGCCTGCGAACTGCCCTGCCCGGTGAGTGCCCAGCAGCCCCCTCACCGTCTCCCTGCGGTCATTCTGTCCGCAGAGGTGTGCAGAGAAGAGCACCGGCCTAGGCGGTGGGACCCTTGGACTCCGGTCTTTCATCTAGAAAATGGCAGGTGTCTGGCAGGTGTGGTGCCGCGGCCTTACTTCCCCTTGCTGCGCCTGCTCAACGTCACTAGTTGACTCTGGCACGCTGACTGAGCCCGGAGGCAGCCTCAGAATCCTTCCCAGCACGGTGCGACAGGACAGCCCTCACAATCCCTCAGAGTGACCGTTCCTCAATAGTTTTATGATCAGGGTAGGAGAGGACAACACCAAGCACCATTCAGTGACAATCACCCAGACCTAACCACCGGATCTTAGTCTAAGATACAAATACATTAAACCAACCAATATGAGGCCTCAGCCCTGGGTTCAAATGCTGACTCTGCCACATTGTAACTACGTGGCCTTGAACATGTTACTTCACCTTTCTGACCCTATTTCTCATCTTTAAATGGTGAGTATAATGGAACCATCCCATAGATGTGCTGTGAGGATTAAGAGAAATGAGGGATAAAAGGCTTGATACCTAACGAGCACGTGACAAATGTCGGTTGCCACCATCTTCCCTAGAAACAAAGAATAAATCAGTCATTCTTCACGTGCACTCAGTGCATTATGGTTTGCAAAGTGCATTCTTGTTCACGATTTTAGGTAACGATCACTAACTACAGCCCTTAGGGTTAACCATCGAGAAGTAGGGCAAGACCATCACCCTCTCCTTCCAAACCCCACAGTCCTGTTAACGCAGCCAAAGAATTTTTTGGCGTGGCCTCGTGGCCATGTCGATCACGGGTCATAAAAAGTGTGCCCACTCTGCTCTGGCCGCCGTCCGCCTGTCTGCATCCCCGTGGGGCAGTGGCTCACTCTTGTTATCAAAATCCAACAGAAGTGTGTGAAGCTCTGGGAGTCTAGGTCTGATTGTTTCTCTGTCCCTTTCCCTCCACAGGACGGCACATTTGGGCTGAACTGTAGTGAGCGCTGTGACTGCAGCCACGCTGATGGCTGCGATCCTGTCACGGGCCACTGCTGCTGCCTGGCCGGATGGACAGGTATCTGCCGCCCCCGCTGCACCCCCACCCAGGGCCTGGGAAACCAGGTTCTTGGTGTTCTACTTCTCTTGACTATTCTTTCTCTTTCTCTTTCACTTCTTCTTCTTGCTCCTTATGACGCACATTTCCCTTCTCTCCTCTGGGCCTCAGTTCTCTGTTCCACACGGTTCATGCAAACCAATTAGTGACCACCTGTTATGTGCAGGCTTTGTTCTAAAGGCTAGGAAGGTACTGGTAAGAAATCAGACAAAGGCTAACACGTGGTGAGCACAGGTGCTTAATCTGCGTTCGCAGCGGATATGGTAGAGAGGGGCACGGGGACCTTCTGCTTAGCCCGGCCTCGCTCTCCTGGTCCCTTAGATGCGTCTGTCAGCCTGCCTCCCAAACACACGGCGAATCCATCCCACTACCACCGTCCTGGTCCTCCAAGCACCATCTCTCAGCCGGCCCAGCCTCGGGCTCCTCCTTGGTCTCTGGGCCTCCCCTCAGCCCAGCTGCCTCCATTCTGCATATGGTGGCCAGAGTGAACTTCTCAAACCCCAGCTCCATTCACATCGGTTCCTGCTCACAGTGCCTCCGTGGCTTCCCATGGCACTTACAGAAAATCTAAAATCCTTACAGTGGCCCAGGAGTCCCTATGACCTGGCCCCCTCCCAACTCCGCCACCTCCCTTTTGTCCCCTCCTGTCATTCACGACACAGCGGCCACCTGGGTCGACCACCTTCCTGACCCCTGGCCTTTGTGTGTGCCTTCTCTCTGCATGCATTGCTCTTTCCTTTTCTCTGCTCCTGATGATGCCCTCTTCCCCATTACAATCCGGCCAGGACTACGTAAGAGTCCCTCTTATTAATTCTCGTAGTATCCTACAGTCTTCTTTTTGCCATACTTACCTCTGTTGTCACTGAACAGTCATTTGAGTATGTATTTATTATCTGCCTCCCCGCCTAGACCATGAGCTCTCTGGAGGCAGGGCCTTGCCCACCCCTGTGTCCAGTGCCTGCCGCCCACTGAGAGACAGATGACATGGTGGTTAAGAACAGAGAGCCGGAGCCAGACTGCTGGGGTTTGTGACCTTGGGCAGGCCCTTTAACCTCTCAGAGCCTGAATTCTCCATCCATCAAATGCAGAGAATTATAATCCTCGCAATTACGGGGTCATGTGGAAGTTTAAATGAGTTAATACCTGTAAGCGCTAACAGGGCGTGGGCTGTGCTCAATGAAGGTAGCCCATGAATACAGGAAGTGCTTAATAATGCTGGACTGCACAGATGCACTCAGTCCCAAGCTGGTGGGCAGAGAGGGAGGTACAGGCGTTCCTGCCAGCGCAGGTCTTCAGATAATCGTCTGCACCAGGTGGCTCAGCAGCCTGGGTTTTCCAGAACCAGGAAGTGCGAGAGCCGTAGAAAGCCAGGGACGTTGCTTCCTCGGCAGCATCTCTGACCTGGCCCCCTGCCCAGCCCCGTGGTACAGAGTGAGGCTCCGCCCTAGTTACTGGCACCCCAGATTCCTGGCAGAAGCCAAGTGGAAATCCGCTTGAATTTTTCATGGCCTTAATTTCAAGTAAGCTGATAAGATTTTAATGATAGCTGGTGCTGAAAAATTCTGTCTTTGATGGACAACTTTTCAGCAGAGCCTCTGCCATTCTAATAGAAAGCTAATTTTCCCAAATATGGTCCTAAAGTCACTTCAAAGGAGTGATTGATGTCCTGAGGTTTGTCATGGAAAAGGGGATCGAGGAGGGAAAAGGAGGGGACCGGGCGTAGGCTCCGGACTCCTGCGAGATGAACCCTGTCCACCCACCCCTGCCCCAAGAAGTCTGTCCCTGACTTCCCAGCTCCTGGCGTATCGGTCATGCCTTGGCTCAACGTCGGTTTCGCTCTGCCCTAAATGCGTGCAGGTCTCCTCCCCTTGCCCACACAAGCCACAAGTTTTGACAGGGGCCTTCCTGTCTAGTTCACTTTGCCCCGTACACAGCAGTGTTTAGTAAATGTCTACTGAAGTGAATTGAAGGAAGCTGGGCTATAACCATAGATGGGCTTTTCCCCTTGAAGCGAAGGAACCTCCAAGGTGATCTACTCTAACCTCAGACTACCGATGAGGAAAGGGAGCTGTCCAAGGTCTCAGGGCATGCGTGCCAACAGGAGGGGCTGCAGGATGGCATCGTAAGAAGGAGCCATCTATTCGTTCAATTAGCATTTATTGACTCAAGAATCACCACGTCCTTGGTTGGCAACTACCACGTATCCAGCGCTGTGTCAGACCCAGCAGTAAACAGCAAAACTCAGTAACAGCAGTCGTCCCTGGACACCAGTTATGTGCCAGACACCGTGCTGGGCACCGGAGAAACAGAGATAACCAAGATGGCGTCCTGTCCACTAGGAGCGCCAAATAAGGAGGCTCGGAAGTGTCAGTAAGCCATGTTCTCTGTCTTCAAATTGCTGGCAAGGGAGACAAGACTTATGTACGAAACATTCAAATACTAGGCAGGGACAAAGCTGTATGCCACTGACTATCCAACAGATGCTTGAATCCGTGGGCAGACATCTGGGAAGGCTTCCTGGAGAAGGAGGACCCTAAGCAGACCCTGAAGGATGTGGGCTGCTGAGCTGCTGGCCTCCTGGCATGGACTTGAGGTCACCATACATGGATTCTTAGCCTGGCTAAGAATCAATATAGGTGTGTAGGGGGTCCTGAATAAATAAAGCAGGGAGATTCCCTAGGGATAAGATAGGGAAGGACCTCTGAGGGGGATTATTATCCCTATTTAACTACTGGGAAAACAGGGCCTAGGTCAGGTAACTGATGAAGCTATGTCTCTTCAGAAGCTGTTCTTGGAAGACCCTCCCATAGGCCAAGGGGTGGTCATTTGACCACTCCAGTAGAACCGGGGCACTCCACGCAGGGGGAACCCTGCACCCTTCTCCCCACTCAGGTCCCAGTGTCTTAAGTTTGAGGGAGTTCTTAGGACATATGAAAACCTCCAACAGGGGCCCCACTCCCACAGAATCAGGCCTAGAATGTAATAATTGCCAGATCCTAAAAACAGTGGCCCTTGCTGCCACCTGCCATCAGCATAATCACCTTGCAGCCATGGTTCTCAATCCCCAAGAAAGGGAACCCCTTTGGGACGTGAAAACCTTTTGAGGGTCCCACACAGGAGAGTAGCTGTGCTTTTGAGTATCCGTTGATTGGGAGAACACGCGGTAGCAACAGGCTGCCAAGAATTCAAGGGGCCTTTGCGCGCATTGTGTTTCATTCATCACAGCAGCGTCTGAGTTAGGTTTTAGGAAAGAGCAGTGTGGCTCGTGTGCCTTGGTCAGTCTCCAGCGAGCACGTGGGGCACAGGGGGGATCTAAGGTCGCTGTCAGGCGGCAGAGCTCTGCCTTAGTCCAGGGTGACCCCCGGGAACAGCAGAGTCCCTCGGCCCGTGGTCTGATGCTGGCTTTCCCACAGAATTCCTTGGCCACAGCTTCCGTGTTCCCAGAGCAGGGGAGACCTGAAGCTGTGTCCAAAGCTTTGTGCAGCCTCGTGGTTCTGGCTTCCCCAGGCTCCCCTTCGGCCATTCCCTGGGGTTTGTCCAGGTGCTAGCCCCTTGAGCATCTGAAACTGCACTGGGCGAGACCTCCATCAAGGGCTGAAGCGTGCAGGCCAGATTCCCTCCCTCTGCAAAGAGGCCTCATTTCCCGGAGCGTGGCATCGGAAGCCCTCGCCATGCTTCCAAATTGAGATGTCACAGCGAGGGAGGCCAGGGCTGGAATGTGGGCGCTAGACTAGACTAGACTAGACTAGATTAGATGAGCGCTGGAAGAGGAGTAAAGCCTGTTACGGCCCCTCCCTCTCTGCTCTCTCTGGCTGCTCAGCCCTCCCTCCCTTTCCCGCGGGCTTGGGTGGGCTTGTACAATTGCAGCCTGCCTCCAAATTGGTCCCACTGCTCTGCTGCTGGGGCTGGGGCTGGCTCTCTTCGCTGGGCCTGAGGGTCTTCCTCCCCCTTTCTGTCTCTTTCCCATAATCCCTGTCCCTGTAACAAGGCAGACATGATTTTTAAACTAATTCTGCTCTTCTCTGAGCCTCTGATGTTCGCCTTCCCAAGCCAAGCCAGTTTCCTGGGCCCACACCTTTCTTCGCCTAATGCATGTCAGACTGGAAGTACTTCTGCCCGAGAGGAAACCCCACCCCAGAGCTGGGGCCTTTTGAAATTCCTTCTTAGCCTTTGGGCTGTAACCCACCTGTATACATATTTGCTCTATCTCAGCTCAAAAAGACGATGTAGGCCTTCTTCCTCTTTCTTAATAGACTGCATCGCAGTGCAAACAGAGGGCATCACGTCCAGTGACAGTAAAATGTCATTTTGCGAAGTGTTGGTTTCTGTCATACACACGTGTGCACATACGATCTAAAATTCACGTTGCACTGAGGGCCGTGGTCAGAAGAACCTGAAAAGACCCCACCCACTGTCTGGGCCGGCACCCTAGGGCTGCTTGGCTGGGACCCAGAGGACCCACGGCTCCTGGGCTAACGTGAGTGGGCATGTAGCTTGTTTCCAGCAGGTGAACCCTGCCCCGTAACAGCGCTCACTTGCCCCAGTTTGGTGTCTCTCAAGCCTAACCTTGGATACCAGCTAAGATGTCAAAAATGACAGTGGCCCTTCATGACCTGCTGCCTTCTTGGTCCCGCAGTCTCATCTCTTGCCATACCTCATTTTGTACTTTGTGGCTCAGCCACACTATGCTGTGTTTTCTTTTAAGGCAGGATTCTCTCTCCTGCCTCCTAATTTTTGCACAGAGAGTTTCCTTTACCTGGTAAATTCCTCCGTAGGCCTTAGGACTCAGTTTGGGCATCGCCTCTTCCTGGAAGCCCTCCCTGACCAGCCAAGCCTGGACTGGAGTTTTCTTCTACATTCCCAGATGCACTGTGCTTGCCTCCACCCTTCATTCTGCATAGCACCCCTTCCCATCGTCCTTCCCTCTGCCTTCCCTCCTCTCACCACTGACCTAAGTCTACCTCTGGCCCGCAGGCATCCGCTGTGACAGCATGTGTCCGCCTGGTCGCTGGGGCCCCAACTGCTCCGTCTCCTGCAGCTGCGAGAACGGCGGCTCCTGTTCCCCAGAGGATGGGAGCTGCGAGTGTGCGCCTGGCTTCCGAGGACCCTTATGCCAGAGAAGTAAGGCTGAGTGCTCAGTCCCTGAGCAACAGATGGCTCACCCTCCCCACCCCTTCCCTGGTGGAACTAGTCCTGGCCTGAGAGGGGCCGGGCTCTCAGAGTCAGCCCCCATCAAACCCCTCCCTTCTAGTCCCGTCTCTCCCTGCACTGGCTTTCCGTCCCTAAGTTCAGGGCCCAGCCTGGCTCCTCAGTGGAAACCGGACCAGACCACAGCTCCTCTCTTCAGGAAGGGACAGGCCCTCAAAGGTGTAGGGTGGGGACAGCTCTCCCTATACTCTTGAGAGCCTCCCTTCATCCCTTCGTGGGACAGGACAGGTAGCCAAGCTGACTGGGGCCCCTGAGGCTGCTGACCACCGTCTCCGCTTCATCCCCAGTCTGCCCCCCTGGGTTCTATGGCCATGGCTGCGCCCAGCCGTGTCCCCTCTGCGTGCACAGCAGTGGGCCCTGCCACCACGTCAGCGGCATCTGTGAGTGCCTCCCTGGATTCTCCGGAGCCCTCTGCAACCAAGGTAGTGTCTCCAGGGCAAGCGTGGGCTGGGGAGGTGAGGCATCCTGGGAAGGAAGTGGCTGGAAGGAGGGGCTTGGGGATTCTTATCCTCCGTGGAGACAGCTCTCTGCTGTCAGGGCTCGGGCCTGCGCTTCTGAGAACTGGTCAGCACCGGGCATGAGACGAAGCGAGCATGCAGTTAAAGGAACGGGCTCAGAGAGGTTAAATGACTTCTCCGAGGAAGTGGCAGAGCGGAGGAATTCCGACTCCAGAGCTGATGAAAGATGAAATTAGCGTAGATGAGTTCTGCATAAGACGTGTCCCCGAATGGCTTATGCGAAGTGCCAAGTGGTAAAGGCAGAGGATGACGTGGGAACTCAGAGGAGACAGTTCTGGCAGGGGCTTGAGATGGCAACTTCCCAGCCCCCTCCCCCCACACCCAAGCCAACATCACTGATCCCTCACAGCACACTTTCCTGTCCCAGAAGCAGAATCCTTCAGCACGCCAACTGCAGCCAACCCCCACCACTCAACAGGACTCGGACAGGGAGCCGAAGCTTGTTGGCATTGGTGTGCCGGCTACCCTGGCTGTCTGGGGACGGGTGGGGGGGGGGCGCTTTGCTTTGTAACATTTGCAAGCAAGTTCCCTGATCTCAATATCTCCACCAGGGCTGATTCCGTGGTACGAGGGGTTTAACATGGGTCACAAAATTCCTGAATATTTAACAACCAGTGTGAAGGCAGAAGCTGGTTCCAGCACATTCTGCTGCTTATTGCAATCCCTGGCTCAGGCCAAGGCGGTGTAGATGTGGGGGGCGGCTCCGTGCCGCACAGGCCTTCAGCGAGGCCTCAGCCTAAGAGGAAGGCACTGAGAGAAGGAAGGAAGGCGCTGTGGGCAGAGCAGGCAGCTTGGGTGTGGACATCGACTGTCCAGCAGTAGGGAGCGGCTGAAGGAGGAGGGGCCTGGGTGGGGACGGCAGAGGAGACTGGGAAGGTAGTCTGGGGCCCTCGGGACACCTTAGAACACAGGATTATAGAATTTGCACTCTATCCTGTGAGGAGCAAAGAGATCTTAGACTAAGGCGAACTTAGAGCTAAAAGCAACTTCAAGGTCACCCGTGCAAGAATCTCATCTGGCCTGTGTTTAAATGCTTCCACTGAGAGCTCACTTCCCCCCAGGGGAACAGACTCTTTGATGAATAATCACTGCTGAGCTGGGCTGGCTTTGTAAGTGTATGGGCCGTTAATATGTATGAGTGGAAAGTTCACTCCATGATGCTTTGAGGTCATGAGAAGTTTGGGCCCCAGGGAAGCATATGTGACAGTTTCATTTGCTTGCAGCCCTCCCAGGACAGTTTAATCATAACCTGACAGGTCGAGGTTTACTTATTAAACATCGGAGACCCAGCCGTCAATACAGATAGGCTGGGTCTAAATTAGGATCTAAGCAGCCCGAGGAGTAACTCTCAGATCCTGCGATGTCTGATTTATCGCCCGCTGCCCTAATGAGTATTTTCCACATATAGATCTAACAGAGTTTGCTATTAATGGCAACTGCCCTGGTTAAGTCTCAAACCTTGTAAAAAATTGAACTGACACTTTCTAATGACCGGCTTTCCAGTGAGTTACAAATTACAGACCCTGCTTATGCAGAATCATTAAACATAGATTAAATATAACCAGATGTTTTCTTTTCACCAGCCCCCTTCTCCACCGCCCCTCTTTTTGCCTCACTCTTGATTCAGCTAAGAAGTCGACCAATTAATGTATTAGACTGATTGCATTAGGAGCTCTGTAGGTGAATTTGTCAGCCTTGTGTGGGTGAGAAAGGCTTCAAAGATAAGACTGTCTTGTTAGAGAAGCTCAGAGCTGGTTTGGGGGGCATGGGTAGGTGGCACAGCTCACTCCACTCCCCATACAGGGCCAGGACTGGGGAATGGGCTCCCCAAATCAAGCACCTCCCAAAAGTGGGGAAGAGGAGGCTGGGCCACCTGCTGTTCTGGAAGCTAAAGCTGGAACCTGGGCTGCAGGCGCGAGGTTATCCGCCCTGCAAGGAGCTAAGGCTTTTGCCTAGGCTTCCTAGGGCCCCACATCAGCCACCCCCCTCCCCATAGCTGTGAACCACAGCCTGAGGCCAGCGAGTGACAGTACGGGCCCCATTGCAAAGATGAAGAAACGGGACGTAGAGGGGTCATGCGGTCTGCTCAAAGGTGCTTAACCAGTAAGGGGCAGTCCTTCCGAGCTGTGTGACCTTGGGCAAGTGCCTTAACCTCTCGGTCCCTCAGTTTCCCTATCTGTGAAGTAGAGTTAATAATAGGGAGTAGTAATGGAGATATCTACTATTGACAGTATCACGAGGCTGACTGAACTAATGTTTATGAAGCACTCTGAACAGTGTCCAGTGCATATAAGTGCCATAGAAGTGTTTGTTGAATACATAAATAAAATTGAGACCCAAACCCAAGGCTTTAGACTGGAGACCCTGGTGTGCCATGCTGCCTTTGTCGTTTGTCCCAACCACTGATCATGCCCAGGAAAGGCACAGGGGGGACCCAGATCCTAGGCTTCAGCTGCCCACGGTCTGGTTGGGGAAGGGCTGGCGAGGGGAGGCAGTGTGGCGTAAAGGAGAGGGTGAGAGCCCAAGGGTTAAGAGAACTGGGTCCTGGTTGAGTTGCTTTGCTTCAAGAATCAGTACCTTCCCATGATCCTCCGCGTGGCTCAGCCGACTGAGGGCCTTGGGGATTCAAGGAATTCCTCCCCCATAACAGGAATGCAGTGAAGCCTTCTTTGAGGATGGAGGGTGGGCTACAACTGGGTTTGAGGGGAGAAGGTTGAGCTGAGAAGAGCTTGAAGGGACAAGGAGTCAGTGATTCCAACAGAACCCACTGGAAGGTCCCTGCTCCTGAGGCCTATTCTGGCCATTCTGGAAAACTTCCTGTATGTTTGCTGTGTGTCAGGCACCGTGCTGGGCACTCGGACACAGCAACGAGCAAGAGAGCCACGTCCCCTGCCCTCACACAGCCTGTAGTCTAGAGGGAGACACTCAGAGCTCAGCCTTCCCCAGCGGGACTTGGGAGTTGAAGGGCAGCCAGTTTACTTCCACACATTCAGCTGCCATGCCTGCTTTTTCCAGGCATCATGGAGAACAAAGACATGGGCAGAACTCAGGCCCGGCCTGAAATCGGCTCACAAGTCATAGTAACAGACCAGGGAAGAAACTAACTGAGAGTCTGGAAGTTCAAACAAGGACATAGCTGCCCAGAACACAGATGATGGGCCAGTCAGGATCAGGTTCAGTTCTAAGTGACGTAAAAACCCCAAATAACTGGCTTCCAGAACTAGACCACCGGAGAATGGAGGGGTAGCTTACAAAGAGGTCAGGGGCCAGCATCCTTCTGTGCTGTGGTTCAGCCATCTCGGCACATGGCCTCCACCTCTGATGGAAGGTAGCTGCTTAAACTCCAGCCACCTTATCCACGGTTCTTATCCATCATCCACATTATCCTTCAACAAGGACGAGGGATGGACAAATAAAGACACGCTATCTCCACTTACCAGGGTGTAGTCACAGCGCTATACCCAGCTGTGCAGGAGCCTCAGAAATGAAATCTTTATTGCAGGTGGTCATAAGCCCAGCTAAAACTCCAGATTCTACTTCTAAGGAAGAAGAGGCTGGATTATTGAAGGACTAGCAGCCTACTACAGGGGGATCATGGGGAAGGTCGCATTTAAAAGGAGTCCGAGGGGCACCTGGCTGGCTCAGTCGGTTAAACATCCAGTTCTTGATCTCAGCTCAGATCTTGATCTGAGTCGTGAGTTCAAGCCCTGCCCTGGGCTCGATGCTGGGCATGGAGCCTACTTAAAAAAAATAATAAAATATAAAAATAAAACGAGTCTTACAGGCAGGGTAAGATTTCCACAGCTGGACAGGAGGGTCCGGGAAGCTCTGGAAGGAACAGCAGGAGCGAAGGCACAGGTGTTATTAGAATGTGGTGTGTGGGCCAGTGGCTTCTGTGGCTGGGAGAGCGGGGTAGTCACCAGGTGAAATAGTTTAGGTGTTGATGTTTAGGGTCCAGATTTTATGTGGGGGCACTGGGAGGCACTGAGGGTGTTTGAGCAGG
The DNA here is from genome assembly GCF_017311325.1 of Ursus maritimus. NCBI lineage: Eukaryota > Metazoa > Chordata > Mammalia > Carnivora > Ursidae > Ursus > Ursus maritimus. The sequence goes on from NW_024425230.1 coordinate 37,140,923, forward strand.
GCACAGAAGTGCCGTGAAGAGCTTGAGTTGTAGGAAGCAGGTGGAGAATGAACTGCAGGGGAGATGAGAGGTGCTCAGTTAACACGTAGACCTAGTTCTCCTGGAGCTTGCAGCCTCATTGAGGAAATCAGCCCTTCCTTTAGGGACCAAGGAGTGACTCCTCCGGGGGGGGGGGTACCACACCCCTTGTTTGACTCCAACTGAAATATCACAGGGGCTCCGTGGAAGAGAGCGCCTTGTGAACCCAGGAAGGCTGCCCTGAGGCTGAGCTAAGGCCTGAGGGACAGGTGGGGTTTGGAGACACAGAGGAAACGGGTGGGCAGACAGTCCTCCAGCAGTCTAACTGCAGGCCGACCTGCCACCCCGCACTCGTCCCTCTCCTTCCAGCTACAAACATGGTCCACCCTCGTGCGGTGGGATCAGTGATGCTGGCGAGCACGTGGTAACAGACGGCAGAAGGCTGCGGAGCAGTGTGGGGAGCCCGGGGTGGAGAGCGGGGGTGGGAGTCCCAGCCTGACCGCTTCCATCCGTGAGGCCAAGTCAAGCGACTTAGAGTCCCTTTGGGACTGTCTGTGCCTTCAAAGGGATCATTAATTGAGCCTCCGGAGGAATGCAGCTGTGGGCACAGGAGGGGAACTCCTTCATGTGCAACCGGAGCAGGGAGATGGGGCTGTGGGGGTGGGCAGGTCCCACGCAGATCTGGGAGTCCGGGCCATCACGGTTGTGACCTGTGAACTCCCAGGGCTGCAGCTGCTGTGGGTGGTGGTCTGAGGAGAGCGGGTGGGAAAGTAGGTGCCAGGCTGTCCTGTGCCCACAGTGTGTGCTGGAGGGCACTTCGGGCAGGACTGTGCCCAGCTCTGCTCCTGTGCCAACAACGGGACCTGCAGCCCCATCGATGGCTCCTGCCAATGTGTCCCCGGATGGATTGGAAAGGACTGCTCACAGGGTAAGCAGCTGCCCAAGCAATGCCCCCCCCTCCAGGAGTCAGGCCCCAAAACACACCCTCCTCCTCACCCAGAACCTCTTACCCCTGATGCCTCCACCTCCCAGGACTGAAATCCCCTTCCGCAGACAGGAATGTCCACCTGAGTCCCAGTTAGAGTCCCACAGCTAACATGATGAGTTCTTAGGGTTGACCACTGGCATTATTAACTGTTAGTATGGAAGGCATTGACATTGCTGGGAGTATTGTCATTACTACTGAGAATTAATACTCCATGAGCACCTGAGTAAGGAGTGGCCCCTGTTTGGCTGGGGAGGAGGGAGGGGCAGGGACTAGCATGCTGGGGGCTGGAAGTGGGGAAGTGAGGTGAGACCAGGGCAGTCACCTCAGAGGGGTGAGGGCGTCCCCGGAGCGACCCACATGAATGATGTCCTGGGCACATAAGCCTGGACAAGGCATTGGAGAGGCTGTTCTTGTAAGGTGTACCCAATCTTGTAAGGTGTACCGAGACCACACAATCTGAGGGTGGAGCGCCTTGTCTGATAGGTAAGACGGGGACAGGACCCCTAGGGAGGTCCCAGTTGGCCCGAGGGAGTTTCCATTCGGTGGAGGAGACACAAGTGTCATCCTCAGGGAGCTCAGCAGCCGAAGGAGGGGAGTCCCTATCCTGGGAGAGCCCCCATCGTCACGGGGAAGTTAAACACACCGTGTTCACACTGTAAACTGCGATGTTTAGTTTACCACACCCACCCACTCTGCAAATCACAGCCAGTCCCCCAGGAAGGGAAGGCCAGGAGCCCTCAGAGCTGGGAGAGTGGGCAGAGAATCTGGGCTTCATGGGAATCCTGGGTAAGTGGGCCAAGAGGTGAGTGGAGGAATTCTGGGAACAGCGTGCCAGGAAAGCCAGGAAGTACAGCGGGGTGTATCGGGGCACCTCGGCTGATGTGCCCTCCCCCCTCCCTCTCTCTCCTGTCTGCTTCGCTCTGCCTTGCCCTCACCCTCTGCGTCTCGCTCCCCCCTCCCCAGCTTGCCCAGCAGGGTTCTGGGGCCCCGCCTGCTTCCACACCTGTAGCTGCCACAATGGGGGGAGCTGCCGCGCTGAGGACGGAGCCTGCCACTGCACCCCTGGCTGGACCGGACTCTTCTGCACGCAGCGTAAGTCCTGCCTCCCGGCCTCCCAGCTATTTGGAATCTCGGGCTGCAGCCTGCTGGCTGCCTTGGGCATCATCCAGGCCTGTGGAGTGCGGGAGGAGGTGGGGCGAGGGTCAGGGGCTGTGCCCACCCACCCAAGGAGTGGGAAACCTGGGTGGATTCAGGGGTTGAACAGCCCCAAGTCCTGGAAAGTCAGGGCTGTCAGGGGCTCCAGCAATCACGACGATCAGAGCGCCTGGACGGTGGGGCCCAGAGAGGGAGGAACAGCCTGTGGGTACACAGTGGGGAGACCCCAGCCTGGCTCTGGTGCTAAGGCACCTTTGTCTGAAGGAATGACAGGTTTGGTCCCGACTGTACCGCCCTTGTCCCCTCCCTGTTTCTCCAGGCTGCCCTGCAGCGTTTTACGGGAAGGACTGTGGGCGTGTGTGCCAGTGTCAGAACGGCGCCAGCTGTGACCACATTAGCGGCAAGTGCACCTGCCGCACGGGCTTCACCGGGCGACACTGTGAGCAGAGTAAGCTGTCCTAACCCCTGACCCTGCGTGTTGGTGCCAGGCATCAGCCTCCTGCCAGGGAAGCCTCCCCCTTAACACTCAGGACTCTGCACGTCCTGTTCCTGGATTTTTGGAGCAGCTTCCAAGAAAAAAGGCTGAAGAAGGTCATGCCTAGTTTGATGTTTGTAGTTTCTTCCTCCAGTTGGGGGTCGGGAGGAATGGGGGTGCCGAGAGCAGAACAGATGCCTGAGGGGGTACCGAGGGAATAAAGGGAGACACATCTTTAATATTCTTTGAAGCCTCCGGGGCACCCAGCTCAGGGCCTGGCGTGTGGAAGATGCTGCATAAGGTGTCGAGTGAGGAGGAAGTAGGAGTCCCCCTCACTCCGGGCTAAGGTGCTCCGTCCACCCCCACGCATCCAACCAAACCACAGCAGGAGCCACAGGGAAATCGGTCTGACTCTGGCTAATCATAGCGGGCCACGGATGGGATGGGAGAGTGGGTGTGTCTCACCGTCTGTCCCTTTTCTTCTTCATGCTACACAGGATGTGCCCCAGGAACCTTTGGCTACGGGTGTCAGCAGCTGTGTGAGTGCATGAACAATGCCACCTGCGACCACGTCACTGGCACCTGTTACTGCAGCTCTGGATTTAAAGGAATCCGGTGTGACCAAGGTAATACACAGGGGGAGTCCCCAGGCGGGGGGCTCTGGAAAGGGCCCCAGGGAGGCAGGATCTAGGGAGATTCCAATGGGAACAACTGGATTTTATAAGGACAGTTTGTGACTTCCCTTTATTCGCTTTTGGAAGGAGAGCAAAGGGGTGTGTTGCAGAGAGGGAGGCACAGGGAGTGGGAGCCTCTCAGTCACGGCTCCCCCGTGCTCAACCTTGGCAAGTCTCCTGTGAGCCAAACAAAGGTACCCACAAGCTAGTCCTGTGGAAAGGCCAGCGGGCAGTCGAAGATAGGCCCAATTCTGGTTCGGCCATTACCTGCTAGATGTCCTAGGCAGACCATTTCGTTTTACTTAATGGCTTATTATCCCAAATGCCAAGTGGGAAGAAATTCTTGTCTTCCAGCACAGCACAAGGTTCTTTTGAGGGCTGAAGAGCCCAAAGGGGCTCAACCCTGGCTCCAGCTCTGCAGTCAGATGACATCCCATAGTACAGTCGTGAGGACCAAGTTGAGACAATATGAACACAGGACTTGGCATAGTCCTGGCACATAAGCAAGCACCCAATAAATGATTCTGTATACATAAAAACACGTTGTGAAATGCTGCGAACAGAAAGGGATTATATTAGGTTTGTTCTAGAAGATGGGGAATGAGAAGGGGCTTTCATTTTACCCACATAACAGAAAGGGGGCCAGAAGACCTTTCCGTTGCATTCTGATGATATATCAAAAAGAACGATAACGCAGCACATTATTTCCCTGAGGATGTTGGCTAGCTCCGTTAGGCCAGTTGCTGATGACAGCCAAGGAGAGGTGTAGACGGTGCTGGGCAGCAGGACGACCCCCACCATGGGCTTAGCAACAGCATGGAGGTAGCCCACACGTATGTCATCAAGAGGGGTTTTGTGGACAGTATTCGTGGGCACAGAGGCACACTTTCATTGCCAGTCTGTCATACGGTGCTCACAGTTCCCTGCGGAGGGTGGGATTACTGCCCCCATGTTACAAATGGGCAGACTGAGGACTTGGAGTCACACAGCTGGTAAGCTAGGAGATGGGCTGAGTCCAACTTTTCCCAACTCCTGAGGAACCTGACTTTACCAGTTACTGGTTATATGCTCTTGGGTAAATTATCTAACCTTGTGATGACTCAGTTTCTTCATCTGTGAAAGGGAAGTAATTAAATAGTCCCTATCTCATATGGCTGCTGGGCAGATCAAGTGAGTGAGTATCCGTAACTCGCTTTTTAGAACAAAGTACTCAGTAAGCATTCGTTGTTATTTTATTTGCCATCCACGATCACATCTGTTTGGTGTCACGACCCTGGAACTCCATCCCCTGTAGGCAGCTGTCGAAGAAACAGGCATAGTGAGGGACAGGATGACCCAGGGATTGAAGAATAGAGCCAAAGACCAGAACCCAGGTCTCCTAAAGTTAGAGGGCTCTAGGCGCTGGGCCAGGATCTGCAGAGCAAACAGGCCTGCCCCAGACTCAGGTCCTCCCTCCATCTGCAGCTGCGCTAATGATGGAGGAGCTGAACCCCTACACCAAGATCAGCCCAGCGCTGGGTGCAGAACGGCACTCGGTGGGTGCTGTCACAGGCATCATCCTCCTGTTGTTCCTCATTGTGGTGCTGCTGGGCCTGTTTGCTTGGCGCCGACGGCGACAGAAAGAGAAAGGCCGTGACCTGGCTCCCCGTGTCTCCTATACACCTGCCATGAGGATGACCAGCACTGACTATTCGCTCTCAGGTAAGCGCTATGCCGCCAGCATCCCCTCTCCTACCCCTAGACACACACACACACACACACACACACACAGCCACCCCAGGGAGAGACAGGGGACGTGGGGAGAAGAAGCCTACTTGGCAAAGGTAGAGGAGGTTTTATGAGAATGTCATTTCCTGGACACCTAGCTCTGAGCAGCTATGATTAGGAGTCCCCTTCCATTTCCCCAGAGCTTCCTTCCCATCTTTCTCACCAGGCTTTGGCCACAGGAACACCCACACTGAACAGTAACGTTCCTCAACTCTCCAGGGGAACCTCTTCTCAGCCTAATGTCGGAGCCACCTCAAGAAACTGGCCCTGGGACTGTTTCCAAGCCCTGTTCCATCTTTGCTTCCTTGGGGAAGGCCGCAGAGCAACCCTCCCTCCCAGTTCCCAGAGTTAGGAGGGCCCTATTGATACAGTGGAAGGGGATGGTGCCTGACTTGGGGTGGGGGAGAGCTGAAAGTGTGGACAATGACCCAGGATGTCCGCCAATGTAGTAACCCCAAAGGGCATTCTGTCTAGAGTCGGAATGGGGTAGAGGTGGGGCTGCTGGGTTGGACCCTTCCTCTCTCCTGAACCCTGGACTGCTGCCTTAGAAATGAGGCTTTTGGCTTCATATTTAGTTAAACAGAAGAGGTCAAAATGCTCTGAAATTGCCCATAACCCTGAGCCACAGGACACTGGGCCCGTCTGGGTAAGATGAGGATGAGCACGTTCTCCCGCTGGCTCCATAACTTACGGCTGACCTGCAGCCTCCTGCATCTTGGATTTAGAAAACCAAGATCACGTCAGCTCATTCCTGCTAAGTACTGCAGGGTAGACAGGGGTGGTCCAGGTACAGGCCCTGCCTTCAGAGAGCTCCTGGCCTGCTTGCCTCCCTGGGTTTCAGCCAAAGCAATCCCCTGATGAAATCCCAAGCCCACAGAGATGATTTGGGGATTTTCTTCTATGACTATGAGTAAGTCTGGCTGGTTTTCTCACACCACTCCACTGGAATTCCCCAACACTGGGAGGGGTCCTGGAATCCACAAGAGGGCAGGGCTGGGGCTAAGAGAAGAGGGATTCTCTTTATGGCCTCACTCCTGGGATAGATCTCTGGAGGGAGGCTGGGGAGGGCAGCAGAGGCTCAGGGACATATGATGCTGTCAAAGCCAATACTCCTCATCCACGCTGTAGCTGCTGGGCGCCACCCTCCAACACTGGCAAGCCTAACTCGCATCCTGCAGGGAAGGCCACTGTGAAGGAAGAGGCAAATTAGGCTCCACAGATTTCTGTGGGGGTAGTGGATACCAGAGAGCTTGGGGGATGGGGGACTTACGTGTCTCTCTTTGCAGAGCACTCCCAAGGCTGCCCAGGCCAAGTGTTAAAATTGGGGTGTCTCATGCCAGGGGCAGGGGTATGATGGTATGGCACCTTGTTCTCTTCCCAGATTTGTCTCAAAGTAGCAGCCATGCCCAGTGCTTTTCCAATTCCAGCTACCACGCACTGGCGTGCGGGGGGCCTGCCACCGGCCAGGCCAGCACTCTGGACAGGAACAGCCCCACCAAGGTACCGGGCCCCCGACTCCCCAGCCCCCACCCACTGTCCTCCCAATGAGCCCTCACCTCTGCCTAGGAAGGAACCACACTCCACCTGGAGGGTCCATGTAGAACCAAGTGCCAATACATTAAACAGCCCTGGGATCCATGGGACATGTAAACGCTCTGTGAAGCATTTAACAGGAAGCCACAGGTTACATGGAACCAACAAGTGCCATTTAACCAGCAGACATCACATGTAACCAAACTACAGCGTCATTCGATAGGATATATACCCCCACACCCGTGTGTAACGAACTGGTACCAAATCATGTGATCATCACGTGGTGCCTTCTCGTCACATATAACCACGTAACCACTTTTGCCACATAACGTATGTAATCAAAACACTACGCCACCTCCCACCAATCACTACAGTGCATTCCCAACACCACGCATGCAACCAGCACCTTAGAGACACCACTGGGACTCAGGTACCAGCGGATGCCCTTCTATCTGGCATACACACCACTGCTACATACCTGCAACCATATACTGCAATCAGAACTGACACAGGGACAGAAACCCACATATCAGCCATAGCCGATGTTCTCACTGACAGCGAACCCTTCAGGCCTCCAAGGACAGGTGTGCACCGCCCTGGACAGGGTCCTCCCTTCACAGCTCCCAGCATAACCCGGCTGATAGCGAGACCTCCTCTTACAATCACAGGCCCTCAGGCAAGGATGTTTCAGCACACGTGTAGGGAGTCCCCCCCACCCCCCGTGGTGTGCCAGGACCCATGCTGGGGAGAGCAGGAAGTTCAGAAATGTAAACAGCTCTAGGACCACAAGGTCTGACAGGCTCACGCTGCACACCTCCTGACACCACGCGCACGCACACACACACAGCCCTGCACATACATACATACAATAGCAAGACCATGAGGAGGGCAATCCCAGGGCTCCTGGCTTCCTGTAATATCCTTCCTGCGTCAGGAACATGGACAGAAGCAGTTCTCATATTCCAAGCCTCTACCCTAGAGAGCTGGGAATCCTTTCTCCCTGTCTGGCCCAAAGAAAACGTCCACCAGTCCACAGGCCTGGTGGCAGTGCGGCTTGAACCCCTAACAATACACAGGGGCAACCACTGTCAAGCCAGAACCCCAAGGCCCCTTTCTTCCACTTGTTCTCAGCCTCAGTTTTCGTATGAAATGGGAGTGCTGTATGCAGCGTGCCCTGAGCCCACAGCTTTGGCCCCTCTTCCTGTGTATCTCCTCAGCTCCGACTCTCATTCCCAGCTCCGGCTTCAGGCTTATCTGAGGAGCTGGAAGCTGAGGGAAGGGATCTGGACTTTCCTAGTGCGAGGCCCTTGATGAACTAGAGCCCAGTACCAAGGCTGCAGCAGGCTAGAAGCAAACAAGGCTCTCCCTTGCTCACAAAAGGGAGACTCACACGCAGGCCAGTCAGATAGCAGAGGTGACAATGATGTGGCAGACAGCCTTAGCAACTCCCTTAGTGCTAGAGATGGCCTCATGTTGCATCTGAGACACCGCCAGAGCCTGTTCTCCTACAGTTCAGTCCCACCCAGCTGACCTACTTCCTCGTCAGAGTCCGCCAGCTAGGCTCAGGGCACTGCTTGGCTCTTGGGCGGCCCTGCCCTCCTTTGTCCCAAGGGCTGGGAACCCTACAACTTCAGCCAGACAGCTCAGAATGGGGTAGATTCCGCTCCCGCTGAGCTCAGTCAGGCCACGGTACACCTAGCTCTTCCTTTCCCTCAACGATCTGAGACGTAGGTGGGTCAGGCTCATCACAGGGGTGGGTGCACAAGGCTGGGCAAAGTGAAGGTTGGGCAGGGGCACCTCGGGAGCAAAGGGATTAACTTGCTCTCCTACTCTCCAAACAGCTCAGTAACAAGTCTCTTGACAGAGACACAACAGGCTGGACCCCCTACAGCTTTGTGAACGTGTTAGGTCAGTAGCGGTTTGAGTCTGGTCCCCTGCCATCATGTCCCCACCTGTTCTTTTTCCACATTGAAAGGGTCCCTGTCCTAGCTCCAAGGGAGGAGGTTAGATGAATCCTGAGCATGGGTTTCCCCAGGGAGAAGGGTTATGGGGGAACCCAAGCCCTTGTTTCAGTTCTCATAAGCAAATGAAGCCCAGGACACCCTTCATTTCTATTAGGGGAGAGGATGGCTATGAGCCAGGGACCACAGAGGAGACAGCTAGGGCCTGAATGTGGGGCTTCCAGATGTGGGCAAGATTTATTCACTGTCTGGGAAAGGACCCTTGCCTGAGCCACGCCCTGCCAAGGTACTCCTTTCCAAAGGCTTCTTTCCTCTGCCCCACTGCCCTTGTGAGCACCAATTCCTATTGGGGGGGGGGGGAGGTGAGGGAGAAAGGTAGATGGCCTCAATTCTAACAGATCCCCTAGCCCTTGCCCCCTTGGATACTACACATCAGGGCCCTGATTCCTTCCAGCCTGCCCTACCCTGGCCCCCTCCATACTCCCCACCCTGCCATACCAGGGCCCTGGGAATAATGGCTCCTCCCTGTCATTCCTCTCACTAGACTCCCATTTCCAGATCAGTGCCCTGGAGGCCAGGTACCCGCCCGAGGACTTCTACATTGAACTTAGACACCTCAGCCGCCCCGCTGAGCCACACTCACCAGGTTAGACCCCCAGCCCTACCCTCTACCCGCTGGGCTCCCGAGGCTCTCATACCACATCCGACCCAGCACCTGCCCTACCCCTTCCTGCCCCTTGACCCACCCCCATGGTCCCAGAACTCTCCCTGTTGGGCCCTCCTCCTTCCCAACATGGTTAGTCTACAAGCCCAATCCCCTATCTAAAGGAAGCTTGCCTAGATTCATCCCCCATCACTCCTGCTCCCATCGCGGTCAGTGGATGTGGAGAAACTGTGACTGGTATTAGGTGAAGGGGCCACAACATAATTGTACTCCCTATCGGCCACAGAATACAACCCTAAACCACTGAGAAATGACTTGAGGATGGGGACACCTTTGGGATTCTCTGGGCCCTGTCGGTGTGGATGACAAGCCCAATGTCCCCCAGAGAGAGACACCCCAGACCCACCAGTGGCTCAGGTCGAGCAGGGATCTGGAGAGGCTGGGGTAGGATGTGTCAACCGGCATCCTCTCTGCTCTATATTAGGCTCAAGCTAGTGGCTTGGGAAAGACGAAAGAAAAGACTTGCAAAGTCAGTCCTGCTGTGCGAGGATGTGGAGTTAGAGAAACAGGGGCCATAGGAGTAAGCATAATGAATCAACAGAGAATGTAGCCTCCCCAGCAAGTGCCTCTCTAAGGCAGGGCCTTAGTATACCGGACAACCCTCAGGCTCTAGCTGGTTTCTAGAGCTCAAGGAACTGCAGCTCTGCCAACCCCTGCAGGTCCCTGGGTGCAGTAGCACTAAGAAGCATGAAGGCTCTGAATTTATCTGCCCTTTGAGCAGCTGTGGGCTGCAAAGACCCTGAGTCTGTACCTAGGAGGCTGTGCTCTTGGCTGCAGGTCCCCTGGGCCATGTCTTTCAATAACCCCAGCAAATACAACCCTCCCACCACCCCCCACCATGCTGTATCTCCTTCCCCAAGGGAGTGTGCTCTGGGCTCCGCCCAGATTTCTCCCTGCTTTCTAGATGTACACTCTGCAGTGCAGCCAGAGCCACCACATGCTACCATTTTGTGGCTTCCCCTAAAGCATGCTGGTGGCCAATGGAAGAGAATACTTAGGGACATCTAGCTTCTCGTTCATGCGGTGTCGGACAAGTCACAGCCCCTCTTTGGGCCTCAGTTTCCTGTTCTAAAAAAAAGGAAACGTTAACAGCCTAGCCTCCCTCCCTCAGGGAGGGTGAAGGAAGCCCTTGTTTTGTTTAGTATAAAGAGCTCAGGTGATGCCAAGGATACAGGTTGCTAGTCATGTTTCTGAAGGGCACAGGTACCTACAGGCCTTCTAGAAGAATAGCCAACTAGAGGAAAACTTGGACTGGTTCTGCCTTATCACTCAGTAATGTGGGGAAGGCAGGCAGATAATAGATTCCTACAAATTCAACTTAGGAACTCAGTGGAGGAGGTGTGGAATGGGGATGGATCTAAACAGCAGCGGGGGAGAGTCGAGTGGAGTCACATTGTATTTTGATAATTACTTGCTGCATTCCTCGCCTGGTAGTGTGTCCTCAGTTAAAAGCTGGAAAAAATGGACTCTGTGCCAGAGTCATTACAGTCTCAACCTAAAAATGCCAGACAGCTTCTTTCCTGGTATCACCAGCAGCAAAGAACCTGCGCTTGGTCCCTGAAGTTTTATGTCCCGCCTCTGGCTATGGCTTTAGGACCATGCACTGTAGGAGCTGAATAAACTGACAGCCAAAAGGGAGAAAAAGCCTTCGGATTAAAAACACTAGTAATACTTGTCAAAGACAGCTCTCAATTATGTACAAATGGTCCACTCCCCCAAATGGGTAACTAAGCAGATTATGGGTGGGAGTGACTACATTCTGGAAGATGACTAATTGGGAATCTCAGCCACCGGTCCCCCTCCCTCCCTGGCTCCCCTCACTCGAGCTTCAGATCCAGGAGAGGAGGTAAGAAAGAGTCTTCAACCCCATTCCAAGATCCAACAGAACTGGAATTTGGAATGTCAGACACCCCTTCCCAGGCTAAGAACTGGCTCTGATTCATTCCTTACCGTGTACTTCTGGAGCTTGGAACTTCAGCTAGAGTGACCGCAGGTGGCATCAGAACAGCCTGTGACCACCTCACGCAAGACACACCCCCTCAGAGTTAAGGTTAAAGAGGAGGGCTGCGTATGCCAGGGGGCGCTGTAGCTCACCACTAACGCTCCTGAGCCCTGCAGGCATTGCTGTGTGCTCAAAGTGATTTAGAGTAGATTAAGCCCAGAATAACCCTCTAGCACGAAAGAACTAATTTTATGGTAAAGGAGGAAAAAACAAAAACACATGCAGTTTAAGTAAATGTCACTCACCCCATTTTTCTCTTTATACTATTTTAATGCAGGTGCTTGTGGAATGGATAGACGTCAGAACACATACATTATGGACAAAGGCTTCAAAGGTAGAGTATCCAATCCTGACGTCCCGTTAGAAAGGGCTTAGCAAGATAAAGAGTACAGATGTGAAATGACCAGAAATTCTACCAGAGAGACACTGCGCACATCTCTTCCCCCACTCCCCCCAAAAGTAAAAAGACCACAGGACCTGAGGCTGCTGGGTAGCTCTGCTCAGGAGGAGCAATCATAATAATAATGAATTTATATTTCGATTTAAGTTGCACCTGCTTAGCAAGCGCTTGTGGGTTTTTTATAGATGCCAACTAAATGTCTCCGGAAATGCAGAATGTCATTATCCAACCAATTAGTATGAGTTAAATTGATTATAAATTCTGAAATAAAGTCAATCTACCTGCCCCAGAGGCCTCCTGTCGTTGCGCTGGCGAGGACTGCCACCCTGCACCTGCTGGCTTTCTGGGGCACAAGGAATGAAAATAATACCTAGGGTTAATACTGTATGGCACACCACCCTCGAGATCTCTGCCCCTGAGAGCAGGAGGTGAGGACTAATCCCAAGCACATCGGAACTGCAAGTCGAATCATCCTTCTAGGAAGTCTGTGAGTGAAACCAAAGACGAAGGTCAGGTCTTGCCCTGGGCTTAGGCCCTATGTTTAAATAACAGAATGTGTCAAATAGGTGGCTTTGGAACTATGTCACTTACTACTCTGTCAAGTATTAACTGTGACCTCAGACTGGGAGCTCTCCAAGGCCTAGTTTCCTCACCTGCAAGGTCAGAATAATTACGCCTGTGCTATGGTCTAATGCCTATCCTAGTGTCTACTAAGGTTATCGTGAGTATCCAATAAAAAAAGTCACAGACGGGAAGTGTTTCTACATGTTATAAGGGCTGCACTAATGTAACAGGGCTCTCCTTTCGTCTCTGAGGTCTCTTTAGGAGTCTCAGCCACACTGAGAGACGACAGGCAGCACAGATCCCAAAGGCTATCACAGACCTAGCTGTGCACCAGAATAACGTGGAAAGCTTGTTAAACATACAGAAGTCCACACCCCATCTTCCCAAGACTCTGAAGCAGATCTAGAGTGGGGTCCTGGAATCTGCATTTGTAATGAGTACTTCAGGGCATTCTTAGGCAGCCTATACCTCCCAACTAATACTTAGGAACCGCTGGTCTAGACGGACCCAGATTTCCTGGATTACCGTTCTGGTATTTCAGATTTAGTCTTAGTTATACCCGAGACACAACCATTTCCTAACCAAGGAGAGCTAGTTATCTATAGCCCTTGGTGGAGTGGTTATTAGAAGTGGGGTGAGTTAGGGGTGGGTGGTTCTGAGCAAGAGAGCAGGAAGGGCAAGTCTCCACGAACACATTAGGATGTGTACAGCCCAAGAGAACAATCTGAGAATCTGAAAACAGGAGGTCACCCCTCGGCTTCTGGACAAAGTTCACAACTCCCTTGGGAGCATCCACTCTGGCCATTTTCTGCGTATTGACTCAAACCATCCAAATGGAGGCAAGCACCATTACAGTAGTGAAGCTAAAAACACAAAAGAAAGCTTGACTGTTTTATCACTGTGACCCAAGACCTCAGTCTCTTTCTCAAAGAGGTGTGGGGACTGGGCAGAAAGATCTCCTAAGAGACTTTTCAGCTCCGAAAATATGCATGACTCAAAAATGAATAAGCTCAGACAGGCCCAGACAGCTCAATAAATGAGCACACAACTTTCCTATGCACTTTGTTGTCCTGGGCATTGTGATTAGGGTGACTGCTTTCAGACTCGAAACTGTAAATGTGTAACAAAGCTGAGGAGGGCAGTGTCTCTGGCTCAGCGTCATTCATTCCTGTTTTGTGGGATCATGTATCTGAGCCTGTAAGTAAGTACAGGGAAGGCCAGATTTTGCAGCCAGGTTTTGTTTCACCACTCTGGCTGTAATCATCCTTTGAATTAGGAAAGGCGGCTGCCTAGGTAAATATGCCAACAGGTGCTAGGAACCAACACATCAGAACAAGAGAATTCAAGAAGAGGAAAATGAAATGTCACTGTTTGGAACTTTACAGAAATATTTATCAAAGACATGGAATAAACCCCACTACCTGGCTGCACTCCCAAATAAACATTTAATAAACTAGTCTGTACCAGGAATCAAATTATTTCCTAACACTACTGGGCCAAACCAAATGAGAACCATTAAGAGTGAAGAGTCTGAGTGTTCTCTGAACTCAGTGAGCAAGACCCTGTCCTGGAAGTTTTGGAGTCTAGTCCTAGTTCTTTGCGGCACTGACTAGGTCACAATGTTATTTTCCGTGTTTGGTTTCTACCTCCGTTAGAAGGCTGAGGTTGTACTGGCACCATCTCTAAGGCCCCCTCCAGGTCTTAATTCAGCCAGTGCTCCTCCTTGCCCTTGTTACTTACTTTGGACCCCCTCTCACCGTCATCCTGAAGTTGCATGACACCACACATTGCTTGCTGTGCTAACCCCATTTTACCTCTGAACACCTGCCCATCTCCCCTTCCCCATGTCCCCCTCAACACAATGATACTGTAACAAACTGCCTTATGTTTAATTCCTTGTCTGTCAGGCATTTCAAAGTGATACAGAAGAAATCCTCCCTGGCACTCTCCATCACCTTTATGATCCTGAAATCCTGAATCCCACTGTTGCTGCCACAGGGATGCCACCTGTATGCTCCTTGCTAATCCAGCCTTCACGTGTCTCCTTGCAATAACTTTGGGTTCCAAGGTAGTGAGGAGTCCAGTGACATCCTGAAAACTTTAGCCAGTGTGGTTCTCCTTCTGACCATGTAATCATCTCCCTTTTCTTCGCCCCATATTCTTATCTCTCAATGAAGAGAAGAATGCTAACCTAGGGCCCAGGAAGAGAAAAGGCAGTGTGGCTTTCTAATAATAGTAATAGGCTGAGAAGAAACAGATCTTCAGTGCCTGGGTTTTCCCCGAGAATGAAATACTGACTTTTTACCTATATGTTCGTGTGAACCTAAAAGCCTAGGTAAGTTCTGATTCCACTCACAAGGTGGCCTTGGAAAGTCATTTCCCCTCTCTGGATTTGCTACTTCCTTTATAAAATGAAGGTGTTTAGGCTCATTTCCAAGGCCCCTTCTGCATTTGAGGGTGTAAGACTGTGATTTGGGAGAGGTTAGAACTAGGTGAGAACAAACACTAAGGCACACTTAGTATAAAGCTAAGCCTTCAGTCTGATGCTAATTACAGGCCTGGGAGGAGCCACTCTCCAAAGTTTAGGTAGCCTTGGTGGACGCTTCCCCTTTCCTTGCAAAATGCCCTGAAGTGCAGGGACTGGCTGGGGTAGGGTGAGGCTGTAAAAGCATGAGGAAGTGTCTTAGGGAGGCTGGTTGCTCTTCCCCCTACCCCACCCTCCCTGAGGGCAGGCAGGTAGATGACTCAGCTGGAAAGAATAGCTTTCTGAAGTGTAGGTTTTCCAGCTAGCCTTGCCCTTTCCTCCCTCCAGTTCCCAGATATAGAATCCAGATTATTCCATAATCCAACACACTCTTCCGACCACCTCAACCCACACATACACTTCTCCATCCTTTCTTTTCCCCTGGCCCCTTTATGGAAGGTAGAGCTTCTCTTTGAAACGAATGCCCTCCCCCAACCCCAACGTCTCTTTCAGTCACTTACGTGCATCCCCTGCTGCAAAGCAAACTGTTTGCAGTAAGTCCCCCTTATCTGCAGTTTCTGTTTCCTCGGTTTCAGTTACCCCGCAGTCACACGATCAAAGTCAATAGTGACTGTCACAATGCCTACCTAGGTCATTCACCTCACTTCACCATCTCACATCATCACAAGAAGGGTGGGTATAGTACAATAAAATATTTTGGAAGACCCCATGACTGGATACTGAAGATGGGCTAAGCCCCAACTTAACTACTTACTAACATCAGGCAAACTTTATGAGCTTCAGTATCCTCATTCCTGAAGCAGTAATCATAGTCCTTCCTGCCCAGCCCTCTTCACAGATGTATCAAGTTCCAAATAACCTAACTGGAGTGAAGATACTAGCATAAGGGCCACATTTTCTACCACTATTCCTCAAGTTTTAGAAAACACGCAACTAAGGTAGCTACCGATCAAAGTAAAAGGATGTGCCTGGGTGGGGGCAGGGGCGGGGTGTTAGAGGATTTGAGGGCTATCCGGAGAGGATAGCCCTTCTTTAAGCAGTTCTTGTCCTCAGTTTCCAAACCAGCCGCTCTGAGTCATACTGCCTTACTCTTCGGCTGCCAAGTTCAGAGAACCCAAAGTGGGAATGACGGACCATGCTGGGGTTCCTGGACATCCCCCCAGCCCCTTGTACTAACAAAGTACTCACTAGAAGCAACTTCACGTGGCTCTAGGCAGACTGTGGCCCAGCACCCACATCCCCCTTTCCTCATGAGAGCCTCACCAGCAGCTGCGCCTGCTCACTGTCCAGCAAGAATGTTTTCTCCTCCTCCTCTCTCGGGTTCCACGCTAGAAAGAGGCCACAGTCTCAGATGGGACCAAGGCCAACATCTCTCTACCTGTGGGCCAGGATGAGATGGAAAATGCTCTGAGTCTGATTGTGGAGCTCGCTCTGCTACTGACGAGCAGTGCGACCTGGGGAGGTCACTTCCTCATGCCAAGCCACAGCTTCCTCTTAAGCAGTAAAAGGGACGGAGAGAATTAATTATTGTTCTAGCTCCATTGCAGGTATTAGGAACACCTGAATGAACTAATGGGTAAATGTACTTTTATACAAGATTGAGGAAATGTCACCTGCTGAAACATCAGTAACCCTATACTCAGAAAAGTAAATCCCCTCCCAGCCAGTCCCGTTATGGGAGAAAACACTGCTAGTGGTGACACCCAACTCAACTTTCAGCCACATGGAGTGTTCTGATCTCCCAGGACCTGGTCACCCCTTGAGTTACAATGATCCCTTTATTATTATTTTTTACATTTTCATTAATCTCACAAGCTGGAGGCAGAGAGCATGTGATAGTTCCAGTGAAAGACTGTCCAAGAATTTCACCATCTGCTACCACTTAAGAGAAATTTAGAGCTGAGAAATACAGAAATTTCACCATCTGCTACCACTTAGAGAAATTTAGACCTCTGAAGACCACTCATTACTGTCGAGCCCTTACAATTCCATGCTTATTTCTAGACTCCCTGGCTGGCAGATCATCACAGAAGAACGAGGGCCAGAGTTGGCCAGATGACAGAGAATCTAGTGCTTTTTCCAGGCAAGTCTTGCCTCACTTGGAATGATCTACAAGAGGCAGTGATCTTCCCAAAAGGGGAAAATGGCATACAGGTTGAAGGAGGGGCTCCCCTTCCCTTCTGTGACTCCCAGTCACAAAGAAAACACTTTCTTCCTCCAGTAAGCTACAGTTACCTTGCCTCATATTTGGAAACTAGTCTGCATCCTTTTGTACCCTAACATACCCTGAAGTCTTGGGGGTGACGCACCTGAGAGGCAGCAGGAGAGGAAGCATGAGCTCTCCTAGTATCAGAAAAAGATACTGCTAAAATTGGTTTCAGTTAGGATTCATAAGAACTGGGGTAAGCGATCCCAGGGGATACACTGGAAGGCTTACTAGAAAACAAACTTTCCAAAGGCTGGCTTGAGACCCAGGTGCTTTTTACACCTCTATTACACTTCAGTCGGCCCCACCTCTGATCACAAGCTTCTCAAGAGCAGGGATGCTGCCGAAGTTTGCTGCCTAAAGGTTGCCAAGTTGCTGACACCTGTGCCAAAACACACACCTAATTCCTTTGAATCTAAGTTTCTTACTCATCAAAAAGAATTCTGAGGAAGAATGGTATCACAGAACAAACACAGGCCAAGGAGTCCCAAGGCATACATTCAAGCCTCGGCACTGCCATTTATGAGCTTGTAGGACATCAGCCAAGTCACTGCATCTCTCTGGGCCTTCCCCCTATAAGAAAGTATCAACTATCTTTGCAGGATTTTGTAAAAAATAATAGATGTGAAAGCACATTATGAGTATCTTGAATTAATCCCCTTCTGGTTCTGTACCTGATTACTAAGAACAAAAATGTCCCTATCCCTCCAAAAACGTAAGTTTCTTTATGAAAAAATCTCTGCCTACCTAGGAAAGCACTCGTCAACATATTTAAGAAGGAAATCTTGGATTATCATAGGCTTTTACAGATCCAGGATCCTGAAGGCACATAAACTGCAATCTGTTTCTGGTATTGAAATGAAGTCCGTGTTCTTGCATGTCCTAAGAATTCTCTCTTGCCTTACAGATTACATGAAAGAATCCGTGTGCAGTTCTAGCACTTGTTCCTTGAATAGCAGTGAAAACCCTTACGCCACAATTAAGGACCCGCCCATCCTCACCTGCAAGCTTCCAGAAAGCAGCTATGTAGAAATGAAGTCGCCTATGCACACGGGGTCTCCGTACACAGATATGCCATCCTTGTCGACATCTAATAAAAATATATATGAAGTTGGTAGGTGTCTCAAATAAGTAACTTAGTGAAATCAGGGCAATAGTGCAGCATCTGAAGTAAAAACAAGCCCTCTCCACTCACCCTGTCTTGAAAACATACCCTTCTTTTGTTGCTTTTTAAGGAATCCAAGGTGAACGGTCTCTCCCAGGATTACCCTCCTCTCTCATGCAGGAAATCACATTCTTGTGTCAACTCTGCTTTAAAAAAACATCAGAACCACTATGAAGCAGACATGCTGGGGGTGGGGAGTCAGTGGGTACACACACTTCAACTGATTGTTGATACAAATCCCAGTTTACAAAAGAAAACAATCAGAACAGACATTTGCAAGTTTCTAAATCACCATCTTCTACCTTTTTCCAATTTTGCCTATGTCCCTGGGCTTATTGGTAAGACCCCTACCTCTAGGATATTCCAAACCTCTTGGTTTTGACCAGAGCTTAGGATTCCGATAGTACATTCACTTAGGTTTTCCATTTCATGAGCTAGCCTCAGTCCTAACCCTCATGTATTTATCACAGATTTCTAAATCCCTGGCTTCTCTCCCTACCAAGTTAAATAGCTCTATTCCCCCTCAACAAGGCAACCAAAGCTAATCTGTTCTCTGAACTCATTTTTCACTATATTCCTTAGAGCCCACAATCAGTGTGGTCCAAGAAGGCCGCGGTCATAACTCCAGCTATATCCAGAATCCATACGACCTACCTAGGAACAGCCATATTCCTGGTCATTATGACCTCCTCCCAGTAAGACCAAGCCCTGCCCATGGGCCCTCCCAGGACAAGCAGTCTTAAGAGAGAGAAGCCTCTCTCTTGCAATGTGCTCTGCTGAATATTCTGACTCTGAAAGAAGACAATCCCTTGACTTGAAATAATGATACAGACTGACTCCAGCTGCGTGTTAGTTATTACTTTCACCTGGAACTAAAGAAGAGCTTCCAAGTGGGACTGGGTAATTGTTCAAACGGTCTGTTCATGAAGGCAAATCCACTCACCCACACCCAACCCCAAATGCCCAGGATTACGTGATCTTTTAAAACACTTAAGATTCAGCTACTCATCGACATCAGCTAAATATATATATATGATATACTTAATTCTCTGAAACATGATGCTTAGAAAGCATACAGCGTAGGTTTCATAAACCTTCCTGGGGGAAAAGGGAAGTGGGGAGGGGAAAGGATTACTTTAAAGCTCCTGAAATGTGTATGTGCTTTTGGCTGCTGTTACCATCAACATCTGTTTTATTACCTAAGATAAACAGCATACAGACACAAACTGCTACTATCAGTCCTAAAGTACCTGTACATCTGTGTCTGACCTGTCAAATCACAATGGCCAAGATTATAGTACATAGTCCAAAACTGACTTCACTTTTTAAAAAAAAGACTGTAATAAATACAAATTAACTTTCCTTCTTCTGCCCTTCGTGGTAGTAGTAGATGTTTCCAAAGCGCAGCAACCTCCTTTAGTCTACAGTGATTTCTAGGCCAGCTTTACCAAATCTTGCTGATTCAAGGTTCGAGAACATTGCCAAGTCATTCCTAGCCTGGTCATATCACCTCAATCCATCCAACACCTGAGTCATTCCATGTGAAACAACTCTTGAGATGATGCCTTTAAGCAAGCAGTCACAGACCGGTAAGAATGAAGTATCCCTAAAAACAGCTATTTGGCCTCCTGAATTTATTTGGTTGGCATTCCTTGGCTCAGAAGAGTACTTGCTTTCAAGCATTTCTTCATAAATCTTGAGCTTGATGTAGCATACAACCTAAAAGTGTAGAAGAAATTAGATAAAAGGGGATATAGCAAGTTCAATAAGCTGCTTAAAGTACATGATGCTTTTTGATGGAACTAAATGAAAAGAATGGACTGTGATCAGTTGCTGTAACATGATGTAAAACTTTAAACAGCAAATAAGGATATGAAGGATCGCTACCTTAAAACCACCACCTACTGAGATGGCCAAAGACGTATTACAGTGAGTTAATGCTCCAGATCCCAGTATTTAGAACTGTCTGTACGTTCCACTACCGATGAACACAGGTAAACTGGGGCTCAGTTTGAGTCAAACGGGAGCCAACTCCCAAGCCCTAAAAAAAGAGGACCTCCTCACAAGAATTAAAGACCAGAAGGGCAAACCAAGGAAACTAATGGCCACCCCTATACCATTCCATTCTCTGGTAACAGCCAGCCAGTAAAAACTACTTCCAAAAAGGTAAACAGAAGAGGAACTAAATGACCGCAAAGCTGGAACAGCAGCTACAGGAAGTGTGGGAGTCCTGAAGCCCTTGATACAACCTGGAAGTCTGCCACGGAACCCATTAGTTGGGGCAATGAGCAGCAAAACAAGAAAATAAATAAATAAACCCCCCTCCCTCACTTCACTCACCGCTTAAGTAAATTTAATTGTTAGGGGAAAACAATACTTACATGAATGCTGCATGTCTGCATGGGAGCAAGGGATCAGCAATAGCAAATTTCCTTTCCACAAAAGCCTTATGAAATATAAATATTAGAAAAGTCCTTTGTAGACCCGTAAGTATTTCTCATACATATGTAGAAAGAAATAGAGATAAGAGACTTACCTCAGTATTTCAGGGCAGCAAGTGCTCAATTATCTTTGTAAAGCAAGGATCAAGAAGCATGGCGAAGTCAGATCAGCCAGGAGAAACTCCTCTCATTCCCAGGCTTTATCTTCTTCCCCTACCCCGCATGTACAGTAACTGCTGCCTGGCTCACTGCAAACAAGCAGCGCCATGCCAGTTTCAAGTGTCACCTCTTGTTTGCCAACTAGCTTACGGGCAAAATTCAGCAAGAGGGAGCATGGTGGAACCGCTAAAGCACGGGGTCAAGAGATTTGAGTGTTACTTGCCCTCTCTGGGCTCCTTTCTTCCTCACGTATTAAAAAGGGGAGTAGGAGAGAAAGGTAAGGAGCTCTAACAACCCTCTGGCTCTAGCATTCTGTGATTGTTAAAGAAATATAATACAATTCAAATTAGGCAATACACAGAGAAGGGAAAGGCAGAGGGTGTGATTCATCTATGGTGACAACAGCTGCCTTCACATATCTAGGAGTTACTAGTAAAAGACATTTCAGTCTTACAGAGCAACTGTTGGGAACTTCTGTCTAGCACTATCACACATAGGTTCATGGTCAACCTAAATATGTGCACTGTGCATTTTATTGGCAACTTGGAAAGATCTGTTTATTTTACAGAAACCAGTTTTCAAAGTGATGTGCATTTGATTCAAATGAATAAAGAAAACATTATTGTACAATAGCATAAGTGAGACTATGAAATGGCAATACTTTTTTAAATAACCCAGATTTGTAATATATTTGTTCACTGTGCAAAGGGACCGTACCTTGTACAAAATAAAAGGAATTCCTCAAACTAATTTAACAAAAATGCCTACTGTTGTGTTGCACACTGAAAATGTGTCTATAATCTACAACTTAGGTTTAAAAGGTAGAACTAGGCTACATTTTGTGTGGTCACTTTAGGCAGCCAGAGAGGTGAAAATTAACCCAATACATGCTTGAAAATAAACAAGTTCTATCAGATTTATAACGAGAGTCTCTTCCTTTAAAGTAATGAATGGGAACAACATATTCTTAATTCATGTCCAAAAATTATTGAGAAATCTCATACACATCAAATGCTCAAATAGAGAATTTCTCTGCTTTCACAAAGACTTAAACTCAAAGGCAACTATTACAGCCTGTGCTCAGCTCCAGAGGCACAAAGGTACTTCTATGGAAGAGAATAAAAGCAAAGTGTAAGGCCCACCTAATTTGCATAAGTGCAATGAATAGCTTTCCACTAGTAGAAATTATCGTCCAGTACATTACCATGGGTGCATGTTTTAGGACCTTTTTTAAAACATAACCTTGTGACCTCACTGGTAAAGAAGCAGCAGGATTAATTTTGTAGTAAAACATGGATGCTAAAAAAAATAGCTTACTGGATGCTTTCAAAAGTATAAGTTTAAAATTTTTCCTTCATACTTTCAAAGTTTGTACATAACCCTATTTAAGTCAACTGAAGCCTTTCAACTTGTCAGTTCACAAGGCTTACAAGATACTCAAAAGTTATTCCCAATGTTTAACCAAGAATACATTTTTATTAAGAGACTAAGACTCATTCAGAAATGATCTTACTAAGACAATTCTCAAGGGCTGGAACTTGACATCTCAGTGAAAGATAAAACATGATCAAGAATTATAAGGCTAAAAAAGGTATTTACTGAGAATACTGGTATTAGATTATGACTCATGAGGCTCAGAATACTACCCAATACCATAAATGAGAACCAAAGGCTGCAGGTTGTGCAGTCAACACAGAAGATTCAAGAATGATACATTCTACGAGCCATTCATCTAACCAGAAGGCAGGCAAAAGGGGCCCATTTAATCAGCATGTGACAAGAGGAGACCGAATCTTTCTCAGAAGGGATGGATGGATACATAGGGATTCATTATACTGTTATTTGTACTTCTGTGTAATTATAACATAGCATTTATATAATAAGCTTATATAGCTTCTAATTAAAACATTTTTTAGTCTGAATGGTAATTCTCAGACTACAGCTCCCCAAGCTAAACTAGAATGAATACTAGGATTAGCCCCCTCACTCTTTTAGATGTTCCTTCTTTATTGTTCTGACATGGATTAGCATGGGGGATAGATATTAGGAATGTAAATATGAACAAAGCACATTCCCATGCTTATGGATCTTACAATTTAGCAATTACAAAAGGGCAGAGATAAATGGAGGGCCCTGGTGATTAGTAGAGTACTGATTATACATTTTCTTCCCTGACTTGCAGAGCTAGAAAGATTCAGCACTGGTCCAATCCAAACCCACAGAATGCAGAAGCAGAAGCTCTCGTCTGTAGCAACAGGTTGTCAGATTCCCTCAATTCCAGGTTCTACCTCCCAAGCCATTGTCTAGCCCAGCAGATGGCCCTCCAGAGCCTTGGAGAGGAGAAAGCACAGGGACTGGAGATCTTAAAAATCCTGTTATTTAGGCACCGGCTTAAATGTAAACCAAAACCAGTAACTGATGATCCTAATAGAGCCTACATTGTTGGTTTCATATCAAACACGGTCTGCAGAAATAGTATTGCTTCCTGGGGCTTTCCAGACTGTCCCATTTCAGGCATGACTTTCTGTAATATTCTTAGGGCCATATGATGAAATGCTTTGGCACAGAGACTACTACAATGGTCAGCAACTTCTTAAAGACAAGACAAGGATCTGTACAACTTCCCTAGAGAGATGAGAAAATGGTATCCTGAGAGTGGAAGTTGTCAAGGGAAATGAATCTAAAAGCAATACACTTATTCATTGGGATGGGAGTAACAGGCAAGTTAAGTTCCGCTGACTCAAACACAGAAAAGGAATCCTATTGGCTACTAATTTTCACCACCATCACTGGACATCTGTGCTGGGACCTATCAATAATGATGTTAAATAACTGAATTCAAATGGTTAGACTACTAAACTAACAGCCAAAAAATGCCACTTATATCGTGTGTATTTTGCCACAACAACCTATAGCTTGGATTTAATCATTGGTTCTCTTGGACAGCTAGCTCTGCACACTGCTCTACCTTCTTATAAATTCCTATAAGAGATAACAGTAAAAAATTAAACACAAAATGTTTTTAAAAGTTCTGTCGCCCAGACATGAATATATTTTAAAAGTATATATTAAAAGCCAGCAGAATTTTAACAATAAAAGCCAAAACAAGCAGTTCTCAATTTACAGTTGACATAGCAGCCCCTCAAGTGCTCCTCCCCCCTTAGCACATGATACTTCGATGCATATTGTTGAAAAGGACAGTCATTTTGCAAATGCTCTGAAAGTTTTCATCTTATGGAATGGAGTTAACATGGAAATAATGACATTTTAATCAAGTTGTTGTAAGACCAAAAACATTTTGCCAAGTGATTTCTACTTATTAAACTTGAGTTCAAATGTCTAATAATTTGGCTCTAGTACCTGAAGAGTTCATTCATAGAATTACTGAATTGGAGCTGGGATGAACCCCAGAAATAATCTAGCCCATTCCCCTCACTAACTGGAAGAAGGTGAGGCTCAGAGAGAAAATGACTAAAAGATGTGTGTGACTAGAATCCAGGTCTTTGTCACCCAGTCCACTGCTCTGTTATCCCTGACACTTTCGATCTTTAACTCAAATAGTTTAGCGTACTTTCTAATATATGCCTAGTATCAATGCCCTTTCAGATATTCTTTCTGTATCCTCCAATTCAATTTTCAATGAAATGGATGCTTCTATTAAAATCATTTCTCAGCCTATGATCTTCTTGACAGAAGCTGTAATGACATTTTGTATTACTTTATTGTTACCCTCGGCCTCCTATAGTTTGGGGAAATACAACCATTCTTTAAAACATTCGAATGACAACTTCGGTTTATTTGGCATATCCTTTAGGTGAATGGAAAGTGACTTGTCAAATCCCAGCCAAGGGTGTGGTACCAGCATCAACCCAACCAAGACAACAAAAATCAGCCCTCCTCCTTTTAGCACTAGCCTATTATGCTATCCCATTAAAGCATGGGATACAAGAGGGTCCTTTCCTGGTCTTTGTTCATTTTTTTTCCAGAAGGGAATGCATGCCATGCACAGTCCTTATACAAAATTCGTATTCTGTTTTGAATTTTTTAAAGGCTTAAAATGTTTGTGAGACATCAAATAGCCAATCTCTATTTTCTTCCTGTGTTTAAAAAACAGAAACAAACAAACAAATAAAACTCCATAAACTTGAAGCCTAACAGGCTAGAATAAGTTCTTAATATCAACCTAGGCTTTAAATTATTCTGCTTCCGGTACTGGCCAAAACTGTCTAAACAGTTTTTTTCTCTTTAAGGTAGATGGAAATTACGACGACATTCAAACCATTGAGAGCGTTTGTATTTTGTAAATACAAGTCACTCGAGACAAAATTAAAATGTTCATTTTCCCACTGAAAAAATAAAAAGGACAAGCTCTGATGGGCAATCTAAACTCAAGAGGTCTACCCTTTCTGCAGAACCTTTCAGAACTTAAAAGACCACTGGCATAAGTCACCAGCTAGCACCCCTTCTTAGAATTAGAATCTAGCACACACAATGCAATGGCTAACGATAACTTACCCCTACAGAGTTAAAGAAAAATCATACATAGCGCTTGAGACCAGTGATATACAAGTTTAAATCAAGTCAAGATGGCTAACTGGCTTTTCAGAGTAAGTGAAAAAACAAATTCAAAGTGAAAATAACTGAAAAGCAGGGTCAAGCTGCAAAACACTTCTGAACTGCCTTGAGCCCTAAACTGTCATAATATTTTAAAACTTAATGTTTCCTACTTGAGACAGTTTGTCTCCTGAGATACTATTCAGAATGAAGACACTGTTAAGACGCAATCAAAGACATTTTCTACTACTAAAGGGTTCTTGGAATTCTCCCAAGATCCAACCATGCCCATGGCAACATTAAGTCTATACTTGATAAAAATTCAAAGTTACTCATTTTCAATTCACCACCTAGAGTTTCCTTCTCTTAAATAGTTTTGTGAAAAATTTACTACCAATTTCAAGTAAATGCCTCTTCCTAGGTCTGGCGACACTGTTACATATGAAAGTACAAAGATTACTTCCTTAATGTTTCTGGTGATACTTTTTCCAAGAAAAGCATAATTGAACCATATGTCTAAAGTCAAAGCTGAATTCACGCAATGATGCCTCCAATTTAGTGTTTACTCTGTAATGCAAGGACCTATGCTCTTACTCATCAGAATCAAATATTCCATGGCTGCATCCAAAGCACTCAAAGGAAAAATGTAATCTGACAACATAAAGAATAGTCCCCCTATAACTGTTTATTAGAATGTGAATAGATTCCAAATCAATAACTAAAAAATAAAATAAAATAAAAATAAATCAAGTTACAGAGCATGCATAAATTACAAAGTAGAGATTTACAAATAGGTAATAGTATCTTCATAACCAACCAATACTCTAAAATACTAAATGGCTACAGAAGAAAACAAAAAGACTGACCACAGCAATGCCTTCCGTGTGCCCCACACGTCATGAGCACCGCAAAAGACAGATTAACTATGAAACACAGTAATCTACGCAAGCCCACACACATATATATTTTTGTACTTAGGGGATATTCCACCATCCTGAATAGTATCAATTCAGTTGACACAACTTTCAGAACACTGCAGAGTAAGTGCTTAATATTATCCACAAGAAACTAAAACTCAGTATTAGTGTGCACATTTCTAAATGGGAAACTAGTTGCTCCACTGACTTCAATAATGTAGTGGGGAAAAAGTAGTTCAGGTTTGTATAATGCCTAAATGCATTCTATTTAAACTCAAGGTACTACATACTAAAAGAATACATGCCTTTAAGTGGTACCACTTGAGCAGAAATTAACCTCTCACTATATTCTTTAGACATACTGAAACCAGATATTTAACTGGACTGTATTCCATAATATACTGCAAAACTCAAAAATCAGCATTGTTAAAATAATTATCCATGCCTGCTGATAGATATGGTGATAAAACTAGGTTGCATTTCATTTACTGGAAGGTTTTAAGACAAAATTAACACCTCACAATTTGATACTAACAGCATTAAACCAGTTATTGCCTCAGCAATAAAACGCCACATAATCTACTGCTGGGAAATTAGATGAGTTCAATGATTTGGGCTGCCTGATCATTGCAACAGAGGCATCTCAAATGGAATTCCACCAGTCTCTCAAGTTCCCAGCCTGCCAGGCAGCACTGTTTAACATATGGCTCCATAACCACACTGCTACTGAAACCATATAACAGTCTTTGTTTATTTAGATAATTCTTATCCAGAAAAAAGTGTCCCCCTCTCTAATCAACTTTGATGCTTACAAAAATTAAAAAACAAAATTTACTAAACTACTTAACCCTATTAAGGCATTTTAGAAATTGACTTCCAGAATGGAAAATTTTCAAGCTCTCAAAATCCTGCTATGTTTATAGGGCAATTCTTAAGATTTGTGGAAATATACACTGCATTGAGAGCAGAGTGTATGAATTATAAGCTGCTCATTATAAGCTGCTCTGTGGCAAAATGATAGCTTATTTCTTCTTCTAAAGTCTTCTTAGTTTGATTTGATCAAGACCAATAGGTCTGAGCTTCAAGTGATCAAGTTCTAACATGTCCTACAGTGACAGGCTTCCATGATGAAAAGTAAACAATAACTGAGGAATCCAAACATTCAGTTTATTAACTAAGGCTTGTGAAGCCATAGCATGAAAAAAAGCTGCAGTCATTCGGGACAAGTGGATGATTTTATAAAGCTAAAATCAAGACTTAAGACATGGAAAAATTCATAAGTATGAGGAAGTAATAAAACACAAAGTGACCACAAGAATTACAAATATATTTAAATCTCAGACCTGGGAAATGGACTATACACAGCCTTCTAGGGGAGAAGAGAAACGCCTTATATGTTCTGACAGCACTGCACCTTTGGCTTGTTTTCAGTGGTTGGTGGAACATGAATAGGAACCACATTGTTGCTTGGAGACATGTCATTTTCACGTCTGTCTGACATTTGCTTCTGGGAAACAATGCGGTATATCTCTGGAAAAAAACAAACAAACAGCAATACTCACTGTGAATAGACTCATTAGTAGCTGATACAGAAGTACTAGTAGAAACCAGATTTGCAGAAAAAGGCTGCAAATAAACTTGGACGAAGGATGTATAAATTTAAAGATTTTCAAATAAAAAAGGTTTTCCATTTCAGAGGGAAAGGTTCACCAGTCAATTAAATAAATTGGTTTAAAGAGATTAGTTTATGGGATTAGATCTAAATTAAACCATGAGAAAAAATAAAAATTAAAACATGAGAGTATTTTCAGTCTGCCCTTGTCAAAAAACCCTACATAGATACTGTACCACAGAAAAATAAAAATAAATCTGCAATATGAGATACATTAGTATTTTTCCTGGCTGTGTAGGGATGAGCAAAACTTCATAAACATGCCAAAATCCCAAAGGACTCTTGAAAAGGGAGGGAAAGGGAACGTTTATCAACGCCTCCTAAACTAAAGTTAAATTGTAATTAAATAATGATTAACCAGGAACTCAAGATTTTATGACACTTATCAAAACTAACTGTAAAAAAAACACCCAAAAAACAAAAACTGTTTCTACCTCTTCCACTAAGCACAAAAACTATATAAAGACAAGCACTGTGTCTACCTTATTCAGTTCTTTTTCTCTACTTTATGGCATACAGTAGGGGTTTGATAAGTAACTAATTGGTCCAATAAATGTTATTAAATTCCTCTACACCAAGTATCTATATTTAACTCATTTTATTTGGTTTTTATTTCACTGCCTAAAAGTATTTCCCTCTGACTAAATTATAAACTCCTTGCAGAGAATGTATCTTAGTTATCTTTATTCTCCCAGTTCAGCCTAAAAAAAAACCCAAAAAACCAAAAACAAAACAAAAAACCTCAAAAGGTAAAAGAATTCTAAAAATGGGACAAATTGACATGATGTGCCCCCTATTATGATGTACTATGAAAGATACAGTGTATTCCTATGAAGGACACCTATGTATTCCTGCCAAAATTGTTTAAAATGAATTTATCCTAAGAAAACAATTAGATAAATCCAGATTGAGGGACATTCTACGAAAAAAACTGGCCAAGAGTCTTCAAAAAATTTATTGTTATAAAAACGCACTTAAAAGATGGAGGTAAATGTTCTACATCTGTAGTGTCCAGTACAGTAGTCACATATTCAAATTAAATTTAAAATCTAATTCCTCAGTCCACTAGCCATATTTCAAGCGCTCAATAACAACTTGTGCCCAGTAGCTACTCTATTTAATAATACCCCAGATATAAAAAATTCCATCAATGTGTGACCTTTGCCCAAACTGACATTTAAAATGTAAAAACCAAATCTATAAAAGAATTATTAGTACACTTGGAGAAACAGGAATATGAACTGCACATTAGCTAATACCATATAAACAAATTTCTTAAATATGATATATGGTATCGTGATTATGTAGACTGCCTTGTACTTAGGAGATAAAACGTTCCAATATTTACTTGTAAAGTGCCATAATGTCTACAATTTATTTTCTGAAGACTGAGCAAAAGGGGAAAAAAGCATATACACACGTAGAAACAGGCCAAATGTGGTAAAGTGATGATTCTAGATGAGGGGTGTAACGTATTATTTCTATAATACTTGAAAATTTATATAAAGTTATAGGGTAAAAAAGAGAAAGTAGAATTGTATTTTCAAAATGCTCCAAGAATATGTCAACTAACTGCAATGTAGTATCATCATCTGGATTGGATTCTAATTTGAACTGTAAAAAAACAACAACAAAAACGAAAAACTGAGACAGAAGATTTTAATATTGTTTGGATAACAGAGAAGAAATCACTGCCAATTTTTTAGTGGTTGTTTTGGGTTTATGCCCTAATCTTTTAGCTGTAGATCATGAAATGTTTACCAATGAAATGATGTAATATCTGGGATTTGTTTCAAAAAAATAAGGAAGGGAGTAGGTGGAACAAAACACCGGTCATGAACTGATGGTTGTTGGTGGCTACATGGGAGTTCAGGATACTGTCCTACTTTTGGTATGTTGGAAAAGTCCCATTACAAAAAGTTGAAGAAAAAGAAATGTTAAATGAATACATTTACTCCAAATTAAGAAATAATTTCCCTAAAGCTGAACAACAACAAGCTGTAGTCAACTGAATGTGTAAACTAGCAAAAACAGACAGCTATAATGTACCTTTTCTTACTTTTTTCCCTCGGGGGTAGGGGCTGGGAGGTTGGGGGGGTGGCTAAAATTTGTGTTTGAGAAGGCTGACAGTATTTCTCAAAGCTGAGTAAGTAGTCAAGGGAAAAACAATAAAGAAAGCCTACTGACTGAATTAAAAAAAATGTAGTCTTCATTTAGATTCTTTTCATTGCAAAGAGATGGAACTGGGGGAGTGTGTCAAGGGTAAAGGAAAAGACGCTCATTCAATCAGGCTAGTGGCTAAGGAATAAAGATAATTATCAACTTAATGTAAAACTCTATATTCATTCTTTAATGTTCTCTCTAATCCCAAACTGGGTGGCTCTTCTTTAAGTGCAAATGATTAAATGTGACCCTCTACAAATTTTAACTTCTTTACAAGTTGTTTTGAAGATTCAAGTTAAAGGAACCAAGAGAAAAAATATTTTGCAGGCTCTTACATGAAAAGCAAATACTGTAACAGAAGAAAAGGCAGAGTTCTCAGAGAAGAGAAAGTTAAATATTAAAGGGATCTCATTACAAAGCAAGAAATTTGAGCAGTATTGTATAACTGGTCTGCAAGTACCGCACACAGTTTTGTAGAAACGGATTACTGCTACATTTGTTCCAGTAACCAAAAAGATACCCTCTAATGAAAATGCCAAAGCAATAAAGAAAATAGGAAAGCGGTGATCAAAAAAGTAAAAAAAAAAAAAAAAAAAAAAGAAATTCTTTCAAGCAGAATGGGCACAAAGAGGCTACTCAAGTAATGTATTTAACATCTGTGGCTGGGTGTGCCACTTAAAAAAAAAAAAAACTTTGATAAGAAAATAGGAAGCAGGTACCTTCTAGCTGGTATCTGATTAGAGGTTACTTAAGTGGGGGAAGGGAAACAGGACTAGTAACGTGCTAAACCAGATGCAATTATTTTCTTCTTCCAAGGGCATGTTCTCCTTTAGAACCAAATGTATGTGATACAATTCCTGTACAGCCCCTTTTCAAGATGTCCAAAGGCTAGGCAAGGTTAAAAGGAAAAGGAATTCAGCTGTGTCGTTCCTATGTTAGAATCTCCTATAAATCTAAATAGAAAGTTAAAATATTAATAGAAGATAGTTTTAAATATAACCTGGTAAAGTTAAATTACAAAGACATATACCTATTTCCACTCTATGAAAGTATGAAGCAAGTTGCAAAGTACACTCCAAAGAAGTTAAATGCAATTGTTCCAAATTGGGGAACAAAAGAGCTAAAATTCTTTGAGGTCTCAAAAATTGTGAAAATAACAAAAGCCTGAGTTACTCCACTACAGCCTAGGTCAGAATTTGTCAGGTCTTCTTCAAACCCAAAGCTCACCATTAAGTTTCTTGAATATCAAAAAAATGCTCTGATTTGATATACTGACACATATCTGAGAGATTACCACACGCCAAGAAAAAAATATTACACCTAGGGGCGCCTGGGTGGCTCAGCTGGTTAAGTGTCAGACTCCTGATTTCAGCTCAGGCCTTGTTCTTAGGGTCATGAGTTCAAGTCCCACACTGAGCTCCACACTAGGCATGAAGCCTACGTTAAAAAAAAAAATACTACACCTAATTTAAATGATTCTCACTACTTTACCATAAAATTAAGAATTCAGTCTTCAAAACTAAAAAGATGACTTGGGCTTATTAATTAGGTGGAGAACCTTGCAGTTACCACTTTAGCCAAGTGATCAGTTAACATCACCAATAATGAATACAACAAACCAATATCACAACCTCCGGATGGGATACACTGAGATCACTTTTGTGGTGTTCTTGCTGAAACTGCAATAATCTGCATTTAATTGTGAGGAAACACGAGACAAACCCAAATTGAGAGACACTACAAGATAGTGACCTGTACCCTTCAAAAACAGTCAATAAACAAAAGACAGACTGAGGATCTGTTCCAGATTAAAGGAGATGAAATAGGTAGAGAGCTGAATGCAATGTGTGATCTCAAGATTTCTTTTGCTAGTAAGGACATAATTCGAACAACTGGCAAAATCTGCACAAGGTCTGTAGCTAAACATTGATATGGACAATCTAACTGATTTTTGATAAATGCACTATGGTTATGAAAGAGAACATCCTTGTTTTTAAGAAATATGCACTGAAAAGCACTTAAGTGCAAGAGACAACATGTCTGCCATTCTGAAATGGGGCAAGAAAAACATCAGTATATAGCAACAGGAAGAAAAAAGAATAAAGAAGATGTGGTAAAATATCAACATTTGGGGAATATGGTGAAGGGTATTTACAAATTCTTTGCACTATTATTCCAACTTTTAAGTCTGAAACTGTCAAAACTCAAAGTTAAAAGAAAAAATAATAAGAGTATGGGAAGTATGGATTAAAAACATCCCTTAACAAACTTGAGGATGAAAGAAAACAAAACTGCACAGTAATGCAAAGGCTGAGCAATCTAGCAGGCTCACCCAAGTACCAGCTAACTACCTCTAAAAAAATATCATCAGCAAAACTGTCACAGAGTTACTATCAAATTCATGGATGTCAAAAATGCCACAGGTCTATTCTAAACGAGCAACACAATTAAACTCTGGAGTAATAATGTAGATAAATTTTCTTTTTTTTTTTTTATATAATTTTTTTTTTTTTTTAAGATTTTATTTACTTATTGACAGAGATAGAGACAGCCAGCGAGAGAGGGAACACAAGCAGGGGGAGTGGGAGAGGAAGAAGCAGGCTCATAGCGGAGGAGCCTGACGTGGGGCTCGATCCCGTAACGCCGGGATCACGCCCTGAGCCGAAGGCAGAGGCTTAACCGCTGTGCCACCCAGGCGCCCCATGTAGATAAATTTTCTAACACATAATTGTCCACCTTAAAAATGAAAAAATTATTTTTCTTCCAGCAACACCAAAATGCAATGTAAATGCTCCCTTAATGCTGTTAACATTTAAGGTAGAATTAAAACTAATGAGATTACTGTTGTCTTTCCTGGTTTTTTGTCCTGCCCATTTCTTTTTCTTTTTTTTTTTTTTTTTTAAGATTTATTTATTTATTTTAGCAGGGGTGGGGCAGAGGGAGAGGGGGAGAGAAATCCAAGCTGACTCTGCACTGATGACAGAGCCCAAGGAGGTGTTAGATCTCACCACCTCAAGATCACGACCCAAGCAGAAGCCAAGAGTCAGACATTCAACTGCCATCCAAGTGCCTCATTCCTCCCTGTTTTTCCTAAGTATTAATACTCTACTGGTATGAAGAGAAAAGTTTAGAACAAACATCCTAGCACGTGCAAAAGAAGAGAGAGGTCTGCTGCCACATGCAATGATTTCGGATCCCACAGAATAACACTGAGATTTACGGAGGAAGCCGAGAAAATAGTGAATATAGAAAGGAAAAATGGTAATAAGTGAAGCTAATCTTGTCTTTTAAGCAACATTAATTAAGCGGTAACAAATGTTAAATCTAGAGTGAATTTTAAGAAAAACAGCCAAATGTTCGTTTTTTGTTTTTGAAGATTTTATTTATCTGACACAGAGACAGCCAAAGAGCATAAGCAGGGGGAACAGCAGAGGGAGAGGAAGGAGCAGGCTCCTCACTGAGGAGGGAGCCCTATGCGGGGCTCATTCTCGGGACCCTGGTATCACAACCTGAGCCGAAGGCAGATGCTTAACCAACTGAGCCACCCAGGCACCCCTAAATGTTTTTCATCTTTAAGGAAAAAACAGTTCAATTTGAAGTATATATCATACTTATAGATTAGTTAGTTCATGTTTGAGCGGATCATTAAGCTCAATGTTACAAAATGATACATAAAATAGTTAACTGCAGATGGTCTCATCTTCACTTAGTATCAGTCTAGAAACTGAGATCAGAATGGACTAGAATGCAGAGGAGATCTGACGGGACATAAAAAATATCTCAACAAGGACTCACCAAAAAAAAATTTTAAATGATGTTTTCAGAGGCCCTGAGAGACTCATAGACCCCCAAGATGACTTAACTCACTCATTATTTAAGACACTGTGACTCTGAGGACCAGAGAGGTTCAGTGACTAGTTACACAGGGAGTGTGAGTAAAGTGCTAGTAAAAATCAACAACTCCTAGGTCTAAATTTAGTCCTCTACATATGATTCAATAGAATCTGCACAAGTGATTGTAAAAGAAGTAGGATTTTCAGATATACTGCAATATTTAATCAAATCTTGCTTGCAACAATCTGTAATGAAACTTGACACAGAGAAGATTCTAAAGGAAAGCCACTGTGTCCCAAAGACTATTGCAACCTTAGCACTGCTAGTTAGTACTATTTTTCTCGTAACAGAATTGTAATAAACTATTGTTTATTATACCTTCTATATGCGAATCACCAATACCTATTTTATTTTTAATGGTTTTTTTTCATGCTTTAACTGCTATTTATTTTTTTATTTTTTTTAAAGATTTTATTTATTTATTTGACAGAGATAGAGACAGCCAGCGAGAGAGGGAACACAAGCAGGGGGAGTGGGAGAGGAAGAAGCAGGCTCATAGCGGAGGAGTCTGATGTGGGGCTCGATCCCAGAACGCCGGGATCACGCCCTGAGCCGAAGGCAGGCGCTTAACCGCTGTGCCACCCAGGCGCCCCTTTAACTGCTAATAGCTAAGTATTTTACATATATGAACTCATGTACTCATTTTTGGAGTCTAGAGTAGATGTCTCAAAATGACAGGCAATTCTTTTCTATGGGTTGTAGAGACAAAAACCTTTAAGTCACAACATAACAGTCAAATCATATCACAAGGTATTTATAAATATAAGCCCTCTTCTATCAAACCAAAAAACCAGAACTCCCTAAAACATGTTTAAATTTTACAGATAAGGAATTTAAGGCCTAGAAAGGTTAAGTAATTTGCCTAAGATTACAGAGCCAATGGAAAGTGAAGGAGCCAGGACTAAAACCCAAGTCAGGCTTCCAAGTCCGTACTCTTAAATTCGAGACTTTACTCCCTACCTATTTCAGTATAAAATAGGACATTTAAAAGTTAAAATCTGTGAATCACTAAATTCTACACCTGAAACTAATATTACACTGTATGTTAATTAACGAATTTAAATAAAAACTTGGAACAATTTAAAAATAAAAAAATTGGGGTGGCTTTGTGCTCAGTTACAAGTGACTCTTGTGGAGCCTGCTTAAGATTCTTGCTCTCCCTCTCCCTCAGTCCCCTCGCCCACACCTTATGCTCACTCTTCCTACAAAAAAATAATTCAAAAATGTTTTAAAAACAAAAATTTAAAAATTAAAAATCAAAGTTAAAATCTGTTCACCTCTAATACAAGTGCTACAAAGAATACATTAAAATCTTGTTACATTAAAACTGGAAACTCATTTAACCATTTCCCCAAACAGACTTGTCAGAACACACTAGACTATGCTATATAGTAATCCTATACTCTATATTGAGAGTTCTTAAAAATAGTATATATTTTTAAAGTACTTTAAAACAATCCATCAAACTACTTACTAGAGGATTATGACTTAACTTGATAAGTTGGTCATTCTAATAAAGTCAGAGTATATGTGAGACAACACAAATACAATGTCTTCTTCTAATTTGAGGCTGACCTGATCTGCACATCTACAGTTTAAAACAGCTTTGTTCTTTTCCCACTACTTAAACTTTTCCATATGCAATCACTTGCTGATTTTCTCCACAGGTGACACTGTGCTTCTTCTACAATGTATCACAGGAGAATTTTAGTTTTTGGTTTTTTTTTCATTAAATTTTTAAAAATGTTTTTCCCTAGCTGCTTCTATAATGTATCAGAACAAAGCAAGCCTTTTCTTTACTGAATTTCAAAGGGCATTTATTATCTTTCCATAGCCAGGATTTCAATATTTATCTTATAAAAAGTGCCTTTAAGCATTATTTTGTGCTTGTGACCACAAAGTATGGAATACCTGGATGTAAGTAATAATAGAAGCGAACAAATTATTTTCAAAGTACTTTTCCCAATATAAACCAGATAAATGAAGATGATTAAAGCTCAGCAAGCAAGGGTAGTTAATTTTAATTTTGTACTTTAAACAGCTCTTGCTGTAGCAGCTCTCAAATGATAGTCATTCTCAGTGTGATATATAGTTTAGTTTCCTTATGTGTTAAAATTACATTCCTAAAACTTCCAATTCTCACTAGTATAATCTAAAAATTCAAGTCTTACCTGTCAGAATTGTCTGAAAAGCAGCTTCTACATTTGTAGAGTCTAGAGCGGAAGTCTCAATGAATGACAAACCATTCTTTTCTGGGGGGGGGGGGAAGAGATAGAAACTTCAGTCTTGTCAAATTTTATGAAAGAGATGTAATACATTCAAGCCTTCCAAAGGAAAATTAAAAACTTTCTAAAAATTAAGACCTCCCCAACTTCTTGAGCAGTAAGGGCACCATTCTACTTACACTTGAGCAGATTAAAAAATACAGTGAGAAATTTTCATTGGCTCCTTAATTAAAAAAAGACTTAATACATCTGTATACTACCAATGAATGACAACGAATGACGTGACTCAAAATGTAGTAAACTGATCAAATACTCAGTTATTTCCATCCATTACTGTTCTTCTCCCCCATCAACCCACAGAGTTAAGGTATGAACATGGATAGGTAGGTGTTATTCACTTAAATTCTATAACTGCATTTTTTTAAATAAGGCGTCTTGCCTGGAAAACTGAAAAACTATTATAAAAACCTTTAATCACAGCATAAGCACTAGTACACAGTCACGACTTTCACTAGCCCAGAATACACAATGCTGCCTTCTGGCAGGCTACCCCTACCAGAACGGAAGAGATAGGCAGATCCTCTACTAAGCCAAAAAAGTTCTAACTGCTAAGCAGCCACATTCCCTGTGGGTTGTTGACATGCCCTGGGCCACTGCATTTCAGACTCACCTAGAGCAGCCTCGGTAAAACACAGACATAGTAGAGAAAGAGATAGGAAGCACAGAATAAATTGACAGATGTCATCTACCCCCCTCCACAGAAAGGAAAGAAAATAGTATTTATATTCAACTTTTGGGAGCAAAAACTGCAGTGTTTTAATGACTCAAAGTTAAGCAAAAGAGAAAGTCATCACAAACTTTCAGAACAACAATCCTTGCTGAGCATTCATGTTTACCTTTCTGAAACTACTGTAAGTGATTACAGTCATTGCTAAAGTATCAAAACTGCAAGATATAAGAGTAAGAAATACAGAATCACTGTAATATCATGAAATTCGTATCACTAACCTGCAAAAGCTCTTGCTTCATCTGTAGGAACTGCCCTGAGATGACGCAAATCACTCTTATTGCCCACAAGCATGATAACAATGTTACTATCAGCGTGATCTCTCAGTTCTTTCAGCCATCGTTCTACATTTTCGTACGTGAGATGTTTAGCAATGTCATACACCAGTAAGGCACCTACAGCTCCACGATAGTATCTGAAAACAGAAGCAGGTATTTAACTATTAGAAAACAACCGTAAGATGGAAGGGAAGAACTAAATATATGGATTATATATTTTTAAAAGCACATTTATAAATACATTTCAAAATCCTAATACCAGATTTCTTACAAGGAAAAAAAAAAAAGTACCTTTTCCCATACCAAAAATCAGCTACTTCAGTTGATGGCAGTCTATTTCTCAGAACTTAAAGACTATGAGACTTACGCTGATGTTATAGCTCGGTATCGCTCCTGCCCTGCTGTGTCCCAAATCTGTGCCTTTATTGTTTTCCCATCAACCTGGATGCTTCTTGTTGCAAACTCTACTCCAATGGTGCTCTTACTTTCGAGATTAAACTCATTTCGAGTAAATCGAGATAAGAGATTACTCTTTCCAACACCAGAATCTCCAATAAGGACAACTGAAAAAAAGACAAAGCACTTAACGTCAGATGAATGAGGCAGACACATTCAGAATATCATGCTTTAAAGCAAAAAGAAAGAGCATCTGATTTTTTAAAAGGGATGGGGGTAGGGGAGAGGAGAAGAGCCCATATTCTTGACCTGTTACCTATCGATAAAACCAATTCTTTTTAAACTGTGTCTACCTACATAATAACTTCTACACATCATCTGCTTATTAGCACAAATATAGGATCCTGTCTTACAGATGCAATTTTAACTACAGGTCGGCTGGGCACTGATTAATTACCATCAATGCTATACCAACCTTACTACCATAGAAGGTAATAACATGAAAGATAAATCCTACACCAAATAAACAATTTGTGATATTAAAAGTGTATCATACATGAAAGCAATAAAGGATGTTAATGAGTAGAAAGGAGGGAAAGAATGAAAATGTTCTACTTAGTTTCATCAAAGACTGGGTGTGACCTCAAGACTCACACCTTGGCAAAATGAAACACATTTACCATATGAGGCATCAGGTTTATGAACTTTGCCACCCAGATCACAGAAACTACAATGACCTTTTCATAGTTGCATTTATCAGATGGGCAGGAAGCTACAGAGACCCCTACAAAAACAGACACCCCAATTAAGTTTAACAGGGGCCCTAGGAAGCTAATAATTCTTGACTTAGTCTGAGTAAAAGGCCAAAGCAAGGAAGACGCATACTTTCCCTTATGACTTAAGAATTTTTTAAAAACAAGTTTGGTTTAGATGAATTTATTTCCTGTGATTACTATAGGAAGCAGTTTATTTACTAACCAAATACATGAGGATTTTTTTTCACCCAAGGCAGTGTTATACTTAAGAATTTCATAAACAATGGGAAAACAGGCAGTTAACTTGTTCTAAAGCATTTCCACCTCAATTTAAAGAACAAAATTACTTCACAGGTTTATAGAAAGAGCTAAAAATTTTTTACAAAGAAAAAAAATGCTATCAGCATTTTCAGGAAATATACTTATTTCTACTGTTGACTACTAATGTTTTTCTTACTAGCTAACTGATTTAGGCATCAGACCAGAAAATCAAACATGTGAGAACACCACCAAGGAATAAGACCAGGCCTTATTAAAGACACTGGGATTTGGTGGTGGTGGGGAAGAGGGAGGTAAAAACTCTTGAGAGCTCACTGCACTCTGGTCAGAGGGCAAATAGAGTCTATTATGCATTTCTTCCTTTCCACAAGAGCGGATATAAGCTGGCCTCTGGACAGTCTTGGATGGAGTACATTATCAAATGCATATCTTCCTGACTTCCTCTATTAGCTGATTCAGCAAGAAATCATCCAGGTGGCAGTAACTCCATACAGCACAAACAGCAGTTATTTCTAGCTATATAGTCAATTAGAGACGTCAAAAGGTATTGTGACAAACACAGATATTATAGCAAATGCTTTAACTTGGATACCAGGAAAGATGATACGGTCATCAAAGTAACATACAAAAACAATACATTTCCAGTTTTATAGGATGGTTGTTTATGTTAGTTTCCAAGGAGCACATTTCTGGCGGTGAGATCAAATCCCAGTTTCAGTGATAGTCTACCCTATTATTAAAGGATACACACCGTTGCCTCTTAGTGCAAGAGGCCTGATGTTCTGCTGAGGAAACCCTCTGAGACTCATTTCTAAACCCACACTAGCAATGAGGTGTGAAAGCCTCACGTGACGTGGGAACAGGGAAGAAGGGAAAACCAAAAAGTTAAAACATGTCTACTTCATAGACACTCAGATACCAATCAGTAATTCAGGAGCCAGTCAGTTTAAAACAAAAAAGCAAGACATCTAGAATGACAATGCCTCTAGAAAATTAAATAACACACTCAAAGAACATCTTCTCCCTCCCACAAAAACTCTAGCACTTTCAAGTTTTGATTTTCCCTTTTGACCTCCATGTTAACTAATGATTATGCTCATTATCTCCCCACCTCGGCATAAAGATAGCGAAGGCACTTTTCCCCTCCATGTAACCAATTAATTTTAACATTATAAAAAATAGCACCCTTACCTGAAAATAATTCAAGACTCATGAATGCTTTATACAGTATAAAATAATTACCTCAACTAGACATGGAAAGAGTTGCCAGAATTAAAAGACTAACAACTTGTTAAAGGATTATTATCTTGAATGACACCAGAAGATACTGGTTCTGTTAAGAACAGTGCTGCCAAGAAGATGCCAAGAAATGACACAATAAGGAAAGCTGGTTCTATTCAGTTACCAAATGAGAAACCAAACCAAGATGGGTTACATTTAAGGTCACTAAAAAACTAACAAACCAGAAATACATTAAATTACCTAAACAACATAAGAGAATTTACTGGCTATGCCTGAAAAAGTAAAAAGAAAAAAAGTTCATGGACTCAATTTCTAATTAAAATAGTTTCTCTAAGATGACAATATATAATTGATCTTTAAAAATGTGACCAACTATATGATTACATCCTATAGTTCGAGAAAGGAATTTGCAGTGACTTTCCACTGTTTTCCTTAACTAGTACCTTAGAACTTCCCACTTTAAACATTTTATAACTATATCCATCTATACAGTGTATGGGGGAGGGGTATATGTATAATATAAACAAATAACAGCATCTACATATTAAACACCTATAGTAATTTTTTCATCCACAGCATTTCTAAAACAACCTAATGATATTTATTACCACATGGTTTACCTCACCTGCTGAATTTCAACTACCATTCTAATACCTAATATTAAATTTGCTTCATCATATACAAACATTAGGCTAAATGCCATAAAAGCAGGATATACATATAAATTCTCCACTACTTAGTAAGAAGTTCCACCTCTTCAACCACATTTAGTTTTATACACTGTCTTGCAAACTAACATACTGGACTAAAATTTAATCCAACAAATCAAGCAAAGTACATCAGATCTAAAAGTTATCACCTGAAAGAATAACTGTTAATTTTCATACTGATTTTTATAAACAAACTTGGGAGCTTCTTCTACTCTTTCATCTATATTCATAGTTCTACCTCACCAAAAGTCTTGAAAATAAAATGCATTCAGTAAGTCAATAAAGGCTTTAGCCAAGTTTTTCCAGATTCAGCAGAATGTGAGTTGCTCAACAGAAAGTTGTGAAAGAAAAACTACCAAAATGCAAGACAGCAAAGTTCCTAAGATCTTTTCCATTGACAATCAGCTGATAGTTAATTACTACTGACCTTCAGCTAGATTGAAAAGAAAATGATGTAGACTATGTATCCAGATATTTTCAAAAAATGTAACTCTGAATTGGTGTCTACAATACCAATAGCAACTATGATTGATGCTTACTTATGTGTCCCACAGGGCCATAACCCCATTGTATATACATAATTATAGAATTAAATAAAGCTTTTAAAATAAAAACTCATTTTAAAAAATAAAATACCCCCCACACACACACACACCAAAAGTCTCTTATTGAGCTTAACTAAAGATTAATGTTCAAGACACACACGTAATGTAGAATAACTATCCTGCTCTCTTCCCACATTACATTCCCATTTGGACCACTCCATCCTGTACTAATCAAAATATCCCTTCATTTTCAACTGGTTGGAGTTCCAAACTAACTTCCAATTCCCTCAAGTATTAAGTGTGTAAGGTGAGCAATCTTACAAGTAGAAAGGTCTACCTCATCTCAGTGAATAAACCTCTTGTAGAGTGAAACCACTTCAAAATTATTGTTGCTTTGCTTTAAAATATAATTGTATAAATAAGAAATTGGCTAAATAATCAGCACTAAAGAAAAAAAAAGTGACTCATATCCTGTAAGAGCTTTAAAAAAGTGGAAATTCTTCTCAGAATTTTTTAAACACCCTATCTTAAACAGCAAAATGTACAACAAAATGAAACTATAACCCATGGAAACATAGAACACTTTAAAAGCTCCTAATTTTAAGTTTCTTTCATAATACTTAAATGTTCTTATAAAGATTTAAGGTTCAAAAAGCTGACAAGAACCACAGTAACTTTCTTCACATTATTATCACTTATTGAATCCTCAAAAACAGTCTCATTTAATTCTGGTAAGAGTTCTGAGAAATAGGTATTATTTCCTTTTTATATATGAGGAATTGGAGGCTCAAAGGTCACAAAGCAAGTTTAAAACCTGAATCAGAATCTGAATCCAGGCCTGTGTGATTCCAAAGCCCGTGCTCTCAATCATCGTTAGCAGGATGGTCTAATCCCAAAGTTAATTTAAAACCCCTTAAACCAATCCAGGATAATGAATATTCTCAGTGAAAAAAATAAATGGTTTCTATGAACAACAGTCAAGCTCCAAACCGAACAGGAGAAATACTCCTGAGTTGCCAGTCTATCTTGTTCTAAATTAATCACTTCAAAGGTAGCTAGCTGCCTACTGCCTTGTACCTTATTTTAAGAAATAAATCTTTTAATGACTAAACACTAGTCTCTAGGGTCTCACCTAAGTAATTTCACATGACCTCAGATGCCTTCAGCAAACAGTATGCTAACGAAGCCATGTTTCCTTTTTGTATTTATAAAATGCATTAAGTACTCGCTTCTCCGTAAAAGATTTTCCACTATGGGGGAGAAAGGGTGAACACTGAATGTACTCACCCTATGTAACAGAATATTCTGGCCCAGAGGAGTTAGGTGGTGATAAGATTTGCAAAGTACTGGTAAGGCAAAGAAATATTTCCTGCTTCCTTTAGTCAATCATTCTTAGCACCCAATGGCAAGGTCAGAAACAATCACCATGCTTAACACTCTTTTTAAACTCCACCCTCCACTGTAAAGCTTTAATAGCAATGGCTTCTTCCTCCCTGGTAATGATCTTTGTTCAGCATACTACTGATGGCTGCCCTAATTCAGGAGCAGAGAAAGAGCATCTGAGTGAGAGCGCATTCACTGAACAACAACAACAAAAAGCATTTGCCGTACTCTTTTCCTATTGAAAACTGTACCCCTTATTTTTGTTGA
This sequence comes from Ursus maritimus, assembly GCF_017311325.1. Classification (NCBI taxonomy): domain Eukaryota; kingdom Metazoa; phylum Chordata; class Mammalia; order Carnivora; family Ursidae; genus Ursus; species Ursus maritimus. Next base: position 37,183,707 of record NW_024425230.1, read on the forward strand.
TTAAAAAAACAAAACTATTGGGATTCTTTCCCAACTAACCAACAGGCAATTCTTTCTATACATAACCCACCCTCCAATTTGTTCTGTCCAAGGGCACTACATGTTTCCCTATCTCATAATACATATTAAATTTCACCAAAGAGCACACAACTTCCCCCCTGCCCCCACCTTTTGGGAAAGGTTTGTGGCTAACTAGGACTCTTCCCTTCCTGTTCTAAAAACACCAAAAGGTTGGATCCTCCCAGTGTTGCAGCAGGAAGCAACCAGTCCATAGTGATAAAGCAGGCTAGTATTTGTGCAGCGCACAACCTTTCCTGCTCAGGAACTGGGCCTTCAGGTCTGGCAAGGATAACAGCCACCACCCATCCGCAACCCCTTCTCGCTAGCAGGGTCTAGAGTTATCCCGAGCTGGCTGCCGCTCGGTAGGAAGGGTAGGAGGAAAAAAGCCTGGATGGGAAGTCACAACAGTCCGCCGGGTCACTGCGACAAGTGCGCGCGTGGGTGATGGACAATTCCTCTTGCCCTACCCCCCACCCTCAGGGTCGCACAGGAGACGTGGGAGAGCTCTAAATTATCTGGGGAAGAAAGGCAGGGAAAGAGCTACCAATCCCGGGGGCAGGTGCGAAAAGGTTATTGACCACAAGACCTGTGGGACGGATGAGGCAGGTGGGGTGGGGACCCCTGGCCCGCTCAGATTTTAACCAGGGCCTGGCCGGGGGAATGGAAGAAGACGGCTCCAGAGGCGTCCGTCCGAGGGGAGGGGCTGTGAGGAGACGCAAGGAGAGACTCGTTCGAGGGGAAAAGGGGGGCAGATGAGAAAAAGACCTGTAGTGGGAGTCTGCGCCGAAGGAAAGGTGAGCGAGGGGAAGGGCCGGTCAGAGGGGCTCTGGAAGGGGGGCGAGCCCAGAAGGGTGTACACTGAGGGGGAGGGGCGCCAAACCCGAAAAGATAGATGGTGGGAGGGGCGGCCCCTTTCAAGGGGCCATCGAACCTGGGAAACGAAGACGATTTGGAAGAAAGCAGCCTGCCCCGAGAAGGACACAGGGTGAGGGGCGCTGAGGATAGCGAAGGCCTAAGGGGAGGTCGCAAAGAGCCCGGCGTGTGGGGAGGACTCCCCGTCTGAGGGAAAAGGGGCTGAGCTGGGAGACCGCAGGACAAATCGCCCAGAGAGGAAGGGCTGAGGAAGGCCGATTTCAGTGCAGGGGCAGCCCGCACGCGGGTCCCCCGGGAGTGCCCCGGGCCCCCGAACCGGGACTCCGTGAGGAAAGTGGGAGAGCCCACGGCCTCACCTTTGAAGAGATAGTCGTACTCGTCGTCGCGGGTGCCCATTGCGCGGCCGAGGAGCGAAGGGGCGGGAGCAGCAGTGGTATCGGTGGGACCAGGGGGCGTCGCTGCAGGGGTAACCCGAGCGCCGAGCTTCAGCTGCCGGACCGGGTAAAGAACCCCTCCCTGCCCCTACGACACTTCCGGCGGGCCCCAGCCCCTAAGGGGAAGTACTTCCGGGAGGCGGCGCTCCGCCCCTGAGCCCAAGAAGGGCGGTGCGCCGAAGCGTCGCGTCCGTCTTCAATATCAGCCCTCCTCCAAGAAGCCTAGAGGGGAAACAGAGCTCTGGGACTCTCGGCTCCTAGCCTCCTCTTACCACCCTCTCAATGGCCTCTCCCTCATTCTTCGCGCCTATGTGCGGGGAAACGGGGTGCTGGGAAGCCCGTCAGTTCCCCCCCCCC